>NC_091124.1:39760000-40360000 GCF_040183065.1 Periplaneta americana | reverse complement strand
ACCGGGTGATCTATTATGTACACTACTATAAAAATCTCGATGGTGTTCAGGTAAAACGGTTATCCCAGAAAAGAAAAAAAATTTCAGAAACAGATGTAATTAAATTTAACACATTATCAGTTATTTTATATATGAAGGAATGTAAATGTAATTCTCAAAAAGCATATCTTCACGTTTTGTAATTAAATTTTAACTAATTACAATAATTATAGGAAAAAAGTCACATTTAAAAATCAGGGTTAAACCCTTTTACCTAAACACCATCGATATATTAAAATTAGCAACCATCGTCAGAAAATCAATCATGAACAGCGAAAAAATCACAAATTACTATTCTAAATTTCATTAAAGAAAGCAAGAACATTCCTGTCAACAAATGCAGCTTCACTTCTAAAGGAAGCATCCATTTTTTTTATCAAGGACTATACAAAGAATTTTATTACAATTGAAGAGTCCACTGCAAGAATGATGGATGTCACTTTCTTGTCGAAAATAAACCAAGACTGTCAATGCATAGCTTAAGACATATAGAATGTACATACAGAGTTATATGGTATTAACACTGATAGTCATTGTCCAGTAGTGATCGGAAAATCACAGTTAAGCTTTGAGCGCTAAGCATTTCAAACTTTCAATTGCTTCTCCTGCAAAATGTATTCCAAATAACATCCATCATTCTTGCAGTGGACTCTTCAATAATTATTATCTCATTGTAGCTTGGAGATGTTAAAAGAATCACGTGCAACAATATTTTCTGCAAAATATCGAGTTTCACACAGATCTGTATAGACAACTTCAAACAGACTAGAAACAGTAATTTCACTGAACAAATAACAGCCCCATGTTTTTACTGGAACTTTTATTGCTTACTCAGTGGTACGTGTGAACTGGAAATGTAAACTATTAAACAAGCCGTGAAAACAGTTTCTTAGATACAGCTAATCACAAAAACAAATGAAAGCAGTGGGAATAAATATTGACACGGATCTTTAGAGGCGAAAATGTTGGTAATAGTTAGCTTTTACAAAACTTGTGGTATTATTCATAATGTTTCGTAACCACAATGAATAGATAAATGCAAAATACAGTCTTGTCTTGCTGTATTTGAATCTTCACATTCATTACTGAAACAAGGAAGAATCAGCCTGTAATGTTCCTCACACTTTCTATTGTTACGAAACTTTTTAGACTTCCAAAGCAGTTACTGTACAAAAATATGTGCATGACATAAATCTATTTCCATAATGTGTTTAACTTGTTTGGGTAGTTTCATTTTCTTACTCGCAAATCCACACAACCAAACTTAGTTACAACATGTGACGTGACGTAGTGAATAAATTTCAGGACAGAGAATACACAACAGAAAGCAAGGACTCTTAGAATTTCATGAAAGAACAACAAACGGATCGCGTGAACCGAACGTTTCTCGACTTAGCGTAATGTATTCGGTTACGTAATAATCTATATATATATATAATTTGAACTGGTAATGGAAATTACGGGAAAACGACTGAACGGATTTTAATAAATGACCTCTCATTTTGAAGCTTGGAACCCAAAGTTTTTCGGAAAAGTAGTAGTTTTCAGTGAAATGTCAATTTTCCTACATCATTTTCCTTTTTTCCAAAATCCATCTTTCGTCAGTTTTGAGAACTAATTAATTGCATTCACGGCCGACTTGATGTTCGCTTCCTTAAGCGAAACGAGCATCAAGTCGTCAGCCGTGTTGCATTTCAGAATAAAACAAAACACACACTGCAATAAACAATATGCTATTACACGAAGGCCATGACCTACAGGATTGCTGACATAGAGTTCAGACGGCTCAGATTCTTTTCCATCATAATGCCAATATGTGGATCTTCATTTGTGCAATTTTTGATAACGTATAAAAAATAATTTATAGGTCTGATTCTCTGGTCTATAGTTTTTCGAGTACAGCTGTGTATTGGATATTAAGAATTACAAAATTTAAGAATGTTTGATGACATTATTACCATTAAAAATGAAATATTATTATTGTTAATGCAACACATAATGCTATAATGATATATGAAAGTGAAACCTTTTGGACTTTATATAAGTAGACGCAGAGAAAGAATATTTTATATTAGATCTTCATTTCTATAATTTACTGAGTAACGGCTATAGGCCTATATAAACTTATGTTACTGAAAACTATAAAACTTACGTAAGGTAACAACATTGTTATTAAAAATGAAATACTTTTACAATTATTAATCAAGTGGTGTGGGTCCTTTTCATATATGTAATGGCAGTGTGATATAGATATTTATATGTCTGATTCTCTAACTTTTCTTGGTAGTAATTGAGTCATGCTTCCTATTTTAGCTGCGTCTTTAAACTACATCAAAATTAATTTCATATTTCTTTGGTTTAATTGATTAGATTTGTGATAGCATGCCGTTTTATTTCTTGCTACCGTGATGAGTAAGTTTATTTCCCGCAACCAGCAACAAATGAAACACTGAAACTGCTGACGATTTACGATGGACAATTTTATTTAGGGCGCATATAGGATTCTACAACTCTGACATATCATTCGCCTCATTTTCAATATCTCAGCAATAAATTCCTCACAACAGCCTATATTACAGAAAATATACGAAATAACATTCATTGTTACACAAATTAATCCAGCAGTATTTGGTAGATCAGTATTGTCTGGAAGAAGCGCAAAAAATTACAATTCATAAGAAAAGACCAAAAGGTATTACTACTGATAAAATAAGAGGCCTACAAGATTTTGTAGTCTCTTGATCACCTCAGCAAGATCTCTTAGTGGGAAAAAGTGATTCTGCCCTCTGCATTTCAGGATAGTTCACGAAACATGCGGCAGCTATATACCAAGATGCTAAGTCTTTTGTTCAAAGCATGACAAACCTTACATTTTCTTAACTTTCACCTACAATCCGCAATGACCCGAAATAGCTACTGCATTACTCCCACATGAAAAACCCACTGATCATCCTGACATTGTTACTAGCGATTTCGCATTGAAACTCAAGAACTGAAGACGGATAGGTTCAAGGAAAAGTATTTCGCAAAAAAACATTCAGAGGGAGTATGTTTCACTATTATGGAAGCAAATAACTTTCAAAATGTCTGGTATTCTTCATTGAAAATAAATCTGAACAATTTTTATATGAACTTTTTATGGACTTAGTTTGCAGCAATTGCTGCACAAGCCACTAGTATAATATAATATAATATAATATAATATAATATAATATAATATAATATAATATAATATAATATAATATAATATAATATAATATAATATACAAAGTTATTGTCGTAATTGTGTTGATGATACAAACTTCATTTTGATTAAAGTGATGATGCTCAGTTTCTTGATAATGATGATGGTCATTATTTTATAATAGTTGTAATAATTTCGTGTGAAATTAAATCCCGAAAAAAACAAAGTATACGATGTCTCATGACCAGAACATAGTACGAAATGAAAATATGAAAATTGGAAATTTATCCTTTGAAGAGGTGGAAAAATTCAAATATCTTGGAGCAACAGTAACAAATATAAATGGCACTCGGGAGGAAATTAAACGCAGAATAAATATGGGAAACACCTGCTACTATTCGGCTGAGAAGCTTTTGTCTTTAGTCATTCAGTCTACAATCAAATAAGCTGAAAGTTACAATTTATAAAACAGTTATATTACCGGTTGTTCTGTATGGTTGTGAAACTTGGACTCTCACTTTGAGAGAGGAACAGAGGTTAAGGGTGTTTGAGAATCAGGTACTTGAGAAAATATTTGGGGCTAAGAGGGATGAAGTTACAGGAGAATGGAGAAAGTTACGCAACGCAGAACTGCACGCATTTTATTCTTCACCTGACATAATTAGGAACATTAAATCCAGACGTTTGAGATGGGCAGGGCATGTAACACGTATGGACGAATCCAGAAATGGATATAAACCATTCCTCATAACATGTAACTATACTGAAATAGACCCATTACAGTGCACTTATTGTTACTTAGTTACCATTACAGTACAGTTTTGCGAAGGCTTTGGAATAATATTGCTCTAAATGTTCAATCCAAAATATATTGTACTCGTATTTGCAATTTTAAAAATATGATCGTGCAAGAAATGTTGTACAATGCAAGTTTGTGAAGTGCACTACAAAATCTCGGAAATTGAAAAACTCGCTCTGCTTGTTTTTCAAACTTTCCCTCGATTTTGTAAACAGCACTTCCCAACCTTGGATCGTAATATACTATTACAGTGCATTTATCTGGATTTTTCGGCTGTTGTGATATATTACAGGAAAACAGGCTTAAACATGAGTGTTATTAACATAAATATGAACAAATCTCACACATTTTATCACACTGCCTTCCGGTAACATCCAGTTTGTGAGGTCATAAAAAAATATAGGATGGATATTGCGTCACCATTCTGTTATGTATTTATATTGGCTGGATGAGCTTAGAAGCGAGCTATAAAAATACAGCGTGGGTGTAGGCCTAAGCGTGAAGGAGACCTATAATTCCAATTATTGTAAAGTGTCAGGTTGAAAATGCTTCCTGTATTCATTTGAATTTATATTTTTTACTTGGTTATTTAACGACACTGCTTCAACTACTGGTGTCGATGGAATTGATGACAGCGAGATGGTATATGACGAGGATTCACCATAGATTACCTGACATTCGCCTTATGGTTGATGAAAACCTCGGAAAAAGCCTAATGAGGTAATCAGTCCAAGCGGGAATCGAACCCACACCCGAGCGTAACTCCAGATCAGCAGGAAAATGCGTTACTGCCTGAGTTTCGCTGGTGGTTTTGAATTTATATTAAATAAACAACATTTTTTATTAGTTTTAATGGCTGTTAGCTAAATATTTTTCTTTTTAGTGACATTTAAATGCATATTTTCTTCAATATTGTAACCGCATATTTGCCTGTATTTTTTATTGGTGTATAAAATCCGAAATATAGACATTATTAGGGACCGGATTTTTATGTAATTACATATTGTATTCCTTTCAACCTAACCGTATATAAATAACAAATCTTTGCGAATCTTGTAATTACCATTAATATATTAAAATTTGATACTACATATTTTTACATATTTACCCCACATTACATATTATGGCTTGGTATTACATAAAACTACATATTTAGGAGTTTTATTCATTTTTACTTCTTTAAAGGGGAAAAAAAGAACTTCTGCTGGGAAAGTTTAGGCCTACAATTTGAAATACACAGATTTAAAAAACCTTTTTACCTACCAGAGAAAAGATATATTTCGGGACGAAACATAACGTCCTTATTCACTCCATATCATCCACTGTAAATATGAGTGAACAAAAGGCATCCTTTCTCATACAACTATCTTGTACTGTAAAAATCACTCAGAAAGTAGCGTTGCCTTCATGCGGTGGAGTAGGATGAGGGCGACATGATTTGTCTCGAACTATAATTGTTCTGCACACGTCTTAACAAGCCGTTTCCATGCAATTTACAACCTTACCCACCCTCTTTTCCTAATCCTTCCAGGGAAAACTCGTGTCAAGTCTGACATGAGCCGCAATAAAGTAAGATATTGATATTAAATATTTTCATGATTTTACATATTTTGGTACATATTCAGCTTATTTTTCTTACATAAATACGTACATATTTCACATCTCGATATTACATAAAAATCCGGTCCCTAATCATTATAGTGAAGGGAAATATATGCAGTAAAGAGTTTCCGACTTCTACCACAAATTCCTTCTAAATCTAATGTTATAGTTCCAACAGTCATCTGCCGACCGGTGCACGTAATAATAGCACCAGAATTAAACTCACCTAACCTATTTCACAATTTGGCCCCTGTGTCCTCGACTGTTAATTCCTGCCTCAACTCCAGTAGAAGGCAGTACATGCAACTGATAGCCTACACGTCATTATGTGTTGCATAAAACAACGTGCAAACAGCAGTACAACTATTACGTGTCAGAATTTCATCACAGGAGAGGAAAGCATTGGCACAAATGTCGTCTGCAGGCATTTCAGACTATTGTACACGTAATAGAACATGACCCCCCCCCTCCCTTCCTATCGCTCATGTAAGCATTGCTGCAAAATCACGCGGTGGAAGGCCCGCCTGTTTCCATTCATTGTCTGCGAAATGCTCGATGTTCTCAAAGAAACCGCATTCACAACTCAAACCGTCCAGTTCTGATTTCATGGCCGTCATTGATGACGTCTTCAGCCATCAGCATCATCAACATTACAATCGCCATTATAAATATTCATCACCATCATCACAAACGTAGTCGTCTACCGGAGATCTGTTCTGAGGTTTGTCAGCCCATCTCATTCTGAATCGTTCAAGGTATCCTCTCCATGTGGATTGCAATAGAGACAACATTATAAAATCCTATTGTATGGAAATTAACATTGCATATAGGGCTGCCATATTTAAAAAGTGAAAATCCGGGACATTTTACTTTTATCTTTAAAATGTACGAAATTAAAGAGGGGCAAAAAGCATCAACTTTCTTCAATTGTAGTGTAGTAAGTTTTAAAATAAAGTACAGTACACACTTAGTGTTCTGCTAAATGACAGGTCTTTCACTGCAAACCCAGCATTCTTTAATCTTTCCTATTTCCTGCCTTCCTTTTAGTCTCCGCATATGATCCATATATCTTAATGTCGTCTATCATCAGATATTTTCTTCTGCCTCGAACTCTTCTCCCGTTCACCATTCCTTCCAGTAGGCCTACATGTTAGTGAAAATTCGACTTCCCCTCAACCTCCTGTCAACCAGAGTACTGGGTCTTTCCTGGGGCAAAAGACGGTCGGAGCGTGGTGCCACCACACCATCTAATTTAGTGCCGAGATCATGAACACCCCTTATCAATAATTAGCAGTGCTGCTGATCGATCAAATTATTTAATCGATTAACTATTTGAATTTAATTGTTTAATTGATAGATTAATCGAGTTTTGATCGAGTTGAAAAAATGTTTTAATTTACAGTAATACACAACTATTGTTAAATTTAACTTGTGTTCGGTGATAAGCATAAGTATTAAATGTTGTATATCTGTATATATTGTATAGTTAAATTACAAAACAACTATTTTAATTACTTACTAAATATTTATTATGAGGCTTATAATTTATTGCGTCAATTTCTCCGGGAATTTTGAGACAAACATAAATAACAAAAAGTATGGCGACTCACCTAGTTAATACTGCTTCAGCCATGATTTTAAAATACGAATGCATTCACAAGCTCCGAATTAAGTGCCGCTCTACGTTCAGTAACAATGTTTCCTGCATCACTAAACACGAAAAAACTTTTTTTTCTGTCAAGCACTTCTCCACGATCGTTCAATTTAAATCCAAACGTTTCACAGAGTTTATCTCTCAAATTCTCATATGACATAATGGAGTTTACACTTTTCACAGACCTCAGAAAACTGATTTTTTTTTTCTTTATCAAACTAAACACACAACCTTCATATACAAACTCAGTCCAGAAACTGCAAAAAGTACAGCGATCGAAACAGAAGACTGGCCCCTACTGTAATCGAATTACCAGATTTTAGAAAGAGAAGAAGGTAGTTACGCTCTCACTTGCACACAGTGTAGACATGGCTATTTTATAAGGGATAAGAGGGACGAATTCCAGAAAAGTATGTATTTCATATGCTAGGAAGATAAGCTGACAACAAGGTGGAAGTTTTCTTGTAACATAAAACTTAATAAGGGTTTCGTATTATGTTTAAACTTTCAATAGAGGTAGACTATGTCACTGTCCTCAAATCTCCATCTCTTTCTGAAGTGTTTCTGTAAAGATTTTCCCCACGCTACCTGGTTTACAGTTAGAAAATGACAGTACTATTGTGCTTTTAAGTAAGCAATTTCCGAGAGAGAAATATTGTCGGCATTTTTAGTAAGAGTTTGTATTAACAAAATATTATTATTCGATTAAATATTTTTGATCGATTAATCTTACAACAGAAATTGATCGATTACACTTACAACAGAAATTGATCGATTAATCTTACAACAGAAATTGATCGATTAATCGATTAAATCCCACAACAGTATTAATTAGTAGTATGCTTGTTGTTATGCTCCACAATCATCAGATTCTCACCATTATCGTTACTTGTTTTTCACTCAGAGTCGCGCCGCGGAGTAGGTGCAAGGAGTTGTATTATCGATTCCCCCTCTCTCTCTCCCCAGACGGTTGCAGCGATGACATCACCGGCTCTTACCTGTTTGACCAGGACCGGGCACCAAGGAAAACACCTGCCGCAGCTTACATAAACCTCTGCCTGCAGATTAATACGTTTCAATGACATTTCCAACGCGCACTTCAATGGGAGTTTACATCCATTAACAAAATGCTGCATTCCATTACTGTAACGTGTTACTATCTCCTTGGACGTGCCATGTGGTCCGAGGTCCGCGGTTCCAAACCCGGACGAGGACAATGCAATTATAGGAGTGGTGAAGAAAACCTCTGCAGTCCTCAGTTATGACTAAGGACCGGATTTTTAGGTTTTTAAGAAGACCATTTTAGATTTTTGGAATAAGTTCAATAGGTTTCTTTAGGTTTTGTGTCCAACCTGTGAAAGGAGTCGCAAAAACTGCCCGATCGTTAAAAATGGATCCTTACAGTTATCCTTAAAAAATAAATATATACGGTAGTCTATTATTAATACAACATGGACCAGGAAACTGACCTTTTCAAAAACTAAACCATTTATCGAAATTTACAGGATTAGAAATGTTTACTGCTCTCCCTTTAATATTATTTGTAATTTGAATAAATTATTGTAACAACATTTTATCTAATATAATTTGCCTGGATATAACTACATAAATTTTAATTTTCAATAGATAAAAGGTACAGTACACACACAACTTTTGAATTAAATTTGTTCAAACTTGATCAAGAATTATTTTAAAAAGTAACAAACAAACAAAACAGTACTTACTGGTTGCAATATATAACCAAATACTTTTCAAGATTCTCGACTGAAAAGTTTTTTCTATTGTCTCTCAAAATACATTTGAAGGACGAAAAGGTTATTTTCACAGCACATGACGTCATAGGTGCAAATTTCATCGCTGTCACTGCAGCAGGTACCCACGGTAACTGAAAATTGAAGCTTTCCCCCTAGAGAATGGAGCACAAATTTTCCATTTTTTCAAGCCCTGGATTCTTCTGCAATACTTTCTTCAGTTTTAATGTGTCAGCCTCACCCACGGGTCCTGGTACTTGTTTCTGTAGAAGCGAGTCAATGACATCAATTGCATCTTTCTGTTGTAGCGATGAAGATTCCAAGTACTCGATATATTTTGGAAGGTCACTGAAATGTGTCTTGAGAAAAGCAAGGGATTAGATGTTGTCACTGCTAAGTACAGATTTTGTCTTAGGGATTGAGGCAGCCTCCTTCACGTCGAGGGTGTTCATTCCTCTCTCTGTCTGTCTGTCTCTCTCTCTCTCAAAATGTATTGATATTTCTATCAAAATATTAAAAAATCAATATATAACGCAGTAAATACAGAATAACGATTATTAACAATGATTTAGGTTTTTTAGGTACGTACTAAAGTCCAATTTAGATCTTTCCAGGTTCAACAGAATTCACATATACGATTCCTATGATGATGATTCGGAAAAGAATTGAAGAAATTAGGATGATAATCTCGAGGGAAAAATTGTTCCAGGGCCAGGTATCGAACCCGGGACCTTTGGTTTAACGTACCAACGCTCTACCAACTGAGCTACCCGGAAACTCTACCACACACCGATTCAATTTTTTCCTCTATATCCACAGATCTCGAAATGGGCTGACAGCAGTCAAGCAAGCAACATTGAGTGCACACTAACTCTGTGTGACTTAAATTGTGGTTTTCTGTTAACGAACAGTGACGTATATTATGCAAATCAAGCTTTCAGGTATAGCTCCCTGTAAAGTTAATTTGAATAATTTCGAGGGAAAAATTGTTCCGGGGCCGGGTATCGAACCCGGGACCTTTGGTTAAACGTAGCAACGCTCTACCAACTGAGCTACCCGGGAACTCTACCAGACACCGACCCAAGTAAACCTACGACAACACTGATGAGTTAAAGGATTCCAACTCGCACACTGTGGCAGGTATTCCAGAATACGAACTGGGAGCTGCTGTATACAGCATTGAAGAGAGCTGTTACTTATTTTTTCTTATTTAAAAAAGAAAAAGAAAAGAGAGAAAAAAAAATTAGTGGACACATACAACATCTAGGATGAAGTTGAGGCAATGGGTGGTGATGCAAAAAAATTTCATTTCTTGTATATGTCACTGCCATAATTGTTAAGATTGTGTACAAAATATAAGCAATTAAAGTTAACTCTTTCAATGGAAAAATTCGATACATACATACATACATACGTACATACATACATACAACTTATCTTGTGGATCTTGCGCTGTGTCGTTCACATAAACCTCGAGCCTAACACGTTTGATGACGTTCATAGTTCCTGTACATACAGGTCACATAGATACAGTAAATCACCTGCACGGTTTACGAGTGTTTGTATCCTGTAAGTAGATACTTTTTCAAAGATCCCGCGCCAATTAATAATCCCGCCGCACGTTTTCCTCCTCCCGCCACGACCTTGGCTTAAGTTCCTGATAAACTTAACTACCTTACGCTATTTTAAAGCGTTACTTCACCACGTGTTTTGTTTGTAGCGCCGTGAATTTGATACGCCTTCAGTGGAAGCAGTGAGAATGACTTGTTTATACAAACCATTTCATATTTCAAGTCTTGCTAATTGTAAGATCCTTCACGTAACTCCTTTACCTCCACTTTCAATTTTTGCAACTGTTTTTTTAATATTCTCGACTTCATCGTCATCACATAATAATAATAATAATAATAATAATAATAATAATAATAATAATAATAATAATAATAATAATAATATCATTAGTACACAATTTTCATTGCGACATTCCGGTTTTATTTTTGTGATTTAATTTTAATAGTAGCCTATAATATAATTTTCCAGAAAGAATTCCCCAATAATACTCCATTCATAAAAAATATTATGTAACAAGTCATACTTACTTACAAATGGCTCTTAAGGAACCCGGAGGTACAATATCGCCATCTTCGGTCCCTATCCTGAGCAAGATTAATCCAGTCTCTACCATCATATCCCACCCTAGGCCACGCCGGCAGTTCTTATGAGCTATTTTATATCACGCAACACTTCTAATTGATTGTAATTTGTTTTTATCTTTGTTTTCAATTATCCACGTTTCACTTTCGTGTAGTCAAGTTGGCATTAACAAAGTATTATAAATCGTTTTAGGGTCGGTTTCACAAACAGCTGTTAAAAATGCACTAACAAATTGTTTGTTAACACATGCTAAAATTTTAAGAATCGTGTTAACATTCTTTCCTGCATTTGTGCTCCACCAACGATTTCAACTTTTCGTTAACTCTTAGTACGGTAGTAGGAATTATCGCGAAAACTGGGAATAGTGGCTCATATAAATTTTTACATACCTGATCAGTACTTACTTACTTACTTACAAATGGCTTTTAAGGAACCCGAAGGTTCATTGCCGCCCTCACATAAGCCCGCCAGCGGTCCCTATCCTGTGCAAGATTAATCCAGTCTCTATCATCATACCCCACCTCCCTCAAATCCATTTTAATATTATCCTCCCATCTACGTCTCGGCCTCCCTAAAGATCTTTTTCCCTCCGGTCTCCCAACTAACACTCTATATGCATTTCTGGATTCGCCCATACGTGCTACATGCCCTGCCCATCTCAAACGTCTCGGTTTTATGTTCCTAATTATGTCAGGTGAAGAATACAACGCGTGCAGTTCTGTGTTGTGTAACTTTCTCCATTCTCCTGTAACTTCATCCCGCTTAGCCCCAAATATTTTCCTTAGCACCTTATTCTCAAACACCCTGAACCTATGTTCCTCTCTCAGAGTGAGAGTCCAAGTTTCACAACCATACAGAAGAACCGGTAATATAACTGTTTTATAAATTCTAACTTTCAGATTTTTGGACAGCAGACTGGATGATAAGAGCTTCTCAACCGAATAACAACACGCATTTCCCATATTTATTCTGCGTTTAATTTCCTCCCGAGTGTCATTTATATTTGTTACTGTTGCTCCAAGATATTTGAATTTTTCCACCTCTTCGAAGGATAAATCTCCAATTTTTATATTTCCATTTCGTACAATATTCTGGTCACGAGACATAATCATATACTTTGTCTTTTCGGGATTTACTTCCAAACCGATCGCTCTACTTGCTTCAAGTAAAATTTCCGTGTTTTCCCTAATCGTTTGTGTATTTTCTCCTAACATATTCACGTCATCCGCATAGACAAGCAGCTGATGTAACCCGTTCAATTCCAAACCCTGCCTGTTATCCTGAACTTTCCTAATGGCATATTCTAGAGCGAAGTTAAAAAGTAAAGGTGATAGTGCATCTCCCTGCTTTAGCCCGCAGTGAATTGGAAAAGCATCAGATAGAAACTGACCTATACGGACTCTGCTGTATGTTTCACTGAGACACATTTTAATTAATCGAACTAGTTTCTTGGGAATACCAAATTCAATAAGAATATCATATAATACTTCCCTCTTAACCGAGTCATATGCCTTTTTGAAATCTATGAATAACTGATGTACTGTACCCTTATACTCCCATTTTTTCTCCATTATCTGTCGAATACAAAAAATCTGATCAATAATCGATGTATTACGCCGAAAACCGCACTGATGATCCCCAATAATTTCATCTACGTACGGAGTTAATCTTCTCAAAAGAATATTGTACAAAATTTTGTACGACGTCAACAAAAGTGATATTCCTCGAAAGTTACCACAGTTGGTTTTGTCCCCCTTTTTAAAAATAGGTACAGTAGGTGTAATTATTCTATTCTGAACAATAGCAGCAGCTTTTATGCAATTATTCGCTTCTTATTTGAGATAGATTGAATAATCAATACTTTTTGAATGTAACCCAAATGTTATATTTCAGCAAAGCCGCGTCAGAAACGAAGCTTTGCCTTTCACCCGTTTCACCCGTTTCACAAAGAGGAAACTGGTGCAATATTATAATCTCTTTGGCAATTAAGCTACTATTTGTTATTGAAAATGACCGTAAAACTGACGCGACGATGTGAAAAGAAATAAAGTATTCAATTTTAATAGTATAGAAAAGTATTTGTTGGTGGAATTGGTAACCATATAAAGTGACAGAATAACAATGGCAAAGGAAGCTTTGAACAGAAAAAGGAGCATCTTCTGCGGAACTCTGGAAAAAGACTAATTAAAGTCATTTGTGTGGAGTGTGGCATTGTATGGGACAGAAACATGGACATTACGACGAAATGAAGAGAAGCGACTAGAAGCATTTGAAATGTGGATATGGAGAAGAATGGAACGTGTGAAGTGGACAGACAGAATAAGAAATGGAGCTGTGTTGGAAAGAGTGAGTAAAGAAAGAACGATACTGAAGCTGATCAGAAAGAGAAAAAGGAATTGGCTGGGTCACTTGCTGAGAGAAACTGCCTACTGAAGGATGCACTGAAAGGAATGGTGAACGGGAGAAGAGTTCGGGGCAGAAGAAGATATCAGATGGCAGACGAAATTAAGATATGTGGATCATATGCAGAGACAAAGAGGAAGAAAATAGGAAAGATTATAGAATGCTGGGTTTGCAGTGAAAGACCTACCCTTGGACAGAACGCTGTGAATGAATGAACAAAGTGATATCAAAAACTTTTGTGCGAGATCGTGCGTATTTGCTTGGTTTGCGCACAAAACCAATCCGCGGAAAGTATAAAATTCCACATTCAATATTCCCAACCTAACACACATAACAATTTCCCTCTTCTTACCGCTCAAGTGACATATTGATTTTACTGCTTTAGGCTTTTAACATATTTTAGAGACGTTCAATATAGTAATAATTATAAATTGGAAACTTACCACTGCAATTTCACCTAAATTGGACTGTTAATTATTGTTTTTAAATATTTGCAAAAATTAAGTAAACTCTACAACTCCACTAAAGTTTCTGCATTCGTGACGCAAGTAACATTAAGGAAGCCGTGAAAAAATCAACAAGATTCCAGACTCATCACACAACCTTACCGTTTGTTTTAAGTTCGCATTTATAGACTGGGGGAAAAAAAAAAAAAAACAGACGTATATCACGGCCTGCTGGAGTATAGTAAACACAGAAAACATTTTAAAGCAACAGTGTTGAAGATAGATATTTTTGTTTTGCAAATTTGCCGTCATTGAACAGAAACCAAGGTGGAGATTTCATTGCAACTAATTAAAAATTCCTCTTTCAGGTATGTAATAAACGATCTTAGCACAAAATAAAGTAAGATACACGAGCGGTATGTTTTCTTTCAATTCTCGGAAATTAAAAAAGCTCAACTACGTTTCGCTTTTTCAAACTTTTCCTCGAACATTAAAACTTCAACATACCGCTCTTGTAACGCATATTACTATTTCCTTGCATTTTTAACTATGTCCTGATTGTGCCTATGCAGTGTAAAATATTACCATGGCAATTAAAACTTACGATTAACCAAAGCCTGCATGGTATAGTCAAAAAACAAGGTACAATAAAAATGTAAGGAAAAAGTTGTTGATGTCACTGTACAAAGATAGTGTGGAATACAAGAAAACAAATGGATCTACTCATGGTTGCTTTAGATATTCCAATGTTATCCTATATTAGTGATTGAAAAGAATCAGTGGCGTAAAGTTTCAGTGTACTACGAATATTTAACACCAGTAGCATGGACATAAAAGTTCTTCAAACTACAGACGTGGACAAATTATTAGACTAAAATGTTTTCTTGGAAACATAATATAATTCGTCATATCAACTATCAGTTTAATTCACAGTCTCTCTATTGTTGTAAATATGATTGTTTACTTTTTCTGGTATATTTTTCCAATGGTTAAATATATGTTTTTCTTGTTATGTTGTTACTACTGGTGTTTTAATTATATACTGAAGAAGATATTCTCCCATGGCCTGCAAGAAGACCGGACATGAACGAAATTGAAAATCTGTGATCTATACTGAAGAAGAAAGTGAACAAAAAGTGGCTTACAACAAAACATGGACTCATGTAAGCACTGTCTGATATCTGGCTAAATGATGCTGATATTCAAAGAAAGTGTCAGACTTTGGTTTCCAGCATCCCTGACAAAATCAACGTGTCAATAAAGAATAAGGGAATGTTCACAAAATATTAGTAACCTCAAGACTCAATTTTCTGTTCATTATATCTGTGCAAAATACATTTTTGTTCATTGTTTCTGCCGATAAATACAGCTTTGTTGAAGATATAATTAATTTAGTCTATTAATAATATTTGTCCACGTATGTCCCCATATCTCAATACCACAGAACATTCTTGATTGTATCAGTGAACTGTAGATGTTATTAAGAACTTTTATGCCGAAGTTTGGTGTTTAGTATTATTATTATTATTATTATTATTATTATTATTATTATTATTATTATTATTATTAGACCTACTATTACAATGAGCACATTGTTCCCAATTGCCCACTGAATGTCACTGTGTCCTATTTCCACAACTCCTCCCACCCTAAAACGAGGGCAGCCTAACGTCTTAATAGACCATGAGGCAGAGGTCAAGCGTCCAAGAGTTCGCGTGTTCGTGGCGGTACGCACCCACAATCACTCTGCCCCCATTAATCCACCGCGAGAGAATCCGCTGAATCAGATAATTTTTGCTTCAAGTGTTTTTTGTATGTCAAGGGCGAAACATCGGTAGCAGATGGCAGCACGTCGGCTAAAAGATCTGAAAACTAGGCAAGCGCTATTTACATTCCTCGCGCGTGAGCCTTTGTGTAACAAACTTGGAAATGTTCAACACGCGTTTTATAATCGCATTCTTCGCACCTATATATGAAAAAAAACAGTATAAACGTCTAAACTTGGAAGTCTGCAGTGGTAAACAATAAAGGCGTGGGAGGTTTTACAGCACGTACGAAATGAAACTCAAAACAAATGACATACGACGATGAGAAACAATAAAACACTACGTGCTGCCATTGTCCCGATGTCAATGAGGTCAGAACGAGATGGGGGGAAAGTCAGGGATTTCCAATATCGCAGAGGTTACCAAAGTGTGGGTCGCGAAATGCGAATACTATACGGTATTTTCCTTCATTTTCTAAGAGTAACTTTTCATCCCTCTGTATATTGCATCATGATGACAACACGACCAGAAGCTTAGACATTTGTAAATGTCACTGTTGGTTCAAAATCTTCACCAATGATGAGAAAGAAGTTGTTTAAAAATATGCAGTCCTTCTTCACCGGGTGTAAAAGAATAAGTTTTACAAACTATGTGGGATTAGAGAGGAGACCAACTGATAAATTATTTGAAGGGTTCAGAGCCATAGCGGGCCAAGCGCCATTTATTGAAAACGGAGAAAGCAAGTGTTAAAGTTAAGTGAATACCATAGTTTAATGAAGATTGACATATCATTTAATTTTAATGTGCATACTTTATATTACTTGCTATACGTTTCGTTAAATTATGGTATTCACATAATTTTAACTTTTGTTTTCTCCGTTTTTAATAAATGGCGTTTGGCTACTATGGCTCTGAACCCTTCATTTATTATACAGGGTGAGTAATGTAAATTATAGGCCTACTTATAACTTAAAAAAAATATGGACATACTTCATACAGCATAGATAGTCCCAAAATACAGCAGGGTTGTCACTATAGTCCCGTCGCTGTAATTTCCGGCAGCCAATCGCGTTGCAGGTCGGCTACATTTAAACTTGTGCGTGTTGTGGTTCGCTGATGAAGTTATTCATTTCTTAAGGCTCGATAAAAACTTAATATAATCGCCCGCCATTTTGGCTCTTTCGTTGGCGTTTGCAGAAAGCACACGAAGACGTAATTTCCCGCTAAATTATTTACTGAATTACAGTGCGTTTGATTTATTATCATAGGAGCTACGACATGATAATGTTTAACGGTGTGACAAATAGATTCCTTGTATGGTAGCTCGGCAACGAAAGAACAAAAATGGCGAACGATACTACCTACCTAGACTTTATAGAGCCTTCACTTCCTAAGACGTAAGCAAAGAGGAGGAGTCACGCCGGGAATAACAGCTTCGCGACTATAGGCTTCATGACTTACCAATCAGTTGAAAATCATTTGCAACATGCTGCGGGTGGCCTAACAGATGAAGCAGTTGCATAGTATAGGAATCGCGGTTAGAATCTCAGTAATAGTACTTTTTTTTATCTTTACTGTATTATTTTCTGTTGTTGCATAATTTTTGCATTGCCAGATACTGATACTCTTTTGCTGAAATTCACACATTTATCGCGTGCACTTGGTACGAGTCTTGGATGCTGATGTAATTGAGAAATGCGTTTAAACATAGTCTATACGGGTGCTATTCATAGACATTTCACTAGCCCTGGCTACGAGCGTGCTAAACAGGATTCATATCATATCATATCATATCATATCATATCATATCATATCATATCATATCATATCATATCATATCATATCATATCATATCATATCATATCATATCATATCATATCGCTGACACTGATTTATGAATACGAAAAACGTTAGTTCGCTGATCATCCACCGAAAGCCCGCGCTAAGAATGTCTATGAATACGGCCCATTTACTTAGGCCGTGTACCAAAGCTATATTTTCAGCTGAAGTGAACTGGATAGTTGTCTAAAAAACGGATGTGACGACAGAAGTCATGATCCAAAGCTACACAGTGCATAGTAATCAAGTCCGCAGTAGCTAGTAAAAGAAAATGCTTGCTTGATTGTTGACTTGTTCACTGAACAAACATGGATACCTCATCAATTACAAAACCTGTTACAAATGGTGAAACCTGCTTTGACGCCAAAACAAGTGTCGCTGTGGTACGGTATATCATTGATGATAGTGAAGCAGATAGTCAGGTTCTATATGTTGTGAAACTTGGAGTCTCACTTTGAGAGAGGAACAGGGGTTAAGGGTGTTTGAGAATAAGGTGCTTAGAAAAATATTTGGGGCTAAGAGCGATGAAGTTACAGGAGAATGGAGAAAGTTACACAACGCAGAGCTGCACGCATTGTATTCTTCACCTGACATATTTAGGAACATTAAATACAAACAATTTAGGTCACACAGAGTTAGTGTGAGATCAATGTTGGTTGCTAGACGGTTGTCAGCCCACTTTGAGGTCTGTGGATACAGAGGGTAAAATTGGATCGGTGTCTGGTAGAGTTCCGGGGTAGCTCAGCTGGTAGAGCGTTGGTACGTTTAACCAAAGGTCCCGGGTTCGATACCCGGCCCCGGAACAATTTTTCCTTCCAAATTATTCAAATCAACTTTACAGGGAGTGATACTTGAAATCTTGATTTGCATAATACACGTCACTGTTCGTTAACAGAAAACCACAATTTAAGTCATACAGAGTTAGTGTGCACTCAACGTTGGTTGCTTGACGGTTGTCAGCCCACTTTGAGGTCTGTGGATACAGAGGGTAAAATTGGATCGGTGTCTGGTAGAGTTCCCGGGTAGCTCAGTTGGTAGAGCTTTGGTACGTTTAACTGAAGGTCCCGGGTTCGATACCCGGCCCCGAAACAATTTTTCCTTCCAAATTATTCAAATCAACTTTACCTGAAAGCTTGATTTGCATTAAATACAGACGTTTGAGATGGGCAGATCATGTGGCACGTATGAGCGAATCCAGGAATACACATAGTGTGTTAGTTGGGAGGTCAGAGGGAAAATACCTTTGGGGAGGCCGAGACGTAGATGGGAAGATAATATTAAAATGAATTTTAGGGAGGTAGGATATGATTGTAGAGACTGGATTAATGTTGCTCAGGATAGGAACTGATGGCGGGCTTATGTGAGGGCGGCAATGAACCTCCAGGTTCCTTAAAAGCCATTTGTAAGTAAGAAGAAGAAGAAAATGCTGGTGATGGTTGACGATGAAACACAAGACTGAGGGCAGTGAACGAATGAAGGGTAGATATGTAATGGGACTGAGAAGACAGATGATTATAACGGCTGATGATACGATAGCGCAAATAAAAATCACAGGCATGAATGCAGTTTTACCTTGCAAGAACTGCAGAGAAAGTAAAACCTCGGGCCGGGACTGAACGATGACGAATATACTCGTCCTTCCATCTGTTTGCAAGACTCTCCACTGATTTGATTAAGTGTGTCACATGGACTGTTCGGAACCTCATGTGTGAAGTTCTGTGTTATTGACTGCTAATATTTGACCTGTAGCTCCCACGGCTTTCAGTTGACATCCCATCTGTCTGACTGGAACGGTTGTCATGTACATGACCTGAATTACTAACGTCAGCCGTCGCGTCGCTTCTTTGTCTCACTCTGTGCAGCTAACAGTTTTAATGCTTAACGGCTTCTCTACAGAGGACCAAAAAATTTGAGCCCAGACAAATTCTATAGGATTTATGGAGCAGATGTCCTGTGAGACAGATATTCTTCTAGTATCACACAATTGATTTCAAATGGATCTGGGTGCTCTGATCTGTCGTGTTGCCACAAGTGTGAAAATTATAACCCAGTACTATACATTTTAAGCAGCGGGATTTCATAGTTACGTTGGCATCATGACACAAGATAGCCTCTTCGCATTCTTGGTAGCTTGTTAAGTCCAGAGAAAGAACACACGAGAATGAGACAATTTCCCACAAGCCTGCCATCGGTCCCTATCCTGAGCTAGATTAATCCAGTCTCTATGATCATATCCCACCTCCCTCAAATCCATTTTAATATTATACTTCCATTTACGTCTCGACATCCCCAAAGGTCTTATTCCCTCCGGCCTCCCAACTAACACTTTATATGCATTTCTGGATTCGTCCATACGTGCTACATGTCCTGCCCATCTCAAACGTCTGGATTTAATGTTCCTAATTATGTCAGGTGAAGAATAAAATGTGTGCAGTTCTGCGTTGTGTAACTTTCCCCATTACAAGAATAACTTGTAATAAATTACAATTACAGCGAAATATGGATTAAACATTTCAAGTAACAAATCTAAAACTATGAGTTTCTAAGTAAGAGATCCAGTCATAAACAAAATAGTAATAAATAACAATGTAATAGAGCAGATAAAATACCTTTCAATACCTGGATGCTCAATACCTTATCAGCATGAAAAGGATTTCATTGCCATGACTATAAAAATTTCTTAATATAACCGAAGTAATAAATACGGTCTTAAAACATTCTCAAGTCCAGAAACAAACTAGATTATATACAGGATGATTCAAAAGTCCGAGGACATAGACAAACTCAGTGCAGATAGCGAAAAATGGAAAGAGGAGAAAGTTGTTGAAAATATGTAGTTTTCACTCTAATGTGCTTCAATTTTCAACGTAGAATTCACCGTTGAGGCTGTACACTAATACGACACTCTCACAAATTCCAATGCGGCCAAATTAGGGGCTTTTCCGCTATTTGTAGCGATTTTAGATAAGTATTATTGAAAATTCAAGCACGTTAGATTCAAAACTACACACCCGACAACTTTTTTCACCTTTTTCTATTTTTCGCTATCCGCACTAATAACGAAGTTTATCTATGTCGCCAGACTTTTGAATCACCATAATATATATATATCACTTTGGCAGTAGATACACTATTGTATGCAAGTGAGACCTGGTGTCCACATGTTGACCATGGCGTGCTCTCCTACAAAATGGCGCCAGGCTTATTTTAGCAACAAACAAACGAAATTTTTCGCATTCAGCTGTTTTCAGACTTTGTTGCGTAAACTTGGACAGTTTCTCTACTTTGTCAGATGTAAATCTCAACGATATCTTTATCTGGTTTTAAGTGGCGAGAATTTATTTCTCGATCCCTTTAAGCGGGACACGGCGTATATGTTATAATTTGATTTATGTCAAAGAAAATTTGCATACACATCAGAGAAAAAGTTAATGCAAAATATACCCTCCACATGCAAGACTGAGTAAAACAATGAATTCATTTAAATATTTGACAGTTATGTTGTTTAATGAACTGTCTAATGAAGCAAGAAAATACGCTTTAAATAGATTCAAAGTAAACTATAAAAAAAAGACTGGATAATAAAAAATCTTGACTACAATTAAATCAAATGCTAGTATTATTTTGTTTTTTGCACACCCACTTCTAGAATTTAACTTGTGTATTCACGTGGGGAACAAAACACTATTTTCACAAAATTTGACTTAATCCCCTTCACTTAACACTATCGAATTATCGTTGACAAATTCTGTATGTTGTATTAAGATAAATGAAGAATAAACATCATCATTATTATTATTATTATTATTATTATTATTATTATTATTATTATTATTATTATTATTATTATGTGGTCATGTGTCGTTTCTGGCTGAGAACTTCGTGATCATTCTTTAAAAAACATGGCAGTTCTGCCTCTGCAAGTATCCTCTATGCATCACGGCGAGCAACTTTTATCTTAAAACATCCCCCTGTTCTCATTTTCTTCTTCATTACACTCGTCCAGTCTACAGCAGACGCTCTGATAATGTGCCTAAAAATGGAGCAGTTGACAGAAAAATAAAGAGGGCAGGAATAACTTCCCTTTAAAACAGCAGGACGCCGATGTTGCTATTTCTGTACACGTTTATGTAAAGCCCTTATCTATACATAATGCATGGAGTGTTCTCTTATCAAATCTCCTATGAAGATAGGTTGTGGCAACAGAGTTCCTACTCGAATACTCCAGTATCTTAAGTATAATAAAGGCTGACGCACTTTGGAAAGAATCTAATTTTAAGATATTTGAAATATAGGGATACTCAAAGAATTACGACATTTTCAAATCGCTGGAACTTCTAGTTGTGATAATATACCCATTTTTATAGCATGTGACATTTCTCATGACAAATCTATAACCCATGGCAGTCCACCGTTATTGCTGAGGGGTTAGCGAGTCTAATTCCGAACCCAGCAGTCCCGGGTTCGATTCTCGGTCAGGACGAGTTGCCTGGGTGAGGTTTTTTCGGGGTTTTTCCCTCACTCCTATGGATGAATATCAGGTTTTATCAGGCGATTGGAACCTCCCCCATAATCCTTTCCTCATCATCCCGTTTCTGGTTTTTCAGATCACTCTACAGGCGGCCTCCCGAAGCTACTGGCTCTCTCGACCGGCCTCCGTGGAATGTAGTTCAGCGACGTTGGATGGCTTCTGCAACGAGCGTCCGAGGCGGACCTATTCGGGGGAGGAGTTTCGCCTCGGACCGACAGGGGACCCTTGGGGGAAGTTGTCGAAGCAGAAATGAGGGGTTGTGGGCAAGAACATGGTAACCCACATGAAGACGAATTTTGAACTAACATGGCGATAATATGTTAGGGGACATGCTCTATCTAGTGACGAAGTAGTTTGCGTCTATCCCAAAGAGATGGCTTGTTATACTTGTTTCGATAATCCACATTTCTCTTCTTTGGAATACATAACACAGTTATTTTTCCTCATTTTTCTCAAAACCAATAAATTGTGGGTTACCATGTTCTTGCCCACAACCCTTCAAATGGTATATGGATTTCTGTCGGCTGTAGGGACCGGTCGTTAAGGGAGTCATGTGGTTAGGGCGGTGCGCGTAGGGGATCTGTGGCATGCAACTCATTCCATATCGAGGGTTAGCACAATAGATCTCAACAGGTCGCAGTGCTGGGCCATCCGTGCCCCCCTCAGTTAAATTCCATTCCATTCCATAACCCAGGGCAAGGTAACCAAGAAGTGTAAACCCAATATAAAGTAGAGCATCGCATATTTCTTTCTGTATCACATGAACTATCAAAGCAATCTATTTGAAATTTTTAAGACATAAAGAAACCTCTGATGAACATTCTGTATAAGTTTAAACATTTTTGTAAACATATGAACACTTCAATAAACATTTTGGAAATAAACATTACAGAAAATAAGCTGAAAACAATGAGATTCAATTAAGTGCCAATTTTTTCTCAAAATCTAGTTCAGTGATTGGAATGACATTTTTTGACAAAAAATAAAGACATAATTTAATTTTGGAAACTAGAATAATTTTTTTATGTTGGTTTGGAAATTAAATGTGAGTTTCTTCGGAAATTTGAAAAAAAAAGTAGTTTTCTTGATATTTCGCAGCGATTATTGGTCTGAACTACTATGAAATAATTAAAATATTTAAATAATTTTAGTTCACAGATTTCAAACACGATTGAATGATATGTGTGCAAAGTTTCATGCAGATTGGTTTAACCTATCCTGAGAGAAATTGGAATTTAGTTTGAAAAATTAAGTTTACGGGAAATTAAAAAAAAAAAAAAAAACATTGCTTTATCCACTTTTGAAACTAACAGAGATGGATGTGTCCATTTTTGAAACACAAAACCAAGAATCAGGATATTGATGAGAAAATCCTATGGAAGTTATGATTTTATTCTAAAACTATTTTCAGGATTTAAAAAAGTCTGTAAAGGGCGTGGCATTAAAATACATATGTCACAACTCTCTTAGAGGCTTCAAATATTATTTTTTTTGCAATAAATCATACATAAAATTAATCCTAGAGAAATATATATTATTTTAGGTCTAAAAACAAAAAATGCCATTTTTTTTACCATTTTACACTTCCTGGTTACCTGCTAAGTTGACGACAGCTATTCATTCTGCGTTGAGTCTGTTTAGGTGTCAATTCATGAGGTACAGATCTACAACTTCTGTATGATTTTTCTAAACATCTTAATGTAGCGATGTGTTGTATCTTTTGAAGCACCAAGTTTTTCTGACAACCTACCAGTAGGCCTCCTTTATTGTGGATTTTCTTACAAAACTCAGCGTGTATTCACAATATTCCATATCTTAGGTCTTCCAGGATGTTGTAAATCTTTAATGTCTCCTTCTCCATTATTAAAACGCTGGAACCATCGCTGTGCTACACGCTCACTAACGACACCTTCACCCTCGAGTTCACATAATCTTCGAGCATCGGCAGCACCTTTATAATCTTGTTTCCAGTAGTGCTTTTGAAAACTCTAATCTCAAACTTTATCACTTGCATTTTATATTCTTTGTACCAGTACACATGCCCACAATACAGAATAATAATCACAGCGCCCTGTAAATTGCATTATCTAACCAAAGAAAATCATTAAAATCTTACGAAATACCGACATTACTCATGAGACGATTTAATAAGTCTCGATTATCCGAGTTTCGATTAACCGAGGTTCCGTGTTATTCGAGCCCGATCCAAAAATAGAAATGCTGTACAATATTGCATGTTAGTTGCTCTTTAAATGAATACGTAATGTGTTTTTAAGCACCTGAAGGTCATATTAACCTGGTTTATTTAGTCTATTGACTAAAGAGTTCGTCTAATTTCTAATCAGTAACCTTCAGTTTTTCAGTAACCTTCCGTTTTATCAGGGTTTTTGCTTATCCGAGGCAGTCTTGATCTACATTAACTCGGATAATCGAGACTCTACTTTCTACTGCAGTGATGTTAAATCAAGCGCATTTTTCTGACCTTGACGTCGTGCGCGGGCAGCAAGCGCTAAGTATGGAAAGATGAAGGGTTGTGTAAATGAATAAGCAACCTGTTGGATTAAGAAAACAGTGGTGCACAAACTTCAAACGGAACGTGAAATTTTATGTCGTTATTTTTATATGGCTTCTTTCTGTTTAATATTTTCTATATTGTCTGTAAAACAAAAGTACTAACACTGATTTCTTAATATTGCACTTGTGTTTTAAATCTTAATAACATAATAGAGAGTTAAGAAGGAATATTCACTTAAATTCCATAGTAGTATAATATTAAGTTATACTGTGTTAAGTGGATGAAACACATCATTCATATTGATGATATCTTTAGCCTTACAAAAGTAATCAATAAACTAATCAAAACAATATTACAGTACAAAGCAGAGTTACCTAGGTACTGTATCTGTTTTAAGTGTAACTAATATTACATAATAAAACTCTTATGGCATTATGCTTTTAAGGTGATATTTGTGAGCAACTTCTTATCATCAGAATATTAAATTATTTTCTCGAAATCTGCTGAAGCTATAGAGCTGACATTTTACAACACATGGGCACGTATCTTTTGCTTATGATGTAACAGTAGTTGCTTTGTTAATTCATTTCCTTACAAACAATTTCCATGCGAATATTTTCAAAACTTTCAATACACTATCTTCAGTAATACGTATATACGGCATATTAGATTTACGAAAACATTTTGTAAGGCTACTAAATAAATAGGCCTATACCAGAAAATTTCATTTTTCTATACGAAAAGTTGAGAAAATATTTTTTTTGAATAAAAAAAATTAAACTTGTGAAAAATGAGCATTAAAATTAAAACTTACATTCTTATAATGCACTTATACTTCTCAGGCAAATCTAAAAATTAACATGGATACAGTTTAAATAAGTTCTCTTCCCTTTATCTATTGAATCAGTGCTGGCCATCCCTGTATACAGCTCGACCAAGCGGCATATACAGTTAAACCTCTCCTTACGGACACCTCCAAGATACGCACACTCCTCATATACGGACAGATTTTTATGTTCCAACTGAAATAATATAGAAATAATGATAAATTTAACTCTCGTTTACGGACACTCTCAGACACGGACACGGACAGCTGTTTCACAATCCTAAAGCTTGCTTTACCTCCTGACTGCGGACAGAACTTGGATTTCAAGACCTAATGTGTTACAAAAATAGAAAATTTAGTTTTGAGAACTGTACAGAAATTCCTTAACATGAAAGAAGATACGAATAAGGGTCTCGTAGGTTACCACTAGATCAGCTGGCTACCACTTGTTAGCTGGAAACGGGTGGATAAACAAAGTCATAAAATGTAACCTGTCTGATGGGTCCGAGATTTCCGCGATCGTGAAATTGTATTCGACACATGGTAGGGTTAGTAGGATTATTCTCTTCACTTCAATCAGTTGTTCTGTTTCGAGAGACATGACACCTGAACGTAAAGGTTAAGTTGAAAACTGAAAATTACAGTACTGCATAACTGTAGACCTAGAATAAAATTGCATGGCACAGTACTGTATTTTCCTTTTTCGGTCTTATCTACTGTAGTTAAAAGTTGTAAAGAATTTACCCTAGTACTGTACCTTGTATTTAGAATTAAACTACAGTAACACATTTCATTTAAAGAGTGAAGGGATACATAATGCATATTATAAATTTACTGTTAGATTGGGGAGCCTCCCTCCCAATAAAGGACACCTCCCAGATGCAGACAGATTATTACATCCCTTCGATGTCCGTAAATGAGAGGTTTCACTGTACCACCTCTTTCGTCTGTCTCTTTCCTTTCCGCTGTAAAGCGCTCAGGCTCTCCTGGGCTCTAATGCGCGCGCTTGCTCCTGTAGGCATCAATTGACATGTCTGGTCTACTGTAATTACAATGCTTTTAAATATGCTGTATTTTCTTAAAGTCCCACCGTCCTTGCTTACTTGTAATGTATATTCGAAAGAAAAACTAAATGGACTTTCGGTATGTTCCCAACACGTGAAGCAAAACCGCCCGCAAAAATTAGAAAGAAGAAAGAGGATAAAAAAAATGAAGATAAGAGGGAGGGGCAGAACTCCTGTGTTCCCCCACGAGAAGTCTGCTACAGATTGGCTAATCTGGCCGGATGGCGCAAAAGAAGCGCCGCGCCGACAAGATACTGTAAATAACGGAGGCTATAATGAATCGGTGTTGAGGACAGCCTTATCTACATCTGCAGCATAAACCATAACAGAAGCCGGCCGGCCGGCCACACGTGTGACGCACGTGGGCGTTCCACTATATCAAGATTGTACAGCTCACCATCCTGCTTTATTGTGGAGACACCTACCGGCAGTACAAACTTTAAAAAAATCTAATTTATTGGACTTGTAATTCAGAGAAACAAAGACCGGTAGGCTGCTCGTCTTTCGTTTTCACGCTTTGTCTCGAACACCATGGAAACACATGAAATAAAATGTGAATATCGGAGGTAAATTTCAACAGCATAATGAATACTATTTTGTGCGAGATCGTGCGTATTTGCTTGTTTTCCGCACAGAACCAATACGCGGTAAGTGTGAAATACCACATTTAGTATTCCCAACGTAACACACACAACAATTTCCCTCTTCTTACCGCTTAAGCGCGACATTCATTTTACTGCTTTAGGCTTTTAACATATTATTTTTAGAAACGTTTAACATAGTAATAATTATAAATTGGAAACTTACCACTGCAATTTCACCTAAATTGCAATGTTAATTATTGTTTTTAAATATTTGCAAAAATTAAGTAAAGTCTACTACTCCACGAACCTTATTGCATTCCTGATACAAGTAACATTAAGGAAGCTGTGAAAAAATCAACAAGATTTCAGATGCCGATGTTATTACTGCAATATGTTATATAAATAATATTGTTAAAATATTAAAATGAAAAATAAATCATTACATAACCTTACAGTTTGTTTTAAGTTCGCATTTATAGACTGGGGGAAAAAAAAAGACAGACGTATATCACGGCCTGCTGGAATATAGTAAACACAGAAAATATTTTATAGCAACAATGTTGAAGAAAGATATTTTGGTGTTCCGAAGTTGCCGTCATTAAACAGAAACCAAGATGGAGATTTCATTGCAACTAATTAGAAATTCGTCTTTTAGGTATGTAATAAACGATCTTCGCACAAAATAATGTACGATACACGAGCGGTATGTTTGTTTTCATGTTCTCGGAAATTAAAAAAGCTCAACTACGTTTCGCTTTTTCAATCTTTTCCTCGACCATGAAAACGTGAACATACCGCTCTTGTAACGTATATTACTATTAATTATCTACGTTTTTTTTATGGCATCTATTAGTGCTTTATGATTGTGCTAACAGATGGGGTTACTTGTCAACAATGTGACGCTGAAACTTGTGTTCAGGTTACCGCCCAGCGGTAACATCTTTGGTCATATCGCGAGTTAATCTTTGGTTGAAATCCGAAGGCCTGTGTACTATTGTTGAGACTGGTTCTATTGTTGTGAACTAGATGGCGACTATATACGAGGGGGAATCATAAAGTTTTAATTATCACCTCGAAAAAATGAAGCTGCGACCATGAAACTTGGTGATGGTGTTAGTCCTTTTCTACATATTCACCCTTCAAGCGACACATTTTTCCCAAGGATGGATGACTTGACGGAGGCCTTGGTTGTAGAAGTCTGCGCTTTGGCTGTTCAGGAAACGTTCCACCTCAAAAATCACCTCGTCGTCATTCTGGAAATGCCTTCCACGCAATGGTTTCTTCATCCGAGGAAAGAGGAAGAAATCACTGGGTGCCATATGAGGAGAATAGCCTACGGGGGGTGATAGCCTAAAGAAGCAGCATGTGTGACTGGCGAAGACCCAACCATCATCGGGCAAGGTGATGCTGAGTGTTTTTTGGGACATCCAAGGTGTGGTGCTGATAGATTATTCTCAGAAGGGACAAACCATCACAGGGGCATACTACCGAAATCTCCTGACGAGGTACGGAAGGCTATCAAGACGAAGCGTCGCGGGAAGCTGTCCAAGGGGGTCCTTTTGCTTCATGACAACGCCCCAGCTCGTTCTGCACAGGACACAGTCTGCACTGATTTGTTACGAATATGATTTCGGTGATGAATGAGGCTGGTGATTTTCAGGGATGTTGTGGCCCGAATTTCCTGGAATTTGCCTTACGGTTGAGGAAAAACTCTGAAAAACCTCAACCAGGAAATTCAACCCGACCGGGAATCGAACCCGGGCCCTTTGTGTAAGAGACCAGCATGCTGACCCCTACACCACAGAGGTGGTCCATTCTATTTTATATTTTTTATTGACTAATTAATAATAACCCGGCACACTCACAATCACACTCACATTCATACAAATTTCCGGTTCTAGACCGTGATATAACTACTTGTACTCACTAAGTAATTTTAATGTTTTTGAAAATCTAATAGCTATTTTTTTATTATGAAAATTGGTTGAGTATTTTTTCAGCCTGAGAGCGTTTACATGATAACTGCAATAGTACATTATGCAACGAGCCTATAATGGTAGCAATTAAGTGTGTTTATGAAACAAGCGCAAGCGAGTTTCATAATTTTCATACGAGCGTCTTAATTATCATTATAGGCAAGTTTCATAGGACTTTTTATGCTCGACCATATTCTAACTTGAAATTATTCATAAGTATTCATATTATTCTTATCTGACTGGGGAGCGGAACTGATCTTGTGCAATACCTCGTAAATTGTGAGATGTCGCAGACGCGAAAGTATTGATTTTTTCCGAGAAACAAATGTCATTGACCTTGAAATAATCTAGAGAGTAAAATAAACATTAATCTTGATATAACCTTGAAATTGATTTAGACATTGACAAACGAGATGACAAATTGAATTTATTTGAATATTATTTACAATTAACGCTAATTATTATAGTAACAGAACATAACCTTCTGCGACACTATTGGATTTCCAGCCTCTGTGACGTTTCGCTAGTTGTCTTTCGATTGCATATCCGAGAATAATCGATACTTGCGCTTTCATATTGCTACAATGGTGATTTCTGATTGGTGGAACACCTGCACCTGAACTTTAATGAATAGGTGTACTTTAATGAGGTCCATTAAAGGACTGCTACCAGGTGTATAATTACTACATTTCGGCATGTTCGAGCATAAAAGCACTTAAGATATTTTACAGACGTGGACAAATTAATAGCAAAACTGACGATTTTTATGGTACAATTTCACAAATTTGACTTTTCAATTTTAACTGCAGTTGACATTTTTATATATTTCTGAGTATTATAATCATAAAAATGTCAACAGCAGTCTAAATTGAAAAGTCAAATTTTGTAAAAAATATGTCACAAAAAACGTACATTTTGCTAATAATTTGTCCATGTCTGTAATGAAACTTTGCATGTACAGTCTTAGAAAAAAGTTTTGTCGCAAAAATACTTTGTTTCAGAAAGGTGGCAATGCGCATGACGAGCGGCTTGGTTCACAAGAGAACGACTACTTGAGGTAATAAAATTAGTTTTGTTTCGTTATTAGGTCTGATCATGCGCACTGCCGCCTTTCTGGGACTTATAAAGTACACCAAAAGAAAAACTCGTATGGAGATATTTAGTCTTGAAATAGCCTTCGGGTCAACTCTCTATAGGGTATAAAACAACATAAAAATTCAATCCAAAAGTCGTAACCGAGATGCATAATGAGGATTCCATTTTGGTTAATGTCCTTGAACCATTTATACGGACAAACAGTCTTGAAATCACCTTTTAAATTCATTATTTATTGAAATTTCGCTTCCATCGGTATAATAAAAGTAGCGAAAAATATGCGAAAACATCCCAGCAAGCTTTCAACTGTTATCACATCTTGTTACCATGACAACGAATAGCAGAAACTGCTAATTAAAGAACTGATCAAACCCACGGACTTCTCCTTTAAGGTTTCTTAACGACCTACAAGCTGTAACACCAAATGTGTAAGGACAGAACGACATTCCTCTACAAATCGATTTCTCAATAATTTGGAAGTCACCTCATATGTATAACCGAACAACAAATATTACCACACGGACAAGTTTCCATATTAAAGAAAAGAAAAATACGCCAAAGAGCGTCAAGACTTTTAAATATAGAGTAACTCTAGCAGACACATATTTACCATAAGCATGATAGTCCCGTCGCTCTTATTTCTGGCAGCCAATCACGTTGCAGGTAGGCTACATTTAAACGTGTGCGTCTTGTGATTCGCTGATGAAGACGTTATGCATTTCCTACTGCTCGATAAATACATAATATAATCGCCCGCCATTTTGGCTCTTTCGTTGGCGTTCGCAGAAAGCACACGAGGACGTTATTTGCCGCTCAATTATTTGCTGAATTACAGTGCGTTTGATTTATTATCATAGGAGCTACGACATGATAATGTTTAACGGCGCGGAAAATAGATTCCTCATCTGGTAGCTCGGCAGCGAAAGAACAAAAATGGCGAACGATACTACCTACTTAGACTTTATAGAGCCTTCTTTTCCTAAGGCGTAAGCAAAGAGGAGGAGTCACGCCGGAAATAACAGCGTCGCGACTATACTTAGCCTATACTGACTACTGGGGAGGAATATGATCAATGGAAAAGCATTCCTACTGCCAACGAAAATACACGTTTTACGTTTCTCTGAACCTTGAAGTTGTGTTTAGGTCAAAGATAAGTTATCTATATATCTGTCATTCGAATAAATAAATAAAATAAATAAAATAAACGTTCCCCTGAAGAGATTTAAGGCCCATTCACAATGAAAATTAAACATAACCGTAACATAAACACAGAAGTTTGCGCCCAGGCTACAAAATGGGATCATTCTCAATGATTCACATAAACACTGACATAAACATAACCGTAAGACGTTAACATGGAAGTTTGCGAACTCCAAACTTTCATGCTTATGCTTACGTGATTTGCAAACAGAACACAATCGTGGAGCGCTGAAGTATACGACAGAATATGAGGAAATAGAGTCGTTGTTATGTTTCCATGGTTACCAAGTATGTTTGCGGTTATGTTTATGCCCCCATCGTGAATGATTTTACCGTAACGTTTACATTCTTAAGTTAACGCTTACGTTATGTTTAATTTTCATTGTGAATGAGCCTTTACACTATTTTCACAGTGATATTAAATATGTTGGTCTGTAATCTTGTTGTCTAAGTAAAGCAATAAGAAGGCGTACCGGTAACAAAAATTCTTCAAAATAGACATTTCACCATAAAAATTTTCATCAGTCTTTGCTGAATTCAAAATCAACGCCACTTCATCATCAACAATGGTTTCATTCTAATCATCATCACCATCATCATCATCATCATCATCATCATCATCATCATCATCGTCGTCGTCGTCGTCGTCGTCGTCATTCTTTTTCTCGAGAAAATAAATTTGTGATCTCGGATCTGTGTTTGATAAATCGTGGTTCCTACTGCATTTCAATTGTTTCTGTTTCTTGTTGCCATGTCAACATTTCTTCAGTAACATTAACTATGTATATCAATGTCAGTACATGCATTACATATAAACAAAAGCAGTCGAAAATCAACCTCATGGCTGTAAAAGGAAACCCGACCTCTGCCACAATAGCAATCCGAAGGCTTGGATGTCATGTTCCCAGCAACGTGATTCCTGCGCAAGCCACTTCAAACACGATATGGCTTTTATCGGCTATTGTTCTCAGATTTAATAGCACATTGCATTTTAAGGAGAAGTGATACCTGCTGCAGGATCGATATATTAGTTTCAGATTTATATATAAAAAAGGTCGTATTGTCAAGAGACAGGGAAGACTGGTCTACCCAAAATTTAATACTGAGAAGTTTGGGAAGGGAACTCTTATTGAGCTCATGTCGAAAACTTCCTTTAAACTGCGCACATGGATGTTGACCGCAGACAGCAAATAAAAACAGCTATCCATACCAAATGTAGGGGTGTGAAAATTTATTTGGAATGTTGCATTAAGAAACAACGATGTGTACTTGGAAATGTAGTTGAGTTGCTATCCCGTCACGTGACATGATGGGACTTTTTGGTAATTTCTCACATTTTTACTTTATATTCTACATGAAGATCTAAATTGATATAATTCAACAAAGCATGTTTATACAATTTTTATTGTGCCTGAGTTTTTGAATGTACTTCACTCCCACCCCTTCTGCTAGTAAGCTCCCAACCGTTCTCATCACAGAACCAAATCGCCTTACGGTCATAGTAAACACAAACAGTACTGAGTTAGTGAGTATAGTACGTTCCAGAAATATGTTCGCGTTTTCCAGTGACGAAAGAGCTTTCAATATTGAATCATATTTTCGCACAGGTACTGCCGTCGTTTTGCCTGTGTCGCATACCGGTTTCCCCCACCAGCTTCTGCTCGTCCCTCTGTAAAGGCTAATGGCTGGGCTGTCTTAGCTCTTTTCTGAAAACATTAATTTCTGTTAGGAATTGGACGTCTACGTAATATTATACAACTGTTTAAAATAACTTAAATAAAAGGGGCTCGTTAATTGTCACGTGATTTCCCTCTTATCTACTACCCTGCGACAAAACCACTTGGACGGACAGTAGATAAGCATGCCTGAGTAATTTTATCATTTCGGATCGGGCAGCAGTGAAGATTGAATTTACAGTACGTAAGGTACTCTCTTACAGAGTATGTACAGAATTATTTCAACTTGAGTTACTAGTACGAAGGACGAAACTGCTAATTGGAATTAGGAGCAATAGTCTATAGTACGATAATAAAAAGGAACTGAAGCCTGTATCGAAATGAACGGCCATCATTTTCAAAATTGTGTTTAAATATCCATATTATGATTATTTTTCAATTTAACTTCAGTTTTTATATTGTACGCTAATGTGCTGTAGACAGTGTAATGTACACTACATAATGAATACGTCCGAACTGATAGCCCAGTTCGTGAGTAAAAACACTTATTGTTAATACAGTACTGTATTTTGATTAAAGAGAAACCTAATGAAAATTATCAAACTCAAAATCGCGATATTTCCTAGTTTACATAAATGGATGAACTACTTTTCTTCCCTCCTATACCTAGTAAAGTGATTTGTCTGTATTTTACGCCAGTATCATCGAACTCCAGTCGTGGCAGGGGGTAGCAAAAAGTGTTTCAGGTTCTCAACCGTTAATTCAAAGATATAGCCAGGTTAATATTATAAATGTTAGTAAAAATAAAATGATGTCCCTATGTAAACAAGAACATTTCTGATGTGTCCCGTAATTTGTATTATGAATTAGTTATCCAGTATATAGTCGTTGTTTCTGCAATTACTCCTATGTGACATATTTATCCATTTTCAGATTTTTGCTCTATTAAATAACTTAAATAATGATAAAGCAAATAATAAAATCTCCTATATGTAATTATATTCCTTTGTTTAGAAAATGTAAGAATTCATAGTCTCCTATGTACAGCTGCCATAGGATGAATAAATGTGTTTTTTCTTCCTACTGAAATATGTTATATTTTGCACATAGGAGTTATTACAGGAACAACGACGATATTCTTCCATTTCTGGTCAAAAATTACATTTGAAATGTAACTCTTCATTTGGTGATGTATTGTATCATTTGAACCACAAAGTTCTTCTGACAACCTACATTTTTATGGATTTTCTTTCAGAACTGCCTGTATTCTCAATATTACATATCTTAGATCTTTCAGGACATTGTAAATCTTTAATGTCTCCTTCTTCATTATTGAAACGCCGGAACCAACGTTGTGCTACGTTCACTAACGACACCTTCATCCTCGACTTCACATATTTTTCGAGCTGCACCAGCTATTTTATAATCGTGTTTCCAGTAGTACTTTAGAAGGACTCGAATTCCAAACTTCATCTTCATTTCATATTTTTTATTAACAATTGACGACTGCCACATGCTCACAATACGCAATAATAACAACTACGTCCAATAAATTGCATTGCCCAACTAAAGAAAATCATTAAACTCTTACAAAACACCGAACTTAAAAAAAATCGACATTGCTTATGAGATGACCCAATAAATCTGTTCGCTTAATTCCTTACAACTAGCTAATCTAATTTACTGTCCTTTATCTAGCAACAATTACATTCGAGCATGAAAAAATTCGTAAAATAATTTTAAATTTTGTGAGTACACCTCGATGGTAGGAAGATATTTCTGGTGTTTCCGAACACACACTGAAGTGGTGAATAAAAAAGATGTACCTAAACCCCGAACTGGAAATATATCCTGGAAAGAGCGTATTCAAAACTCGCAGTTCTGTCGGATCTGAATCTAAAACACTGCCACGCCCTTAGCTTGCCAAGTTTTTCTCTCTAGTGCGTTCTCTTTATCACCCGGGAATCATCAATTACGTGCAAGACGGCCGGTTTCTATTAAGGGCAGGAGAAAGGATTTCCCTCCTCCACTGAGACGCTTCTTTCATTACGAAATTCATGCTGGGAACCTTCGCAACACCGATGAGTGAGGAATTTCTCCAAAATAATCGCTTTCTGTTCGTCTCTGATGCGCCACAAAATGAGAAATCGACTAAAAAGCTAAGATTGTACATTGGCGATAATTATAAATCCCATTATATCGTAGTAAATTTGTATCGTTTCACGGGGACTTCATAAATAAACAGAAGAACGCATTTTTGCTTTTACAATCACAACAAAATTCAGCATGTTTGTCTACGCTTTGTAGCTTATAGCTTATTTAATTATAGACCAAAGCTAATTTACAATAGTAATATACGTTACAAGAGCGGTATGTTGACGTTTTCATGGTCTAGGAAAAGACTGAAAAAGCGAAACGTAGTTGAGCTTTTTTAAATTCCGAGAACATGAAAACAAACATACCGCTCGTGTATCGTACATTATTTTGTGCGAAGATCGTTTATTACATACCTGAAAGACGAATTTCTAATTAGTTGAAATGAAATCTCCATGTAGGTTTCTGTTTAATGACGGCAACTTCGGAAAACCAAAATATCTTTCTTCAACATTGTTGCCATAAAATGTTTTCTGTGTTTACTATACTCCAGTAGGCCGTGATATACGTCTGTCTTTTTTCCCCCCAGTCTATAAATGCGAACTTAAAACAAACGGTAAGGTTATGTAATGATTTATTTTTCATTTTAATATTTTAACAATATTATTTATATAACATACTGCAGTAACAACATCGGCATCTGGAATCTTGTTGATTTTTTCACGGCTTCCTTAATGTTACTTGTATCAGGAATGCAGTAAGTTTCGTGGAGTAGTAGACTTTACTTAATTTTTGCAAATATTTAAAAACAATAATTAACATTGCAATTTAGGTGAAATTGCAGTGGTAAGTTTCCAATTTATAATTATTACTATGTTAAACGTCTCTAAAAATAATATGTTAAAAGCCTAAAGCAGTAAAATGAATGTCGCGCTTAAGCGGTAAGACGAGGGAAATTGTTATGTGTGTTACGTTGGGAATACTGAATGTGGTATTTCACACTTACCGCGTATTGGTTCTGTGCGGAAAACAAGCAAATACGCACGATCTCGCACAAAATATTTTATTATTTTAGTGACCCTTATTTATTTCTCGCATGCGATTGTAATTTTTTGAAATAAAAACTTGAAAGTAACATCTCATTTCTTATTGTTATTATTGTTTTGTTATCTTTAGTTGATGCCTAATTTTTATTTGCGTAACTTAATATATCGACGTTACAATAAAATTACAAATATATTTATATTAACTACTAGCCGTACCCGTGCGCTCCGCTGCACCTGTTAGAAATAAATATAAAGTAATTACATAATTAAAATAGGACGTATGATCCAGGGAACATTCGTGTTTGATAGAAGGATAAATCGTTTAATATGTTACTTAATTTAAATTGTATTTAAATAATTAAAATGTGGTCATTTGGTCCAGAGAGCACTGAGAAGTTACTGTAATAACATTATAGCATTATGTCCATCTAGAGAAACTACACTTTCCAATGGTGAAATAATAATTAATTATACAAATCGGTTAATTTAGCTTTCGATATTACTTCATACAAACACAGAAACATCCTCCGTAGACTATGTTTCATAGCTTTCGATTGTTGTTGTCCAAGGCCCCTTATAGACGTAGTCATTTGTTTTTCATTTCATTACACCGCCTTAGATGACACTGTATTTTAATTTTAAAACTCATTTATCTCATTAAATATCAGTCCTATCAAAATTTTGCAAGGAATAAAACTTATCGGAAATCATTTTTAAAGAAACTTTTGTTATGCAACATATTTCACAAAAATCAATAATAAGCGAGATATTTCGATTTATTTAATTCAGGCCCCTTTATAACCCCCCCCCCCTTTTAAATAACGTCATATAGCCTAAAATCTAAGTTACAACGAAATTAATTTGTATTCCAATTTTCATACAAATCGGTTCAGCCATTATCGCGTGAAAAGGTAACAAACATCCAGACAGACAGACAGACATACAAACAAAAATGTCAAAAAAGCGATTTTCGGTTTCAGGGTGGTTAATTATATATGTTAGGACCAATTATTTTTGGAAAATCGAAAATTACCAAAAAAATTTCGGCTACAGATTTATTATTAGTATAGATTAAGAAATATAACAAAAATCAAGAAAAATAATAATTAAATAATATTGGAACGCAGTCCAATCACATATTTGATAATTTCCAAAACTGATTAATTCTGTCGTCGATTTTCAAAACGGGACTAAAAACATAAGACTAAAAAATTAAAATGTTCATGCATCCTGATTGTATGTATCCATAGTGAACAAGTGAAAAAAAAAATGAACATTTTACAATCGTTACAAAAGTGACAGCGGTACGGGCCAATGGGCCAAATCCTTCTAACAATTCTTTTTCAACATAAAATATTTTCTGTCCTTAGGAAAATGATGCATGTCCACTGTTTTGGCTTTGTTTGGCGATGAGAGAGTCCCTCATCAACGTTGGTTTACAATCGTTACAAAAGTGACAGCGGTACGGGCCATTGGGCCAAATCCTTCTAACAATTCTTTTTCAACATAAAATATTTTCTGTCCATAGGAAAATGATGCATGTCCACTGTTTTGGCTTTGTTTGGCGATGAGAGAGTCCCTCATCAACGTTGGTTTACAATCGTACAAAAGTGACAGCGGTACGGGCCAATGGGCCAAATCCTTCAAAAAATCCCCTTTTAACAACACAAAATATTCTCCGTCGCTTAGGAAAATGATGCATGTCCACGGTTTTGAGTTTATTTGGCGGTGAGAGAATCCCTCATCAACGTTTGTTTACAATCGTTACAAAAGTGACAACGGTACGGGCCAATGGGTCAAATCCTTCTAAGAATTCTTTTTCAACAACACAAAATATTTTCCGTCCCTTAGGAAAATGATGCATGTCCACTGTTTAGGCTTTGTTTGTTGGTGAGAGAATATCTCATCAACATTGGTTCATAATCGTTACAAAAGTGACAGCGGCATGGGCTAATGGGCTAAATCCTTCAAACAATTCTTTTTCAACAATACAAAATATTCTCCGTCCCTTAGGAAAATGAGGCATGTCCATTGTTTTGGCTTTTTTTTTTTTGGCGGTGAGAGAGTCCCTTATCAATGTTGCTTTACAATCGTTACAAAAGTGACAGCGGTACGGGCCAATGGGCCAAATCCTTCTAACTGCATATGAAGTGGTGACGACTGACTGACATTAATTCTAATACAACACGTATTAGTGGGTTTGCTGACAACTTATCAAGTAAAACAAATGAGTTGAACTGATTTTTTTTTGGGGGGGGGGGCACAATTCTCGACGATACTATCTGTTGACTATGTCTCTAACAAACTAAACAAAATTTGTTATGCTATGAGATGTTTAAAATAAACTCTTGATCGTGCACATACTTTTTACACATATATTGTACTTTGCTTATAGTCAGTCCCTCTTAGATTAGAATATAATTCTCTCAGACAATGTCACCTGTATTCAGAAGGTTTTATCATACAGAAATGGACTTCAAAGAATTAATTTTAATTTAAGGTCTAAAACCAAGGGAATCTCTTAGTGATGTTTTACAAATTTTAAAATATTAACCACTGCTTCTTTACTTATTCGTAAATCAGCCCTTTTTTTTTTTTTTACAAAAAACAACAGTGAAGTGTTTAAATTAAATGAAGATGTACATTATGAATTATGCAAGAAAAAGGAATGAAGTATTATTGAAAACTACAGGACATCTTATTATTCAAAGCGTCCCATTGTGAACAAATTACCAACTGAAATTAGAAATTTATAATAATGAAGTTTAAGTTTATGTCATAGGACTATTTATATTCACAATATTTTTGCTCACTTCAAAAATTCTAGTGTAAATAAATTTACTGACGTGTCCATCTTTACAATGTACAGCAGCTGACAAAATAAATTATATGTTATGAATACATAAAGTAGGGCACGATAATAGTTTTCAAATTAGTTAATATTCACTAATTCACCAAAGGAGTTGCATTACTGACCCGCCATAACATTTTGAATTTGAACAGACATTAAATTAATGCAGTATAAAATAAAAAAATAAAAAACATCTTTTTAAAGATGCAAATGTTAAATTTATTTTTTATTGTAGTAGGTTATTTTACGACGCTTTCAACATCTCAGGTTATTTAGCGTCTGAATGAGATGAAGGTGATAATGCCGGCGAAATGAGTCCGGAGTCCAACACCGAAAGTTACCCAGCATTTGCTCATATTGGGTTGAGGGAAAACCCCGGAAAAAATCTCAACCAGATAACTTGCCCCGACCGGGAATCGAACCCGGGCCACCTGGTTTTGCGGCTAGACGCTCTAACCGTTACTCCACAGGTGTGGACATCATATATTAAATGGTTTGAACAAAACTTAATATCAAAATACAGTAGAACCTCGATTATCCGTTTCAATGGGCGAGACTTAGTTAACGCTTAATCGGAAAGAACGGATAATCCAGAGTATCAGTATTTTAATGGACTTAAATCTGCCTGTCGCAGCTTAAGAGGCTTAAAAAGTCTGTTTCTTTTTTCTGCACTTTCCCGCAACTAATTTGGTTTTTGTGTGTGTTCTAAGCTTGATAATTACTAATAAATATTAGAGTAAGGGGGTGCAAAGTGAAATTTTTACGATAATTCAAAGGTAGTGAAAGTATTTATTTAAATTTGACATAGAAACGAACTAAAGTTATGCATTCAGCGAGTTGCTGATCGTGGTAGGCGTGATTCAGAAAGTAGGAAAGAGCAGTGTACGCCATTACTGTATACCACTTAAAAACGTGCTCTTTTCTGGTGACGGATAATCCGCAGCACGGTTAATCGAGGGTCGAATAACCAAGGTTTAACTGCAATTATTATACTTTTGAAATAATCTTAATATATCAAATTTTATAATTTCACGGCGACTGAATCGTGAAGAATAATTTGCCATTATGAACCCGTGTATTGAAATTTACTTCCTATGATGTTTTTGTACTGCTTAAAGCTTTACATAATCGGAGTTGTATAACCCAAAACCTACTCTGTTGGGTTTGTTAATTAGCAAAATACTTCAGATCTTGACAATACGATTCTAGTAATTGAATCTGTAATTGGTTCCAGAACACCGAAAACAACCTCAGTACACAATTCATACTGCCAAAGAATTATTCACAAATAAAATATGATTTTTAATTAGATTTATGAATAACTTAACACACCTCGTTTAGCTCTAACTTCATTGCTGGAGTTTGTGGATCATATATAATTAATTATTCTAAATAATTCGTCACAGACATAATATAATTTTATTACAAAATAATTGTTTAAAAATATTAATGCAATATTACAAAGTTCGTAGATTTTAAAGTAATTTTAAACGGTTTTTAGCGAATTTTAAAACGATTAAAATAGTAACAAAAAAGATACTTTCAGATGCTACAGAAATAATGAAGTTAAATCACAAAATGCAAGAATAAAGATTAAGACAAGATTATTGTTTATGAAATTACATTCTATTCACTAGTTCACAAATGAATCATTATATCCACAGTTTTTTACAATCACAAACAGAAGTGACATTAAATAAATAAATAAATAAATAAATTTGAGAAACAAGTTGAAAAAATGTGGACATAAAATTTAAGAAATATGAATTGCGATCAGTATGTTTTCAATATTTCAATTCTACATTAAAATGGCTTCTGAACAATTTTAAAATTATATTAAAATATAACTAAGTTTACAAATTTTAAAAGCTTTCGATAGATTCTAAGATGTTTTAAAAACAAAAATATACCTGAAACCGGGACAAGTATAATTGCCCCCGATACAGACGAAGAAGAAAAAGAAGGAAAAAGTAAAACAGGGCACACAAAATTACCTTACTAATTTTTTGGAAAGTGAATTACTACAATCAATATCTCTGTAGGTTGCATTGAGATTGTAACAGACGTTCAATTTATTTTCGACAAAATGTAATTTAATTAAATCAGCAATATTTATCTAAATACCTGTGATGGCCAGTGTGGGGTCTCCAAGAAGGCAACCTTCTTTCAAAGCGCACTCAAAACTGTTTTTCTTTTTTCCATCATCAGGGGACGGCAGAAAAGTGGACAACACTGCAACATCTTCATTATTTTCTTTCGCTTTCTTGATACGATCTTCCCCAACAGTTTTCGTTGTCAGATGAAGCCTTGTTTCGAATTTCTCTGCTAAGACATCGGTAGCCATTTTTCTAATTCCTTAATTAACCGATTAATTAAAGATTACTTAATTATATTTCAGCGTCTACTGACTTTCGGATTTCGAATGGAAGCAGTTGTCACCGGTTTCCACGCGCTAGTGTTGTCAGATGTTTTCCGAGTGCGCCGTCAGATGTTTCCGCTTCGAGCGCTGCAGACAGACTGATCGCTACAACAGTACGCCACGCTCTTTACCAATCTCAACCGTAAGCGGTTAGTCTTTAAAAGACACCAAACTACAACTTGAAGGGAGGAAAAAAAAAACATCGATTGCATTAAAGCCGTAAAACTTCTAAAACTCCTAACAGAAAGAAAAAAAAAACACTGCGCATGCGTTGTGATGACGATGAGTTCATCGCACGTTTCGAGTAGATTTAAGAACGCACTACCACGTGCTTCAATTGTCAGACAAAACATAATCGATAATCTCTCTCCCCCCTCTACACGCGTAGATTTTGCCGTCTGCAATTTACAAGTAGGTAGAGTGTCATCGACTTTGCGTTGTATGTATTTAGGTGCGTGTCTAAGGCCTGTCCCAGTTCTTTAACAACCGAAATGGCAGTTTAAGGTTATGCCGATTAAAGCGAGGGCTATAATTTGCAGCGCAGAAATGAATGGGTAATTGTTAGCTTACGAGGGAGAGGAGTGGTCAACTGTGTTTACGGAGCAGTTTCAAGACAAATGAATTGAGACATTCACGTACCCACGCGACAATTGCTAAATACAGAGTACATGGCGATAACAGAAGACTGTAGAAAAATATATATCAAATCTTTCTGCCGCTTCATAAAATTAACGATTAGGAGTACACTTTTAGCCGAAAAGCTAACTTACGTCTGCTCTTCAAACTTACCGATTACAGTTCAAAACCCTATTAGACCTCCTGGTAGGCAATGACGGTTTTGGGACAAGTCCAGTTGAAGTAGTGGAGTGTACCTTTGAACATTTTTTGTTTTTAATTTTTGCTGCTACCTAGAGGACTCAAAATGAAGTAGACTGTAGAGAAAGCCGCTAAGTAGCTCTGGTCGTAGTTTCAGTTTGATTTATTGCATAGTGTGAGTTCCGTGGACAAAAGAAGTTTTTTTAGTACCAAAAGTAAACATTTCGTTCATTGGTGTATCTTTTCTAACACAAAACCAGATTGCATTTGTTAATATCTTTCAAGTACGGTGTGTTCCCTATCATCTGGTGAGTAATAACATATTTTAATTTCCATGATTTATTTGACTCTCTTAGTTTTCGGAGCCATATTTGTTTAAACGTGCACCCTCTTGTACCTTTGAACACAAAACATCTTGTACCATGGAACATGTTCCAAATCACACGATACTATCGGTTTTGTTTTTGTTTTATTTTAAGGTCATGTCACGAAGTAAGTTTGGAGTTAAGAGGTCCCCAATTGATTCGGATGCCCTGAAGAAAGCAGTTGAAGCAGCTATTACTTCTCCAGGAAATAAAATCTCAATCAGAGAAGCCTACTCTAGTTTATGATGGCAAATACATTTTAAATATGATTGTCAGTTTTTACAGCTATATTCCCTCCTATATTCCATGTGTTCCAACTTACAAGAGGTTATGTTCCAAGGTACATGATCCTGTTGTACCTTTGAACACATTACATATCCCTTTATTTTATTTTTTCCATCCTTAATAGATCTGTAAAACAGGAAAATACATACAGGAAGTTGTAAAGGAATCTTCAATAATTATTTCAAGCATTTTTTCATTTAAAAATTTCATTTCCCAAAATTTAAAAAAAAAATAATAAAATGTGAAAAGTGTTTAAAGGTACAACATCCTACCCTACTTAGTTTTCTTTCCACTCTTTCAAATTTTCTTCACAATTCAATAACCATTACAATCATCATTGATTTAGATTTCAAAGGATTAATGTTAGTGGGAATCAGTTATAAAAAATCACAATGTCAAACAAAAACGTTGCGAGTTTAGATTGGCAAATTCTATATCATGAGATCATAACTTGAATCATAACTTCGCTCAAAAAGTTTATAATTATTATCATTACGGGAAAGGAGTGTTACCAGGTCTAGCAATAGTGGCGTAGCCAGGAATTTAAGACGGGAAGGCCAAGTTTCGGGAACATCACTTGTCAAATTTGCCCATAACTTACACGCAGTGATGTAACCAAAACTTTAAGATGGCAGGGGAAAGTTTTGGAAAATCACTTGGCAAATTTGCTCATAATTTACATGCAATATATTAAAAAGACAATCATAACAATATTATTATTTAATATAGCATTGACAAATGAAGCTTTTAATAGAAAAAGGAGCATCTACTGCGGATCTCTAGAGAAAGAATTAAGGAAGAGACTAGCGAAGTGCTTTGTGTGGAGTGTACGGGACAGAAACAAGGATATTATGACGAAGCGAAGAGAAGGAACTAGAAGCATTTGAAATGTGGATATGAAGGAGAATGGAACGTGTGAAATGGATAGACAGAATAAGAAATGAAGCTGTGTTAGAAAGAGTGGATGAAGAAAGAATGATGCTGAAACTGATCAGGAGGAGGAAAAGGAATTGGTTGGGTCACTGGCTGAGAAGAAACTGCCTGCTGAAGGTTGCACTGGAAGAAATAATAAACGGGAGAAGAGTTCGGGGCAGAAGAAGATATCAAATGAGAAACAACATTAAGATAGACTATATGGATCATATGCGGAGACTAAGAGGAAAACAGAAAAGAGGAAAGATTGGAGAATGCTGGGTTTGCAGTTAAATATCTACCCTTGGGCAGAACATTATGTATACGTATTATGAAATTTAAAGTCAATTTAAACTCCCCAAAAGTTGTTATAAAGCAAAATCCATTCTCCGCCGTTGCATAGTGACTCAACATATTCCGACCCTAAATAGGCTAGACCACGAAGCAAATGTTACAGATGTTGTTTAGTCAACTGTCCGAAGACAGGTCTGAACCTCACAAGTGACACCAATAAGGAATCAGTCATGAGGCAACTAAATCAGGAGATAATGGGTTAGGGTGGCCAGTTCCTTTCCCCCTCCATTGCATACATCGCTGCTATAATGTATAACATATTACACTAATCAGACTTCAGTTGCAAACAAACAATTGTTCTTCCTCTGACACATATCGTCAAGTGAGATGTACTGCCTGATAATAGATGTACATATCAGTCACAACCTCAATCAGAGGTAGTATGTTATAGAATCTGCTTATTATATCGTCATTGTTAATAGCATTGATAGATAACATCGCCTGTTTTTATGCAACTAGCATAACCTTGGTGTATCTCAGGTTGCATCGTATTCTCCGAATGCTGCCAGGAAATGTATTCTACACTGCCATTTCGTATTCTGTGGTAGTCTACCGCACTTTACAACTCTGTCTGAGTCATACAACAATTTTGACACAAGCATCCATTAAAAGTCTAAAGAATTTGTGAAACATCTGCCAACTATGTTCAAACAACTGAGAATAGTATGATTAATATAAGTGAATAAAAATGTTTCCTTTTATCTATATCTTCACTAATAATAAATCTGTAGCCGAAAATTTTCTGGTAATTTTCGATTTTCCAAAAATAATTGGTCCTAACATATATAATTAACCGCCCTGAAACCGAAAATCGCTTTTTTGAAATTTTTGTTTGTATGTCTGTCTGTCTGTCTGTCTAGATGTTTGTTGCCTTTTCACGCGATAATGGCTGAACCGATTTATATGAAAATTGGAATATAAATTAAGTTCGTTGTAACTTAGAATTTAGGCTAAATGGCATTCAAAATATTTTTATTTAAAAGGGGGGTTATAGGGGGTTTGAATTAAATAAATCGAAATATCTCCCTTATTATTAATTTTCATGAAAAATATTACATAACAAAAGTTTCTTTAAAAATAATTTCCGATAAGTTTTATTCCATGCAAAAGTTTGATAGGACTGATATTTAATGAGATAAATGAGTTTCAAAATTACAATAACAACGCCATCTAAGGCGGTGTAATGAAATAAAAAACAAATGACTTCGTCTATAAGGGGCCTTGGACAACAACAACCGAAAGCTATGAAACATACGGTAGCCTACAGAGGATGTTTCTGTGTTTGTATGAAGTAATATCGGAAGCTAAATTAACCGATTTGTATAATTAATTATTAATTCACCATTGGAAAGTGTAGTTTCTCTAGATGGACATAATGCTATAATGTTATTACAGTAACTTCTGAGTGAATCGAGGACAGGTAAGATTAAAATAGCTTCTTATACAGAGAAAACTTGATAGGCATTCGTTTCCTGTATTTCCTAAAATAATTTTTGTGACCAAATGAATAGTCTCTGGATCAAAATGATCGCATTTAAATTTTTAATACAATTTAAATTAAGTAACATAATAAACGATTTATCCTTCTATCAAACACGAATGTTCCCTGGATCAAATGTCCTATTTTAATTATGTAATTACTTTATATTTATTTCTAACGGGTGCAGCGGAGCGCACGGGTACGGCTAGTTTATAATATTTTCAAACTATGAATGACGTGTCATTGTAGCACTAATTGTGGCTTCTCTGGTTAATTCGAAATTCAAACAGATGGCATGTGTACGTGCAATATTTGTTCGTGATCACCAGGTTCACACTTAAATGAAAAAAAAAAGTCAAAGAATGTAACCAATTCCACTGAAGCACTGTATCTGCGCAGTGTATAGCTAGCAAAGTGTAATCGAAAAAAAAAAAAGTGCGACAGGTCACATGGTTTTTCGCAGTGTTGCCATGTTGTGCTGACATACTGAAAACCGATTTAATCTGTTGCAATGTAGGCTACATTATATTTGTCAAATAAACACAACAAAATAAGAAATAGTAAAACTTTACAATATAGGTGTTTATGACTGATTTAATTACAGCACTAATTAGTAACTGTACTGTCTGTAAGTAAATTTAACTGACAACATCTCGTTTTAATTGATCTCTTATTATTCACGACTGTTCTAAGATAAAGCTATGAGTACGCCGATCTGTATTGACGCCAAGGCAATTATTACTGCAGAATAATAAAATACGGACAGGCAAATTATATGTTGTATCCTCGAGCTATGAACACAGTTCGCTCACTTTTTATCACACGGCAAAGGGCAAACTTATAAAGGTAAATACACATAATACAGTAGCAACCATAATGCATTCATGATACATTACTCTTGTTTAAACGTATCGTAATTATGGTAGTTACTAGATTGCAATTTTATAGTATTTAGTATTAATATTTATTTAACCTGGTACAGAAAAGATATCAGGCCTTCTATTTCCCTCTACCAGGGGATTACAACTACAATATTTAGAATACAATTACAATTTTTCAATTACGTATAATTTATTTAGCATTATTTCAATCTATATTTATGTATTGTATTATAGGTTGGGGTGGAATTTATAAATCCAATCTTTATCCGTTAATTTTACTACAGAAAAAAGTATTAAAAATTTGTTAAAAAAACAGAAAGATTACCCAACTGAATTGATGTTTAAACATTTCAAAGTTTTCAATATTTTAAAACAAATTTATTATTTTATTTTATTAAAATATTTTCATATAAATCTTATAACTTTGAAAGGTATATACATAAATAAAGAACTAAAAATATGAATTCTCTGCGTTTGTCTGAACCAAAATGTAAAACCAATGCAGCTTGTTATCATAGCATGAGTCAAGGTCCTAGATTATTAAACAAATTTTATTCCAATATTATTTTAACCACGAATCCTCTTCAAATTAAAAAAAAATTGTATTGTATTTATAGTTTGGGTTTAAACCTATTAAACACTATTTAATCTGTATTCACTCTCAATTTTAATTTTATTTTTGTCTGTATCGGAATCCCCTCCTGAGCACGAGTCTTACTCATTCAGGAGTGGGCTAGTTTATCTTTCATTGTATTTATTAACTTGTATTCATTTCAAACTTACTAGCAATAAAATAAATAAATAAATTATAATTACAATTAATATTAAATTTACAATTACAATAACAATCAATGTACTAAATAATTACCTGATTAATAAAAGGCTACACAATTTATTGTAGAAGTTAAAAACAGAGAAATTTAATCATGTTTTTACTGAACTACAAATTAAACGCAGAATAATTATATAGGGGTGAAATTACAGGGTCCACACCTGTGGAGTAACAGTTAGCGCGTCTGACCGCAAAACCAGGTGGCCCGGGTTCGAATCCCGATCGGGACAAGTTACCTGGTTGAGATTTTTCCGGGGTTTTCCCTCAACCCAATACAAGCAAATGCTGCGTAACTATCGGTGTTTGACCCCGGACTCATTTCACCGGCATTATCACTTTCATCTCATTCAGACGCTAAATAACCTGAGATGTTAATACAACGTCGTACAATAACCCACTAAAAATTACAGGTATCGAAGAGTGAATTACTTTACGCTAGAATAATAGAACTATTTACAAGAAGCTATGTCTGAACGAGTCTCAACAATTACTGACCAAGTGCCTAGTAAGTTTGCGTTTGAATTCAATTTTATTTCGACAGTCCCTGATGCTAGCAGGTAGCGAATTCCAGAGTCTTGGCAGGGCTATTGTGAAAGAAGATGAGAATGAGGAGGTGCGATGGGATAGTATTGTTGGTATTGTTTCATGGCGAAAACGTGTGTTCAAATTAGAGACTAATGGGAAGAAAGATAAGTGAAGCGAAACGACAGGTACGAAAGAATCGACAAGTACAAGATTTCGAAGAGGGGAAGTGAATGTAAATTTCTTCTTTTATCTATTTTAAGCCAACCTATTGCTTCCAGAGATGGGTTAGTATCATAATATTTACGAACATTGCTTACAAAAAGTGCACACAAATTATGAGCACGTTGAAATTTCGTTTTTTTTTGTCCTTGAAAAGGTCAGACAGAAAATGTCGGCATAGTCAAAATAGGGCAATACAATCGTCTACAAAAGGATTTTTTTTAAACAAGAGGGAAGATGAACATTTATGCTTTTTAGCACATACATAGTAGCCTATATTTTTATGGAGATTTTTGCGATTTGCATATGATTGGTATTAGTGCAAAATGTTGTATGTTAAAAATACCAATTTTTCGAGACAGGGAAAAAACTGAACATTTTTGTTGGTTTCAGATCAATTACTTTGAAACTTAAAATAGTATCATAAAAACACATCTTGTCATATTTTGCAATTATATGTTAGCACCAAAATAATACATGTCTAGAGGGGAAAAATTGTTTGAATTTCTTGCCATATATGACATTTTGCATAAAAACCAGCGACATATAATAAAATGGGTATAATTATACAGTAAGCATCATTCCCAACCATTAAAATTAACAGTGTTCAGGTACCCCTGTCATTCATGTGACAAAGCATATACTTCGTATATGTCCGGATTTTCCATTCTATCCACAGACAGGACGAACGTAAGGCAAGGGAATATTGATGTCGATAATTATTTCAATCCCGATTGGTTTTCTCATCCTTTCAACTACTTTCAGAACCTTTCTGATAATGTTTACATGATTTTATAATGAAACTGAAATAATCTGAAATACAATTAAAAAACTTAAACAAAGTAAGTTTAAATTAACTTGACTATTACACTCTTACTACGTCATACTACTTTTGACCAATAAAACGGTACGAAAGGACGTATTTCAACCAATCATGGCTGCTTATCGCACAATTTTATCGCGTCCCTAGCATTTGTTTAATTTTATCGCGTCCCTAGTATTTGTTTCTTTGTTTGCCAACATTTGAAACTGCGCTGGTCTGGACGTCAAAAATATATATAAAATTACAAACCACTCCAGTCGATGCACAGCAGTTTCAAATATGACTCGCATTGGCATTCAAGAACAAGAATTAATAAAAATCACTGATCATACCTATGCATCTTCTGAAATCCGATTTACAAATAAATGAAGAGCACCATTCGGAAATCCTGAATAAGTTGAATACACCATGTAGGCCTAAATCAACGAATTCCACTTCTATTACGCACACGTCCAATATAACATCAATTGAACCACCAACCACATTCAAATTTGAAAATTGTACATTCAATAATTATTCCTTTTAAAATTATTCATTCGGAAATTCTGAATAAGTTGAATACACCATGTAGGCCTAAATCAACGAGTTCCACTTCTATTACGCACACGTCCAATATAACATCAATTGAACCACCAACCACATTCAAATTTGAAAATTGTACATTCAATAATTATTCCTTTTAAAATTATTCATGTTTATTTTTTATGTCATCGTCGTTAATTAAAACTTTTCTAACACTTGTGTATATTAGTTAGGTTATGTTATAGCTTCTGCTCTGAGAGGATACAAAGGAACTTCTGCTATGTGATATTATGGATAGTCACGTATCAGAGATTGTTTAATATTAAGATTTATTGAATAGTAATCATTACAGTGTCTGTATAAAGACACTACTCTCATCTAGCGTAATATTTGTAATGTTGAGATGGTACAATAATACATTTGAAGACAGTTGTATTTTCGTAAGTCAATTAATATTTTATTGTATTGGAGTACTTCGTTACTTCTAATCTTTATATACTTTCTTCTAATCGTGTAATAGTCAATTAAATCCCACTCGAGTTTTGATTTTCTCTAGATAAATCAAAACGTCTAGTGAGATTACTGTTGATAATTATGAAAAGTAGAAGGAGATAAATGTACATTTCCTTGGCGGGAATTGAACCAGAATGCAGTGGATTTATTAGCCAACTCCGACACATCAATCATATTAAAGAGCTCGTCATAATGTGTGTTTATTACGTAAAAAGTGTGACATAATTTAAAAGAGGAAATACGTATATATTGAATCACGCTGTATATACTACGGCAAACACGTGACACCTTCTCTAAACCAATCGCCCAAGAATACACGATGACATCATATGAGGCTCCCTATCATGTACAGGCAACAACAAAACCTGGGACCCAGTTCCCACAAATACGACGCACAAATAGACGGACTCACGCGGCGCGGAGTGGAATCTAACCTGGCCTCCAGCGCAGCGATTCAATTTATGTGAATCATGCAGAAAACAGTTGCTGCACGGATTTAATTGGTTCGGAAAACAATACGAAAATCACAAGCTCGGCGCTCCAAGGCCACCTGGATCTCTTTCGATCCATTCCAAGTCCCGGTAAAGCCATTACGTCACCATGACAACGGAATTTATTTTTCTTATTGAGGAATATGGTAGATGTAACATGTAAATAGCCACATAAAAAAACAAGTTCTAACCTTTATAAGGAAGAAATTCTAACGCAGCATAACTTGTGTTTACGATAAAATTGTTCAACAAGTTAAATGTTTGTAACATAGTTACAGTGTTTCAAAGAGAGAAAAAAGAAGATAATTATAGCAGATAACTGGAGAAATTGGACAGATAAATAAATCTAACAGATACTTTAGCATTGAGGCCTGAACAATATACAGGGTGACAATAAGCGGAATATTGCTAATAATTTCTTAAATTTTAATTTTACAATTTTGTAGACTGAGACATTATTTGACTGTGAATGGTTCTCATTTTAGCAACTGTTGTAAAGTTTGGTTAGTGATTGTGTTTTTTTTTTAATTTTATGGCCTACTCAACATGTCTTTACGTACGTATTTATTTATCTCAACTTTGAAGTCCACGAAACAAGTTTAATAAATAATTGAAAGATATGAAACGGGTGAATGGGTAAAATTTCTACACACTCATACATAAAATTTAATGGGGATTCGGAATATGTAAATTTTAATACAGAGTGCGATTTGAAAAAAATAAATACTACAGTCACAAACTATATACCTGAATAACTAATGTTTTTCGAACACTGGTCTCATATTGATTTTGTATAAAACTTTTTAAAATTACAATTTAAGACGTTATTACCAATATTCCATACTTATTGTTCACTCTGTATAAGAAAGATAAACGCTAGATCACAGCAATTGGAATTCAACTGAAAACAAATGGTTACCCTCGAAATAGCCATAAAACATTGTGGAAATAATATGAATTAATAAAATTGACAGCTTCATGTCCACAATTAATTACAAATTGAAATGAAAACAACTCCTTTCACCAATGTCACATTCAACAATACTTTTCAAAATTATACATTACTAAATGTCATACGACAGACTGCTTTATGTGGATGATTATATTATTATTCTTATTATTATTATTATTAAATTATACATTACTAAATGTAACACGATAGTCTATTGTATGTGGATGATTATATAATAATAATAATAATAATAATAATAATAATAATAATAATAATAATAATTATTATTATTAAATTATACACTACTAAATGTCACACGATAGACTATTATATGTGGATGATTATATTATTATTATTATTATTATTATTATTATTATTATTATTATTATTATTACTATTAAATTATACATTACTAAATGTCACACGATAGACTATTGTATGTGGATGATAATAATAATAATAATATTATTATTATTATTATTATTATTATTATTATTACTTACTTACTTACTGGCTTTTAAGGAACCCGGAGGTTCATTGCCACCCTCATATAAGCCCGCCATTGGTCCCTATCCTGAGCAAGATTAATCCAGTCTCTACCATCATATTCTACCTCCCTCAAATCCATTTTAATATTATCTTCCCATCTACGTCTCGGCCTCCTCAAAGGTCTTTTGCCCTCCGGCCTCCCAACTAACACTCTATATCCATTTCTGGATTCGCCCATATGTGCTACATGTCCTGCCCATCTCAAACGTCTGGATTTTATGGTCCTAATTATGTCAGGTGAAGAATACAATGCGTGCAGCTCTGTGTTGTGTAACTTTCTCCATTCTTCTGTAACTTCATCCCTCTTAGCCCCAAATATTTTCCTAAGAACCTTATTCTCAAACACCCTTAATCTCTGTTCCTCTCTCAACCATACAGTTTCACAACCATACAGAACAACCGGTAATATAACTGTTTTATAAATTCTAACTTTCAGATTTTTTGACAGCAGACTAGATGACAAAAGCCTCTCAACCGAATAATAACAGGCATTTCCCATATTTATTCTGCGTTTAATTTAATCCCGAGTATCATTTATGTTTGTTACTGTTGCTCCAAGATATTTGAATTTTTCCACCTCTTCGAAGGATTATTATTACTATTATTATTATTATTATTATTATTATTATTATTATTATTATTATTAAATTATACATTACGAAATGTCACAAGATAGACTATTGTATGGGGATGATTATATTATTATTATTATTATTATTATTATTATTATTATTATTATTATTTCGCTTTATTTTGAGTATGTCAATCTGATGTCTTCAACGATCAATCAAGAGAACTTGCAGAATTATAAAATTACAGCATGGGGAACAAATTACGAAAGTTTTAGTCGGCAGACAAACTTGTTAATTAACTAACCCAACAGTGCTCGACCGATAACCAAACACGGTCCATATTCCAAGGACAGCTCTCCTGCATGTGGAGGAGTACCGCAGGCGCCCGTGGCCCCGTGGTGCCAGCCTCCGAGCCACACTTCAACCTTACACAGAACTAAATTCTCCTTGCGTGGAACTTACCCATTATAATAAATCCTAAGCATGCCAATTCAACCCTCGATCATGGATGGAAGCATTTAAAGGGTAACACAAATATCTAGTACGTCAACGATTTCCTTCGGGAGGGGAAGTAAAGTTGGGGGGGGGGCTCTATTACACATTAACAACCAGCCGTTTCTCACTTCACAAAGTTACTTGCTTTTCTGACAGATGTCTCTGAGTGCAGAAGACTTAACTGACATTGCAGATGTGTCTGCAGGAAGTTTCATGAGACCACAGAAACGTCTGAGATGGTAAATACAGGAAAAACAAAAATATCGGAAGGGACAAAATGTTCAGCGTATGCAATGTATTGGGATTTGTATGGCGGACGTGATTTCTTGATATATATATCGAAAGGGCTAGAATGTCCATTCCCATCCAGGAAATAATTTAAATCCAAGCGAATTCACGTTGAATTTGTGGTCATATTTAACGCTAAGAATACGTTTTATTTAGGCACTTCTGTTTTTCCATCATTCAACTTTATGATTCTTAATAGGCCTACCTTAATACTTACTTTAAGAAAAAAGCATTGAGTATATGAGGCTATTCCATCAAATGACCAGTTGTCATAGAAACGCCTGCCTACTACACAGCTTCTACAATGAAGGCGTACTAGTCAAGGCCCATAAAACCAATGCTTTTCTCTGTATCTTTAAATACTTTTAAGTAACCTACTACACATAGGTGAAATTCAATATATTCTCAGCAATGAATAAATTTGTAACCTTGAAATTTCATATGCTCAATATATGCCATTTCTGCAATTTTTTACTATTTTCAAATTTAGAATAACTATTACCTCTACGAGTAATAAAATTCCAGCTGTATTTTGCGCATTGAAATGCCGTTTCACTCATAATTTCCACAAATGAAGAGTCCACTACAAGAATGATGGATGTCATTTGGAACACATTTTGCAGGAGACGCAATTGAAAGTTTGAAATGCTTAGCGCTCAAAGCTTAACTGTGATTTTCCGATCATTACTGGACAATGACCATCAGTGTTAATGCCATATAACTCTGTATGTACATTCTATATGTCTTAAGCTATGCATTGACAGTCTTGGTTCATTTTCGACAAGAAAGTGACATCCATCATTCTTGCAGTGGACTCTTCAAATATCAATATTTCTGAGTGATTCTTTTTTTATATATACAGAAAACAAGTTCGACATCCCATAGTTCGACTGCTTACGTAGGAGAATTAGCCACGCCTCTATACGGGCTCTAAGAAATGGGTTTGCCATTTGAATGGGAATTGGTTCTGTGTCTTGTAGTGATACTTTTGTTAAAGGGAAACAGAATATTTTATTGATTAGGACATCCATATTGATCACTGATTTTATATTAATGAACTCTCTTTTTCTATTTGAGAATTGTATCTTTTGTGAGACGGAACTGTCGAAACCCACTGTGGTACTAGAAGCGCATACACAAGTCTCGGGGCGGGCAGGAAATGCAAGTACAGTACTGTATTCGTTGATGGATAACCAATAAGAATTTGTATTCATTTCACCTGCCACACCCACTACCCTTATTGGACTGAACTTTCAGTTCTGTTCAGTCGAACTTGGGAGAGTCCACTGTATTCCTGAATGTCGTATGAACAACATAACCGAGAATCTTTGAAATATCTTCACTGAAAACATTTTTTATTTTAATTTATACTTTAAAGTCAAATTTTTTAAAGTTGAATTAGGTCAAAATATGCTTTTACAATAATTATACGTGTTGAACCAATAGTTCTAGGTTCGTTTGTTCACAAATATAAAACACAAATTCCACGCAACTTTTCACTGCAATATCTTAAAAACCGTTCAAGTTATGAGGGAAACCGTTTGAATACATAAAAGTTACGGACGCCATTTTGTATTTCTAATAACCGGTAACGGTAATAGGCCTAGTTTCACTAAATCTGAAAATTCAACAATTGAAAAAGTTGTGTATATTCAGCATATAAAATTTCAAGGTTATAGATTTATTCTTTGTTGAGAAAAAATATTGAATTTCACCAATTTTTAGTACGTAAACCTACTTAAAGATGTATGTTCCCCGTTAATGATCTTTATTACCAGTGCAGAAACCACAGAAACTACTGCACTCTATATCTTTCCGCATTCTAATCCAATAGAATTTCTAAACCTTGAGTTTGTGCGAAAGCCTGGATATTCAGATATCAGAATGTGACATGATATACTTCCGATGTTAAAACAATCTTGCTAACTCAAAGGTCGAGTGGGTATGTATCACTACATTATTTACCAATTTCCAAATCCGTTTTATTTCCTGAATAATAATTACAGCTGATGCTTTTGTGCTTATTTTTCTATCAAAGACTCTATTGAACTTCTTAACCTTTGATATGGACGTCTACAATAACCTAAATCTTGAGGATTTCTTAAGCGTTGTGTCATCCCTTTTTACAGTTGTTAAGATTTAAGATAACAATAACACATGTCTCGTTTGATCTAGAAAGCGTAACAGCTCACGCGATCTTCATGATTCATCGCCATATTTTCATCCTTCATCTGTCTTGTTTTTGTTTAAAATAATAATTATTGGTCTAGTTGCCAAGGCCCGCCTCATTATGCAACCCTTCCCACAAGCCAAGTCCTCTGCCAGTCCGACCATGATAACATTTGTACTTTTGAGGTAGAGGCACTTATGAGGCGAAATTCATTATCCCCGATTATAGGATCATAGGCGAATATAATAACTACACCTCGTAGCTTTAGGTTAAATGCCTATTTTTCTCTATAGCGATAAACTAAACCTAGTTAAATATCTACGTTTTGTATAAAATCCCATCCAAACGTTCATACTTTATACAAGACGTGAAGATATTTCAGGGACTGAGACAGGATGACTAACCTGTAAACCAACGATGATATGAAGGACGTGGGTCTCCGAACCTGTGGGACTTTTCAGGCCACTTGTCCGCGAAATGGAACCTGGCTCTATCAGAGGTTGGGGCAGGATGGCCTACCTGTCAGCCAACGATGATATGAAGGACGTGGGTCTCCGAAACCGTGGGACTTTTCAGGCCACTTGTCCGCGAAATGGAACCTGGCTCTATCAGAGGTTGGGGCAGGATGGCCCACCTGTCAGCCAACGATGATATAAAAGACGTGGGTCTCCGAACCCGTGGAACTTTTCAAGCTACTCGTCCGCGAAATGGGACCTGGCTCTATCAGAGGCTGGGGCAGGATGGCCCACCTGTCAGCCAACGATGATATGAAGGACGTGAGTCTCCGAACCCGTGGGACTTTTCAGGCTACTCGTCCGCGAAATGGGACCTGGCTCTATCAGAGGCTGGGGCAGGATGGCCCATCTGTCAGCCAACGATAATAGTAAGGACGTGGGTCTCCGAAACAGTGGGACCTTTCAAGCTACTCGTCCGCGAAATTGGACCTGGCTCTATAAGAGGCTGGGGCAGAATGACCCATCTGTCAGCCAACGATGATATGAAGGACGTGGGTCCCCGAACCCGTGGGACTTTTCAGGCTACTCGTCCGCGAAATGGGACCTGGCTCTATAAGAGGCTGGGGCAGGATGGCCCACCTGTCAGCCAACGATGATATGAAGGACGTGAGTCTCCGAACCCGTGGGACTTTTCAGGCTACTCGTCCGCGAAATGGGAGCTGGCTCTATCAGAGGTTGGGTCAGGATGGCCCACCTGTCAGCCAACGATGATATAAAGGACGTGGGTCTCCGAACTCGTGGGACTTTTCAGGCTACTTGTCAGCGAAATGGAACCTGGCTCTATCAGAGGTTGGGGCAGGATGGCCCACCTGTCAGCCAACGATGATATGAAGGACGAGAGTCTCCGAACCCGTGGGACTTTTCAGGCTACTCGTCCGCGAAATGGGAGCTGGCTCTATCAGAGGCTGGGGCAAGATGGCCCACCTGTCAGCCAACGATGATATGAAGGATGTGGGTCTCCGAACCCGTGGGACTTTTCAGGCCACTTGTCCGCGAAATGGAACCTGGATCTATCAGAGGCTGGGTCAGGATGGCCCACCTGTCAGCATCGGATTCACTCATGCCACCCAGGCCACTTGTCAGACTTGGACAATCATGGCATATCTGCAGTGCCTGGGGAAAGTGACATAAGTCAGTTTCCACAAACCTTTTTTGATACTTTATTGACAACTTACGGAACATCTGCTCGCTTGGAAAAAGACACATAGGTATTCCTCCCATCACAATAATTCATACAGAAAAAACTCAAATCGACATAAACCAGTGTAAGTTGTCAATAAATTATCAAAAAAGGTTTGTGGAAACTGACTTATGTCACTTTTCCCAGGCACTGCAGATATATAGGGCGCACAAAGAGCCAAAGTATATTCCGGGTCCAGCCCAAGCCAAGACAAAGCCTGAGCTGTAATTGAGTCAGGACGAGGCCTGAACCGCGGACCTCGCACGCACGATGACGAAAGACTGAGATGAAGCTAATATGACACCCACGACGGCCGAGAGGGATTCCCACGGCAGTTGCAGGCTATCCTGAGACCTAGTTGTTCGGGAAATGTGGGAGTCCGCATGCAAAGCAGGCCGTGACACAGTTTCATATTTTAGCAATTAATCAGTACGCCGCTCTCACACATATACCTGGCCGATAATTGCTATTCAATTGCTACGTCATCAGAAACTGTCATGACATCATGCACAGACTCCCAGAGGGGGAGTGGTACCTGCAGACAGACAGGCATTTTCACTAATATCACTCTAAAATAAAGTATAACATTATATATTTTTATTTCATTGTTATATCAATTTTAATTTTTAAGTTCTTTAGATTTTTCTCAACGTAATTTGAAGTGGTAATAGGAAAACCTGTAACTGGGAAAGATATTTTCACACAAAACAGAGCTAGAGATATGTACATAGTAGAAATCGAAGTATTGGACTATAGGACTTAACATGAGAAATCAATTATTGTAAATACAGTCTTTCCTGTATGTTTCACAGGAAAATTTTACAAGAAAAAATGGTAAGAGGCTAAAAATATGCACGAAAACACTAACAACTATTATTTCTTATTAACTTTACAGGAATTAAATAAATGAAGTCCTAAAATGTAACTTCTTTTATATTCTACAGTCAGTTGTTTCTTATTTCTGTTAGCCTATATGTAACATCGAGTTTCACACTATTAAATGGGGCCGTGGTAGAAGCAATACAATGATATTTAAACCCGGTAAAATTAATTGAAATGAATATCGTAAAATTAATGAAAGAACTGTGAAATGAAATTAACATCCAACAAAACAATAACATTTAAATAATTAATATTAACCTTATTTCATCTCACGATCCTCATTTGTTATAAAAGTTGTATCATTGCTATGAATCATGGCCCAAATCAATGAAGCAGAATTACTAATATTATAAAAATAACAAAAGCAATAACATTACCATTTTTCTCTAACAATAAATAAAAAATCTTGTTGTATTTCGATTCATTTTGTAATGCTTAAAAATATAGTAGCCGTGTATACAGTAGGCCTATACTTATAAACATTTTCCCCTAACATGAACAGGGAAGAGAATATTTGAGAAAACTGATTTCTCATGTTAAATTAAATTGTTTTATTCAACGACGCTCGCAACTGCCGAGGTTATATCAGCGTCGCCGAAGTGCCGGAATTTTGTCCCGCGAATCCAAAAATGCATATAGTGTTAGTTGGGAGGCCGGAGGGAATAAGACCTTTGGGGAGGCCGAGACGTAGATGGGAGGATAATATTAAAATGGATTTGAGGGAGGTGGGATATGATGGTAGAGACTGGATTAATCTTGCTCAGGATAGGGACCGATGGCGGGCTTATGTGACGGCGGCAATGAACCTCCGGGTTCCTTAAAAGCCATAAATAAGTAAGTAAGTAAGTAAGTGAGTTCTTTTACATGCCAGTAAATCTACTGACATGGGCTTGTCATCTGGGCCAGAATCGAACCCGCAACTTCGGGCACAGTAGGCCAGCACTCTACCGACTGCGCCACCCAGGTCGACGATTTCGCATGTTCATTACTTCGACTTCCACAGTGTATATATTAAATTTCTCGTAATCTCCTTGTTGTGTTGTTAACCCATTCAGCATATTACTATATTACCAAATTTAAAACTTTCTCAGTAAATTACAAATAAGTTAAATGAATAAATAAATCTTGGTTGTCCTTGCTGAGAATCGAATCTGGTTCATTTGGTCAGTAGAGGCATGTGTGTTTGCACTCCATAGAGGAATACAAAGAATGAAAGATGAGTGTGTGAAAAGCTGTACAGTTACAATGTATGTGCAAAAACAAAACAAGTAACTAGATATTTAAATAAACACATTAGACCTCATGTCACGTACTCGCCTGATGATTACATACCGCGTTAATAAATTGGGATGTAATAGAGAAAGCGCTGTTATTCGACTGCAGCAAGGCTCACGTGCGTTGCTATATTGTATAATTTTATCAAGTTTTAATAAAAACGAAGACTATGAAAAATGTAACGTAAATTACTTCGTATAACGGGTGTATCTGTGAAGTTCTGACAACCTCATCAGGCAGCCGAACTCTTCAAACATGAAAACAATTGGCAACAGTTGAGCCACAATTTAAAAATGAATTTTGCAAATAACAGTAGGCCTAAAATTATTTATACAGTGAGTGAAATGCATTCCTTTGAAATTAAAAATAACGTATTCTGTGTGTAACCCAGAAAACGAAAGTTCATCTTCTTGTTTGGGTGCACAACAAATTATAGCTTTATACAGTGTGTTCATTTCAATATTTCACGCCTTGAATAATTTTAGATGTGCAGGGACCACGATTTTGAAGAACATGTCGATTTAGTTTTCGAGAGGAAAGTTCAAAACCATTGCTGATTGAATTTTCTCTTCTACCTCTTCACTCCTATCCCACTTTTGAATTTAAAATTTCACCTCTACCCTATCTTCAGATGCATCACTTTAAAGGGGATGATAAACCCTATCCGTATACAAAAATAAATAAATAAATAAATAAATAGAAATAATAATAACGCTAATGCTACTACAGTACTAATAATAATAACAATAACAATAATAATAATAATAATAATAATAATAATAATAATAATAATAATAATAATAATAATTTAGACTATCCGTTTCTCAGATAGATCCAGATGTTTAGTTGATATTAGATTACATTATGACTACTGTATTACTGTGTGAACTAGAAAATAAATCTATTGTTTGGTATGATTGGAGTTACTCTTGTGAAACTGTCCGCTTTATACAGAGTGTTTCCGAGGTGGTGTTACAAACTTTCAGGGATGATGGCGAAGGGCACATGTACCAATTTGAGATAAGGAACCCTGGTCCGGAAATGACCGAGTCGAAAGTTACAAGCAAAAATAGTTCTGTGTAAATGAAATAATTTTATTCCTCTGTACACCTTATTTATGTGTATTTATCTGTACATCTTACACATACTGTATTCATCTGACGTTGTTTACGTTGTCTACTTACAGTATTCCATTCAGTGCGCTGTCTGAGGGGTGGGGACAGGAAACTACACTAAAGCAATGCAGATAGCGTAATGTGTAACGGACATGGTCGGTCTTGATGTGCACGTCTGTAGACAGCAGTGTATGTGTACAAGTTGCAGTGTCCTAGTGAAATGGAGGAGTACACGAGAGCGGAATAAGCAGACCTGATTTTCGAATACGGATGAGCCAATTGGAACAGTAGACAAGCTCACAGATAGTATCGGGACAAGTACCCACGTAGAAGACATCCGGTCCATACCATTTTTCCACGTCTTGTCCAAAAGTTAAGGGAAAGACGGCACGTGGTGCCAAATTACAATTCCATTTCTACACAACTATTTTTACTTATAACTTTCGACTCAGTCATTTCCGGATCATGGTTTCTTATCTCAAATTGATACATGTGCCCTTCGCCACCATCCCTGACAGTTTGTAACACCACGTCGGAAACACCCTGTATATACACGCTTTAACGTCGGCGGTCATATCGCATGTGTAGAAGCTTTGGATATTTTTAGTAAGACGTGAATAATTAATTATCGTTGTGATTGTTCCTATTGTTAATTGCTATAAATGGTTTGTATTTGTTTTGACTCTTCAAACGCATTATTATTATTATTATTATTATTATTATTATTATTATTATTATTATTATTATTACTTACTTACTTACTTACTTACTTACTTACTTACTGGCTTTTAAGGAACCCGGAGGTTCATTGCCGCCCTCACATAAGCCCGCCATTGGTCCCTATCCCGAGCAAGATTAATCCAGTCTCTACCATCATATCCCACTTCCCTCAAATCCATTTTAATAATATCTTCCCATCTACGTCTCGACCTCCCCAAAGGTCTTTTTCCCCCTGGCATCCCAACTAACACTCTATATGCATTTCTGGGTTCGCCCATACGTGCTACATGCCCTGCCCATCTCAAACGTCTGGATTTAATGTTCCTAATTATGTCAGGTGAAGGATTATTATTATTATTATTATTATTATTATTATTATTATTAAATGATACGTTTCTGGCTGTATCTCAGAAACGAGTGGATCGAATTCTTCATTTTCTTATTATTTTTTTTATTATTTTTTTTTTTGGTAGACGCATAGGGTGAAAGAGATAATTAAATAAACACTGGTTTTGAACTCCCCCTCCAAAACTAAATCAACGTGTTTTTACTAAAAATCGTGTCACTTGCACATCTTAAAAATATTCATGGGGGAAGTTTTGCAATGAACACGCGGTATGCAATTTTAACAAACATTCCAAATAAGATAGAAACGGTAATGTTATTCCAAACGCGACAGAAAATCTAGATAGATACAAAACTTGTAAAAACCTATAATTTCTTAGAAAGCGTATCTTTGTCGCATTTTCTTTCCGCTGCAGAACATCCCTCTCGCGGCGCAAGACTCCTCCTCCCCCACTCCGAACCTGAACTGTGTCAAACATTTCTCACGCAATCAAATCAGGAGCCGATGTTTAATTTACAGCGCAGGCACTAGGCCGCGTCTCTATGATTATTTAATTATGTCTCCGGCAGGCGATAACTCGACGTTTTCCGATCGAACGTTCCGATAGCGAGTTTGTCGCAACTTTCTCTCCATAGCGGACGGGCGGCCTCTTCCTACACGACCCAGCCCGCAATAAAAAGATGCCGCCAGTATGAGAACCCACGTCACTTCCAAATACGAGAGAGGCAGCTACTGTCATGGACACGGCCTAGTCACTGAACTAGATTTTTATTATTACGACACTCGACGCTTGAAATGCTTCAAATTGTTATTTGAAGAATTGGGTCTGGTTTATTTATTTTGTAACAAGGAGGGCAATTTGCAGAGATAATGTATGTCTAATGCCACGAAGGTCAACCGTTTCGTGTGACGAGAGGTCAGATGAGCTATTGCTATCCTCACACCAGTTCTACAAGTACGTCAGGCGGTATTCTGACGGATTCTCAGCAAAAGAACCAGGCTTCGATTCCTGGAGTATCTTCTGGGACTTGTCGTTCTCTTCAAATACTTTTATTTCCCTAACTATTTTCACTCGGTTAAGAGAGAAGTTTTATATGATATTCTTATTGAATTTAGTATTCCCAAGACACTAGTTCGATTAATTAAAATGTGTCTCAGTGAAACGTACAGCAGAGTCCGTATAGGTCAATTTCTGTCAGATGCTTTTCCAATTCACTGTGTGCTAAAGCAAGGAGATGCACTATCACCTTTACTTTTTAACTTTACTCTAGAGTATGCCATTAGGAAAGTCCAGGATAACAGAAAGGGTTTGGAATTGAACGGGTTACATCAGCTGCTTGTCTATGCGGATGACGTGAATATGTTAGGAGAAAATCCACAAACGATTAGGGGAAACACGGGAATTTTACTGGAAGTAAGTAAAGAGATAGGTTTGGAAGTAAATCCCGAAAAGACAAAGTATATGATTATGTCTCGTGATGAGAATATTGTACGAAATGGAAATATAAAAATTGAAAATTTATCCTTTGAAGAGGTGGAAAATTGAAATACCTGGGAGCAATAGTAACAAATATAAATTATACTCGGGAGGAAATTAAAAACACAGAATAAATATGGGAAATGCCTGTCATTATTCGGTTGAGAAGCTTTTATCATCCAGTCTGCTGTCGAAAAATCTGAAAGTTAGAATTTATAAAACAGTTTACCGGTTGTTCTTTATGGTTGTGAAACTTGGACTCTCACTTTCAGAGAGGAACATAGCTTAAGGGTGTTTGAGAATAAGGAAAATATTTGGGGCTAAGAGGGATGAAGTTACAGGAGAATGGAGAAAGTTACACAAAGCAGAACTGCACGCATTGTATTCTTCACCTGACATAATTAGGAACATTAATTCCAGACGTTTGAAATGGGCAGGACATGTAGCACGTATGGGCGAATCCAGAAATGCATACAGAGTGTTAGTTGGGAGGGCGGACGGAAAAAGACCTTTTGGGAGGCCGAGACGTAGATAGGAAGATAATATTAAAATGGATTTGAGGGAGGTGGGATATGATGATAGAGACTGGATTGATCTTGCTCAGGATAGGGACCGATAGCGTGCTTATGTGAGGGCGGCAATGAACCTTCGGGTTCCTTAAAAGCCAGTAAGTAAGTAACTATTTTCAGTCAAGCATTGTTACACTATTGCAGTATTATCCCTTCGTAGTTTCCGAGTGTTCACTGCAGGGTAAATGAGACATTAAATAAATGATTTTATTATTAACTACAAATCAATTTAATAGGGGTTACGACTCCATTATCCCAGCGCTACACTGAAAATGAAGAGTTGGCGAATAATATTAATAGCTGAACTTAATTGAGAGGTCAGAAGCAAAGGGGTACAAGTGACATTTCTAAGAACGTAAGTTCAATGCATCCAGGGCAAGCTGAAACATTTAAAATTTGAGTGGCAAAGGGATACATTTTTTAACCACACCACACACTAAAATTGAAATAAAAAATTTCACGGAATTTACGAAATATTAAGTACTTTCAACCACATTTTTTCACAAATAATTTAAGTGCACTTACATCCCTTTTCTTCTGACCCCCTCAATTTTATTATCTACAAAATTACACGTGCATTTTGAAAGGTTGGATACTCTCCTAAATGCATCTTTAGTACGTCGTTTTAACTTTCTCCAAATTAAAATATTTCGAAACAGATTATTTAATGAAAAACTTAAAATTAGTATTTTTAAGCAATGAATGTGCCACTATTCTAAATTTTATAAAAATTGTTGAAAGTAAAAATACATAACAAATAATTTAATAAAAAATCAAACTATATTTTATTATAGACAAAAATTAGGACACGATTTATTTCCACATGCACCTTTAATATTTCTATCTATTTTTGGTATCTAAACTGGTCTTTCTTTCGCCGTCTTAGCAACCTAATTCACTGCAGTGAATTAAAAACTTTCTCCATGACAACCAACATATTAGCAGCAATAAAATACATACATTCATTCATTTATAACTTCTTCACAAACAATACATTACAAAGAAAAGGCCTTCAATATTTAAAATTGAATTTATATATCAATAATGAAATTTAGATACTAGCAATGGACAAAATATTGTACAGCACACGACAGTAAACAGATTTTATGCGCTCGTAGAAATTAACACACTCGGCTTCGTCTCGGACGCTGAAGTTTCTATTTGCGCATAAAATCTAATTTTACTCTCTTGTACAATAAACTATTATAATAATTACTTTAAAATATCTCAATTTCCGCCATTTTATCCGAGGGTAAAAGACTTGTCGTCGTCGTCATCGTCATCGTCATCGTCATCGTCATCGTCATCGTCATCGTCATCATCATCATCATCATCATCCTGACAAGTATTACGGCCTTGATTTCTGCCTACAAATTAATTATATGGCGTTATCGTACCTCTTAACACAAGACACTCCCCACAGAATTTCATAAAAGTCAGTGTGCAGCTCTAAAAGTTATCGGTAGTGGCCACGCAATCAGGAAGGTGGTCCTGTACAACACTCCTTCCTTGTGGAAGAAAGGAGAACATTTAAAACGTTCGCGAATGAAAGCGTGATATATGGCTGGACGACGGGCGGTCACGGTTAGCTTTGTTTTGGCAGCTCTCCACAACGCAGTTTACATATCTTAACCAACAAACAACAATTACTCTTTTCCTTCCTATTTTGTTTCGTTAGGCTTTTGTTTAGTGTTTCAATTGTTTCAAATTATGTTCCGTGTTGAAATATCTAGATTAATTGCGCCGTATTCTATTGTCTCCACACGAACTACGATTACTACATGAATATTATAGACAAAGAAATATTATTTTGCAAATAGTGTGATCCTCCATGATCAAATGACTAGTGCTTCCTTTACATCTTTAATAACAGGAGATCCCAAGAGAAGTTAATTGTGAGAAAAATGATATTTTACGTTTGTTTTTAAAGCTCTGCGAATTTTTAAAATTCAGACTTCATTTTTTTTTCAGGATTTGTTAAATTTGCAAATTCTTGAGTCTTCGTCGTTAGTAGTTTGTTTGTTTTCCTGCTCTTTAGTTAAACAGGGTATATGAAAATTAAAAAAAAAATAGGATAATGACAATAGTTTTCTTTATTTATATGGTCCACATGCGGAGTAACGGTCTGTTTTCCTGCTCTTTAGTTAAACAGGGTATATGAAAATTAAAAAAAAAGGATAATGACAATAGTTTTCTTTATTTATATGGTCCACATCTGTCGAGTAACGGTCAGCGCGTCTGGCAGCGAAACCAGGTGGCCTGGGTTCGAATCCCGGTCGGGGCAAGTTACCTGGTTGAGGTTTTTTCCGAGGTTTTCCCTCAATCCAATACGAGCAAATGCTAGGTAACTTTCGGTGCTGGATCCCGGACTCATTTCACCGGCATTATCACCTTCATTTCATTCAGACGCTAAATAACCTACTTGTTGATACAGCGTCGTAAAACAACCCAATAAAATTAAATTCATTTATATGTCCTGGTACGATAACTCTATGTATGCTTGAATCGAAAACTTTCATATTCACTAAGTAAATCCAAAGAACGACAATATGAAAATTTTTGTTTTGTCCAGTAAAAGAATTAGTGGACGCTATCATATTGACTACAACGCCATGAACTTCTAGTATACGCAAACAAAAGCCCACATAGTTGGGATATGCCATTTATTCATTGAGAAAGCTTATTTTCCCACTAAGGATTAATTTTCAGTGTGGAATATGAGAGCTTTGGCATATCCCAATTAACATGATACTTCACCATATGGAAGGTAAATGACAGGAGTACACAGTCGTACAGCTATCTCAAAATTCGAGGTCGGTTAAGATCTGTCATTATTCTGAGCGCCTCAATTATGGAGAAAAACAAATTTGGCAGCGGGTAAAAGAAAACTACTGTACTGTATAATAATGATAATAATAATAATAATAATAATAATAATAATAATAATAATAATAATCTTTACTTCTTCCCATCACGTATTAAGCCTAGGAGCCTGTTACGCTCTCACTCCATTGTTTCAGCGGGCGGACGGCCCAAAAATCTAGTTCCTAAATGGCGGTAATTTAGTGCTTGGCGTGGTATCCTTGTTCTAGGCATCCTGAGTATATGAGATTTCCATTTCTTGCCTATAATTTTGAATTTTCATTAAAATTGGATCAATATTTAATTCTTTCAAAATATCCAAATTTTTCTTCTTATCTAATCTATTGTAGTATAGCCAGCAGTTCTTAAAAACTTCATTTCGTTGGCAGTGATTCGATGTTCATCACACTTACGTATGGTCCAAGCTTCACTTCCATACATGAGAACAGGTCTCGCCAATGTTTTATAGGCTTTAATTCTTAAATGTTTCTGGACAAGAGAAGGTTTGAAATAGTACATTATGCAACGAGCCTATAATGATAGTAATTAAGAAGCGAGTATGGATGTTTATGAAACGAGCGCAAGCGAGTTTCATAATTTTCATACGAGCTTCTTAATTACCATTATAGGCGAGTTTCATACGACTTTTTATGCTCGACCATATTTCTAACTTGAAATTATTCAGATGTATACATTTTATTTGTATTTGACAAGATCGGAAGTGACCTTGTTCTAGGTCGTGAATTGTGAGATGTGCGCAGACGCGAAAGTATTGATTTTTTCCGAGGAACAATAATGTCATTGACCTTGATGTAATCCCGTTAAACTTGGTATAACCTTGATTATTGAATTCGACATTGAAAAACGAGATGACAAATTGAATTTATTTTAATATTATTTACAATTAACGCTAATTATCATAGTAACAGAACATAACCTTCTGCGACAGTATTGGATTTCCAGCCTCCGTGACTTTTTGCTAATTCTCTTTCGATTGCATATCCGAGAATAATCGATACTTGCGGTTTTATAACGGTACAAAGCTGACTTGTCATTGGCTGAACACCTGTAAGCTGAGTTGTCATTGGCTGAAAACACCTGTACTTTAATGAGTAGGTGTACTTTAATGACATGCATTAAAGGACTGCTACCAGGTGTATAATTACTACATTTCGGCATGGTCGAGCATAAATGTTATTAATGGTATTCATTGCATAGATAAAGTAATTCAATTTTGTAGAAATATCTTTTGTGCGAGATAGTGCGTATTTGCTTGGTTTCCGCACAAAACCAATGCGCGGTAAGTCTAAAATTCCACATTCAGTATTCCCAACCTAACACACATAACAATTTCCCTCTTCTTACCGCTTAAGTGACATATTGATTTTACTGCTTTAGGCTTTTAATATATTATTTTTAGAGACGTTCAATATAGTAATAATTATAAATTGGAAACTTACCACTGCAATTTCACCTAAATTGCACTGTTAATTATTGTTTTTAAATATTTGCAAAAATTAAGTAAACTCTACAACTCCACTAAAGTTAGTGCATTCGTGATGCATGTAACATTAAGGAAGCCGTTTGTTTTAAGTTCGCATTTATAGACTGGGGGGGGGAGACAGACGTATATCACGGCCTGCTGGAGTATAGTAAACACAGAAAACATTTTAAAGCAACAATGCTGAAGATAGATATTTTTGTTTTGCAAATTTGCCGTCATTGAACAGAAACCATGATGGAGATTTCATTGCAACTAATTAGAAATTCCTCTTTCAGGTATGTAATAAACGATCTTCGCACAAAATAATGTACGATACACGAGCGGTATGTTTTCTTTCAATTCTCGGAAATTAAAAAAGCTCAACTACGTTTCGCTTTTTCAAACTTTTCCTCGAACATGAAAACTTCAACATACCGCTCTTGTAACGCATATTACTATTTCTTGTTCATAGCTCAAATGATAACTCAATTATTTAAAACATGAAACCTGTTCTATAGGTTTATAATAAAAGTAAATTTAGCTGCGGGGATGATTTTTTCCGATGAATCCCTTTACTTTAGTTTTATTAACTGAAATTTCCATCCCGTATAATAATAATAATAATAATAATAATAATAATAATAATAATAATAATAATAATAATGATAATAATAATAATAATTAGATTAGATTAGATTAGATTTATTTATTTAACCTGGTAGAGATAAGGCCGTCAGGCCTTCTCTGCCCCTCTACCAGGGGATTACAACTATAACATGAACAATAAGATTACAATTAATATTAAATTTACAATTACAATTACAATAAAAATTAAAGTACGACAAGAATACCTGATTAATGAAAGCTAGACATTTTATCATAGAAGTTAAGAACAAAGAATATTTTTGTATTTACTAAATTACAAATTAAACCTACAATAACAAAATTCTATAGTGATGAAATTACCGGATATTGAGATATTTTGTGGTAGATTAAAAGAACTATTTACAAGAAACCATGTCTGAACGAGTCTCAATTACTGACCAAGTGCCTAGTAAGTTTGCGTTTGAATTGAATTTTATTTCGACAGTCCCTGATGCTAGCAGGTAGCGAGTTCCAGATTCTTGGCAGGGCTATTGTGAAAGAGGATGAGTATGAAGAGGTGCGATGGGATGGTATTGTTAGTATTGTTTCATGGCGAGAGCGTGTGTTCAGATTGTGGTGGGAAGAAAGGTAAGTGAAGCGAGACGACAGGTACGAAGGAATAGAAGAGTTCAAGATTTCGAAGAGAAAGAGAAGTGAATGTAAATTTCTTTTCTTATCTAGTTTAAGCCAACCTATTGCTTCCAGGGATGGGGTAATATGATCATATTTACGAACATTGCTTACAAAACGTACACACAAATTATGAGCACGTTGAAGTTTCATTTTGTTGTCGCTGGAAAGGTCAGTCAGTAAAATGTCAGCATAGTCAAAATAGGGAAATACAAGAGTCTGCACAAGGGACTTTTTTAAGCAAGAGGGAAGATGAACATTTATCCTTTTTAGCACATGAATAATAGAATATACTTTTCTGCAGGTTTCTGTGATTTGCATGTCCCAGTTGAGATTATTATCCATGTGAATGCCAAGATTTTTTACCGAAGAACTGAAAGGGATATGCACTGTACTTACTTTAACGGGGGAAATGTCGAGGTGCTTTACAGCGTCGGTTTGCCGTTTGTGTCCTAATATGATTGCTTGTGTCTTTCCAGGATTGATATTAAGATGGAATTTCTTTGTCCATGTCACAATCGAGTCAATGTCTTCGTTCAATTTATCTATAGCGTCATTTATTCGATCTAAGCGGGAAGAGATGTAGCATTGAAGGTCGTCAGCATACAAGTGATAGTTACAATGCCTTACAAGAGATGTAATATCACTGACATATATTGTGAACAACAATGGTCCGAGTACCGAACCCTGTGGTATACCTGATGTTATGTTAAGCCAGGAAGAGCTTCGATTCCCGGATACAACACATTGTTGTCTTTCCCGTAAGTAGGATTCGAACCAACTCACAGCAGTCTCTGACAAATGCAGATTTCTCAATTTATGGGTGAGCAGGTCGAAATTTACAGAGTTGAAAGCTTTGCTAAGGTCAAGAAGTGTTAGGATTGTTACTTTATTAGAGTCGATTGCTTCACGAATGTCTTCGGTCACTTTAAGTAGAGCAGTGCTTGTGTTGTGTCCAGCTCTGAAACCTGACTGATACTTGTCGAATAGTTTGTGTTCGTTCATGTAGTTAGTAATTTGTCTGTGTACGATTCTTTCCAGTGCTTTTGATATGGCTGGCAGGATACTGATTGGTCTATAGTCGTTCGGGTCGGTGGGAACTTTGACTTTTGGAAGAGGAAGAACGAAAGCTTGCTTCCATATTTTAGGGAAAGTTGAAGTGATTAAGGAACTATTGAATATGTGTGCAATTGTAGGTATTGCTAGGTAATAATAATAAAAAATAATAATAATTGGGTTACTTGACTGATCGCAGGGAACAGCAGTTTTTCAATATATTTAATAAAATTGTTATTTAGAAAAAAAATAAGGATTTATTCAATCTGAATTTCGCTATAAGCAACACAACCAAAAAATAAAACGTTGCCACAACGGTCCATGGTCTTCAATGCATATCATATCTTCCCTTCATATGAAATTCCTGAGTTTGTTTCTGAAATATTATTCCATCAGAATGAGGAGTGGACTTTCCAAACGCAGTTTGTCCAAAATTAAAAACATTTCTTCAATACAATTTTTTATACAAGTCTCCATTTTATACGCATGATTTTCGCGTCAAAATATAGTAATTTCCGAAGTTTTAAATAAGTATGAAGTTTGTTTGGACAACGGAAGGGTTCAGAGCCATAGTGGGCCAAGCGCCATTTATTAAAAACGGAGAAATCAAGGTTTAAAGTTAACTGAATATCATAGTTTAATGAAGATTGACATATAATTTAGTTTTAATGTGCATACTTTATATTACTTGCTATTTGTTTCATTGAATTGTGGTAATAACTTCATTTTAACCCTTGTTTTCTAAGGTTTTAGTAAATGGCGCTTGGCCCACTATGGTTCTGAACCTTCAATTGTTCATGTTCCATACAGAGGTTTTCTTTCGCATTTAAAAAAAAAAAGAAACCGTGTAGAAAACTGCGTTTTGAAAGTCCACCCCTCTGTTTGTCCACGATTTTTGAACCACTCCCGGTAACCATTTCTTTTCACTGCGATATTTCCTGGAATATATCCAAACAAAGAAATTCCTGACATTGTTACTGGCCTCCTTCCTCATTACGAGTTGGTGACTCTTCCTCGTAACTTCTTCCGATCTAAATGTGTCTAATAAAATTTTCAATTTCCTTTCCATTAGTAATTCAGTAGATGTCGCTTTTGTTTCTGAATGACCTCAAGCATGTTGATCCAGTAAAAGTCTTGCTAATTTAGTTGACCAATCGCCATCGGTTAAGTTATATGTACGTACACCTTTTGTTTTGTATAATTTTGCTCTGTAAAATTTTTATACAATTTAGAATGGTACCAGAAAGAGAATGAAGTCAACAGATCCCTTGAAATTATGTCTAAATTGTTTTTAAAAATTATTTTGTTTATAATTTTGACATGCAACTTGAAACATGATAGCTCATGCTAAGATAGAGCCACAGTTTTTTCCACTGTTTTATAGCTAAAACAATTCTTTAGTGCCTGACATAGAGCTATTTTTTATTTTTATTTACATTAATTAAATATTACCATATATGTAACTTACAATAATATTTTATGTTGCATAAATCATGTAAAAAATCCATAGATAATTATTAATTATATTAATGTTATTTTACTCATTGTCAGGCACTACTGGGTGATATTTCAAGCTTCAAAATGACACTAATATCTTCTTGGTATCACCATATTTGACTGAGATATCATGTTTGAAAGAATTAAATATTCTAAAATTACTATTTACAGAAAATGAGCCACAAACTTTTAGAGCCTAGAAGACTCCATCATCATATGTCACCCCTTAAGCAGCTTCATGTCGGTCCAGTTTCAGCTTCTTTCTGCCTCTCAAATACCTCCGCCTTGTTTTAACTTCAGGTGAATGTTTTTTTTGGCATTTTTGTCCCTATTTCCATTGATGCAACAAATCCTGCGATGGTGTTTGTCCCAGGGTTTATGCCCATCCTCCTCAGAACTGTAATTTCTACTTTTAGACTCTTATTAAAATGACGTACAACATCACTGACACACAAATTTACAGTTTTATGATTAACAGTAAAAAATTATAAATTACTTCATTATGTAAAAAAGTTTTTTCAATCTAATGATCATGCCCAGATATCTATGCATCTATTTCGGGACTAGAAAGAAGTTTATTTTACAAGCAATGCTGGACGAGGGGATTGACTGCTACGAAGATCACTCCAAAAGTAATGCACTCCAAAAGTAAGTGACCGTGGCTGGTGATGAAGCATTTTGGAAAATGGGACTTATCTGAAAAACCATAAGGCATAAATCGAAAATTCTTATATCAAATTAAAGAGGAGAAAATTCTCTATTAAAATAGTTATATTTTGAAAATTCTAATTTTTCATCATTTTTTTGCGTTTTGTGGGTGTACATATAGCTTAACATTTCTTAAAAAATGAACTTTGTAATTTATCGTCAATAATAAATTTTTATTTAGAGAATAATAAGGATTTATTCAATCTAAATTTGTCCACTGAAACAGTAAACAACACAAACAAAGAACAAAACGATACCATTGCAATCCACTGCTTATCAATCTTCCACCACAAATTCCACTTATATTATGCCGAGTTTCAAAGCTTGGTCTCTGTATTGGAAAGCCACTGGCGCAGACATTTGGCTAACCTTGCTTGTTATCTACACACATACATCATTGTTCTGACCAATTATGGCTCTTAATATATCACTCGGAATATGAACGATGGAGGAAATGATTTTCTGGATGAGTGATCAAACCATTTTACAACGTGCACCTTGACATAAATGTTGGCCTACATTCGAATCCCGGCTGGTTTGGAGCCTGCGGACGTCAGTAACAACTTGGTACATAGAAAATAGACTCACAGAGCTAGGTTACAAATCATAGTACCATTTTTTATACAGATCGCCACCGCAACAACGAAATTCTTTGTCAGACTCTGACGTGGTCATCGACAAACACGAGTTACGACAGCACAACAGAATAACCTTGGAAACTGGACTCACTTGAACTCTGAATACTTCTATTAACCGCAATTTGTAACCATGAGATATGATTCTGGGCCTTTCAGATGAAAAGTGAAAAGGATGTAGATTGAAGGCAATTAGCTAAGTGGAGACCCACACACGCACATGAAATCCGATCCATAAATGATGCAATACTTTCTCATTGAACATTTTCTTAAAATAAACTTTTCGGATAATAAATAATTAGGTCTCTTCTTTTGAGCTAGGTTCAGAACATCGTGCCGAACCCAGTCCATGGGAGTCCCACTGCATGACCGTTTAGAATAAGAACGGAAAGGTCCAAATATGGACTACAGGTGTGTCCAGAAAGGAGTTAAAATTCCTTTCCATATAAAGTAACTAAATTCTCGTCCTTTTATAGAATGGAGTTAAAAATTTCCTTACATAATAAAGTAACAACATTCTCGCTTCTTTTATAGATTGGAGTTAAAAATTCTCTTACATATAAAGTAAGTAAATTCTTGCTTCTTTTATAGATTGGAGTTAAAAATTCTCTTACATATAAAGTAACTAAATTCTTGCTTCTTTTATAGATTGGAGTTAAAAATTCTCTTACATATAAAGTAACTAAATTCTTGCTTCTTTTATAGATTGGAGTTAAAAATTCTCTTACATATAAAGTAACTAAATTCTTGCTTCTTTTATAGATTGGAGTTAAAAATTCTCTTACATATAAAGTAACTAAATTCTTGCTTCTTTTATAGATTGGAGTTAAAAATTCTCTTACATATAAAGTAACAAAATTCTCGCTTCTTTTATAGATTGAAGTTAAACATTCTCTTACATATAAAGTAACTAAATTCTTGCTTCTTTTATAGATTGGAGTTAAAAATTCTCTAGAATATTGAGTAACTAAATTCTCGTCCTTTTATAGATTGGAGTTAAAAATTTTCTTACATATAAAGTAACTAAATTCTTGTCTGTTTTATAGATTGTAGTTAAAAATTCTCTAGAATATTGAGTAACTAAATTCTCGCCTCTTTTATAGATTGGAGTTAAAAATTCTCTTACATATAAAGTAACTAAATTCTTGCATCTTTTATAGACTGGAGTTAAAAATTCTCTTACATATAAAGTAACTAAATTCTCGTCTCTTTTATAGATTGGAGTTAAAAATTCTCTTACATATAAAGTAACTAAATTCTTGCATCTTTTATAGATTGGAGTTAAAAATTCTCTAGAATATTAAGTAACTAAATTCTCGCCTCTTTTATAGATTGGAGTTAAAAATTCTCTTACATATAAAGTAACTAAATTCTTCCATCTTTTATAGACTGGAGTTAAAAATTCTCTTACATATAAAGTAACTAAATTCTTGTCTCTTTTATAGATTGGAGTTAAAAATTCTCTACAATATTGAATAACTAAATTCTCGCCTCTTTTATAGATTGGAGTTAAAAATTCTCCTACATCTAAAGTAACTAAATTCTTGCATCTTTTATAGACTGGAGTTCAAAATTCTCTTACATATAAAGTAACTAAATTCTTGTCTCTTTTATAGACTGCAGTTAAAATTCTCTTACATATAAACTAACTCTTTTATAGGTTGGAGTTAAAAATTCTCTAGAATATTGAGTAACTAAATTCTCGCCTTTTTATACACTGGAGTTAAAAAGTCTCTTACATATAAAGTAACTAAATTCTTGCATCTTTTATAGACTGGAGTTAAAAATTCTCTTACATATAAAGTAACTAAATCTTTGTCTCTTTTATAGATTGGAGTTAAAAATTTCCTTACATAAAAAGTAACAAAATTCTAGTCTCTTTTATACATTGGAGTTAAAAATTCTCTTACATAATATAAAGTAACTAAATTCTCGCATCTTTTATAGATTGGAGTTAAAAATTATCTAGAATATTGAGTAACTAAATTCTCGTTTCTTTTATAGATTGGAGTTAAAAATTCTCTTACATATAAAGTAACTAAATTCTTGCATCTTTTATAGATTGGAGTTAAAAATTCTCTAGAATATTGAGTAACTAAATTCTCGCCTTTTTTATAGATTGGAGTTAAAAATTCTCTTACATATAGAGTAACTAAATTCTTGTCTCTTTTATAGATTGGAGTTAAAAATTCTCTTACATATAAAGTAACTAAATTCTCGCCCTTTTATTGACTGGAGTTAAAAATTCCCTAACATATAAAGTAACAAAATTCTAGCCCTTTTATAGATTATAATTTAAAATTCCCTAACATATAAAGTAACTAAATTCTCACCTTTTTATAGACTGGAATTAAAAATTCCCTGACATATAAAGTAACTAAATTCTCGCTCTTTTATAGACTGGAGTAAAAAATTCCCTAATATATAAAGTATCCAAATTCTCGCCCTTTTATAGGCTGGATGTAACAATAAGTTATAGGTTCCTGCGTCTTATATTTGAATCATTCACTTGTTTATATTGAAAAGGGCTTGTACAATTCAAAAGAAAACTCGCGGGAGAAAAAGATGATTCGAACTGCTTACACATTCTCTTCTCGTGCTGTAGCAATTTGTTAGCTAGCCATAAATCAGGAGCGAAGTGTAGGAGTTTCTAATTGGCCACACAGCAGCAGAACATGATTTCCTTGGAAATGTCACAGAGTAACGTAAATTTTCGGTCACTTTTATAATCATTCCCGTTGTAAAATAAAGTCGTAATCAACCGTATTTAGCCAGCATTAAAACACGCAAAAAATAGACGTCCTATAATCATAATATAACCTGTCGTGAAAGGGAGCAATTTCGTTGCTATAGAAACGAATTTTAGGTATCGATAACAGGTGCAATAAATAGCTACTACTAATAATAAAACGTGGTTTGCTTTATTGTCTTGCAAATTCGATCCATATAAAGACCTAGTTTACTTTCGATTAAAATGGCAAAAAGTAGCAGGGGATTCATAATATCCCTGTAATTGCGTAAAACATTTATGTTCTCTGCTAGCTGTTATTGTGATATTTAGATTTTTAAGGAATTGGTTCTTATTTATAAGGACTGTAAATATAATTGAGAAGGAAATAAATTTAATGCAATTTATATGTTATATTATTGATGATTATCTTTTCTTTTATTTCTTTGTGAATATATACCATACGTCTGTACAAGTGTCCCGCGTAGTAGCGTCGTGGTCTAAGGCATTATGCGTTATGGAATAAGCACTGGTTCGAGTCCTCGTGGAGAAAGAATTTCGTTATGACATTTTGGCCAGCGTCTCTAGTGACATTAGAAATATTTGGGGCTAAGAAGAGTTCGGGGCAGAAGAACATATCAGAAGATAGACGACATTAAGATATATGGATCATATGCGGGGACTAAGAGGAAGGCAGAAAATAGGAAAGACTGGAGAATGCTGGGTTTGCAGTGAAAGACCTGCCCTTGGCAGAACACTATGAATGAATGAAAGTGGGATGAAGTTGCAGGAGAATGCAGAAAGTTACACAACGCAGAACTGCACGCATTGTATTCTTCACCTGACATAATTAGGAACATTACATTCAGACGTTTGAGATGGGCAGGGCATGTAGCACGCATGGGCGAATCCAGAAATGCATATAGTGTGTTAGTTGGGAGGCCGAAGGGAAAAAAAGTTTTGGGGAGGCCGAGACGTAGATGGCAGGATAATATTAAAATGGATTTGAGGGAGGTGGAATATGATGGTAGAGACTGGATTAATCTTGCACAGGATAGGGACCGATGGCGGACTTATGTGAGGGCGGCAATGAACCTGCGGGTTCCTTAAGAGCCATTTGTAAGTAGGGTAAAGGTTGGTATTATTGTGATATGAGTAATATTGTGCTAGTTCTTTTTGAGAATTTATTACAATTTTACTGAGCGAGAGGAAGATCGGTTTTTTGGGTCAACGTATTAAGAGAATGGTCGTGGACAAGTTTCTGCACAAAACCGGTCCTTCTCTCGCTCAGTAATATTGTAATAAATTCTCAAAAAGAACTATCACAATACAAATCATATCACAACCAACCTTTACCCTAAGTGAGTATCTTGTGACCGGTGCCCACCCAAAATCGTAATGAATTTGGGGAGCTACGGTAGGTAGGGAATCCGGTTTCAAAAACCAGCTATAACGGTCGGGGGAAGGAGGGGATAATCATGTTGACCACACGATACTAGTGTACTGGTTGACCTGCAGTCAGCTGGTCGGACTTAGCGCTTCATGGGCTGCCTCGCCAAAGATATTATTATTATTATTATTATTATTATTATTATTATTATTATTATTATTATTATTATTTACAATGGAATTACTGTATTTTATCTTAACTAGTCTGTTGAGGAGCCGTTAGTATGAGTATAATATAATTCACAAAAGAAAACTTAATATCAATGTAGGAATCTGATCCGCTGCTAAACAAATGACAAAACCCATCGCCGTTGCTAAGCAACTGACATCAGATGTAGAAATTTATTTGAGTGCAAACGTTTCACGCTAAAATAAATCTCTTGAGGCTCTTCCCCCGCTGCCTTTTAATTACAAAACTATGTAATAGTAATATGCGTTACAAGAGCGGTATGTTGAAGTTTTCATGTTCGAGGAAAAGTTTGAAAAAGCGAAGCGTGTATCATACATTATTTTGTGCGGAGATCGTTTATTACATACCTGAAAGAGGAATTTCTAATTAGTTGCAATGAAATCTCCATCTTGGTTTCTGTTCAATGACGGCAAATTTGCAAAACAAAAATATCTATCTTCAACATTGTTGCTTTAAAATGTTTTCTGTGTTTACTATACTCCAGCAGGCCGTGATATACGTATGTCTTTTTTTTCCCCCAGTCTATAAATGCGAACTTAAAACAAACGGTAAGGTTATGTAATGATTTATTTTTAATTTTAATATTTTAACAATATTATTTATATAACATATTGCAGTAATAACATCGGCATCTGGAATCTTGATTTTTTCACGGCTTCCTTAATGTTACTTGCATCACGAATGCAGTAACTTTAGTGGAGTTGTAGAGTTTACTTAATTTTTGCAAATATTTAAAAACAATAATTAACAGTGTAATTTAGGTGAAATTGCAGTGGTAAGTTTCCAATTTATAATTATTACTATATTGTACGTCTCTAAAAATAATATGTTAAAAGCCTAAAGCAGTAAAATCAATATGTCACTTAGGCGGTAAGAAGAGGGAAATTGTTATGTGCGTTAGGTTGGGAATGCTGAATGTGGAATTTTAGACTTTCCGCGGATTGGTTTTGTGCGGAAACCAAGCAAATACGCACGATCTCGCACAAAATTCATTGCATCAGGTATCATGTAACATGTACAGAATTTTAAGTCAGTTACCAAAAGAATTGAAAATTTTGGAATCCGCTGGCCTATCGGATATTATTTTAAGGTAACAAACCCAGCTTTTCTGAGCAACCTTGTTTCCATAAGAATCATACTGGCGACCGAGTAGGTCGGTTGGTATAATAACTATGGACTGGAAGGTTCCGGGTTCGATTCAGTATGGCGGCGAATCTTTTCTTGTTGCCAAAAATTCGGGATCCTCTCATCCTCCTGCAAAATTGAGTACCTGGTCTATCCTGGGGTTCAAAGGCGGCTGGAACGTGGTGCCGATAAGAATAGTTCAGATATGGAAATAAAAAATGGGCCGAATCTTGGTAGCAGTTCTCCTATATGTAGGCAACAAGCTTCGCAAGACTGTCCACAAGTAGCATACATATAGGCGTTCTTGTTTACTGCACATGCGCAATGCATTGTACCTGGAATTTAATAAAATTACGGGCCTATTCAATTTTTCTGGAACTGTACATTGAAATTTAAATAAAATTGACACTAAAATAAGGTTCTGATCTCAAATGGTTATAAAATATTGGTTCTTGAAGCGGTGAAATTCGCTCGAAATTTCCTTCAATTTTGGTTTGCAATTTGAAACCCATGCAAAATACTGTCTCAACGACAGTGAAAATATATCATAATTATTTAAAATAAACTTTATTACAAATTAACCAATGACAACCAGGATAACACCGAATATTATTTTCAAAATATCATTTTTTGGAATGTAGTTGTGCCGTTGTACAAGGCTAGCCTTGCATTTTTAATAAACTTGGTCATTTCCTAAAGCCAAATTCTTACGAAATATCTTTTCTCGTACAAAGACATTGTCGTTCATTTGCTAATTTTTGCCCCATTAGCTTCCAATTCGATAAGTATGTAAAATTCAGTGCCTCCAGCATCATACAGTAAGTAATGTATAATTAATACCCATGGCATTGCATAAGAGCGGCGTTTTTACCAAACGTAATTTATTACAAGATCTAAAATGTTATTTGATTCAGGTGGGTGAACGATCGTGTTTTATAAGGCTTTTAATGCAAGAACGCTGATTTATAGAGCGAGTTTTTGTCCCTACCTCACTGTACCTCTCTCTCTTTCGCTCTCCTACAACCCACGATCTGATATATGCCTATGCAATGTTTTTTACATTTACAGACAAACAAGACGACAATCATACGAATTAAACGATGGGCCTAAATATGTTTCATTCAATCCTCACACACTTCAGACTTGGGTTCGAGTCCGGGAGACTGAAACTGCTGACATGCGACCAAGTCGCGGCCCCGGGATTGAGAAAGCTGTGCTTCGTGAAATATGCTTCAGAGAAAGAATATAGCAATATGTTAGGAAGTTGATCATAGGAACTTATTAACAGTATCCTGATTATCCTGATCCCAGGAACTTATTAACAGTATCCTGATCCCAGGAACTTATTAACAGTATCCTGATCCTAGGAACTTATTAACAGGATCCTGATTATCCTGATCCCAGGAACTTATTAACAGTATCCTGATCCTAGGAACTTATTAACAGTATCCTGATGCTAGGAAATTGTTAGCAGTATCCTGACGCTAGAAACTTATTAACAGTATCCTGATGCTAGGAAATTGTTAACAGTATCCTGATCCTAGGAACTTAATAACAGTATCCTGATCATCCTGATGCTAGAAACTTCCTGATCCTAGGAACTTATTAACAGTATCCTGATGCTGGGAAATTGTTAACAGTATCCTGATGCTAGGAACTTATTAACAGTATCCTGATCTCACGAACTTATTAACAGTATCCTGATCTCATGAACTTATTAACAGTATCCTGATCCTAGGAACTTATTAACAGGATCCTAATTATCCTGATCCCAGAAACTTATTAACAGTATCCTGATCCTAGGAACTTATTAACAGTTCCCTGATTATCCTGATCCCAGGAACTTATTAACAGTATTCTTATGCTAGGAAATTGTTAACAGTATCCTGATGCCAGGAATCTTATTCCAAAACGTCGTTATTTAAAGTAAAAGACAATTTCACCTATAACAATGCAGGCATTCCAAATAAGTAGAAAGAGTGGCGAGACGGAGGATAACTGCAGGCTCACGCTCCGGCCGATTTACGTGTTTCGCTCAACGATGCCTGCAAGGATCAGATCGGGCGAGATCTTTATTTATGTGTGACATCTCCAAGTCTCTCAATAAAGCTGTCACTGCAGTTGACGGAATGTAAACAGATGATAAACTTGGCGGATTATATTTCCAAGGTCGAGGCTTTAAATGAAGTTTTATTAGCAATACGGACTCGTCCAACAGTTCTTGTTTTCCATTACTGAGGAAGCCCAGACATACAGCGAGCTTCGAGCCACGAAGACAGGAGATCTGACCTGGACACGGATGTTTTAGTTAGCGTGCGTTGCCGTAAGACGATAACAGGACTCGACTCTATCATAGAAAACAAAGACTGGGCATCTTGACGAAGTAGATTTTAAATGTATCATACAATAAAACGTTCAGCCGTATCAGCGAAATACTGAACTAATGTCTACGTCATTCATAACATCATGTTCATGACAGTCACAGAGTGCATGTCACATCAGATGTGCTAATCTACAAGATATTAAATGCAGGAGATGGGAATAAAACAACATTATAATGAAAGTTATGCTATAACCTCTAAATCTGGAAGATTTTCGTGCTAATGCAGGAGAACGGAAATTGTGGGCTAATTGCGCAATATGTGGGAAAGTTAGTAGCTCTATTAAAAAAAAAAAAAAAGAAACTAATCATAGGCCACAACAAACCGACAGCAGGGACTTGCTTGAGATAAGATCCAACCGTCAGTGTTTGACAACATAGATTTAAAACGTAATATAATACTGATGACTTTTCACAATTCTAATTTGTTAAAAAAAAAAAAAGAAAAAGAAAAAAAAGAGCGACTACCTAACAACGTAGACTATATTCACGATGTCCCGTTATTGAAAAAAAAAAAAAAAATCATTCAAAATCAGCATCTTCCAATAATAAATTACTCGTATTTAAAAAGCAAGCGCCTCGACTGAATTTAATCCTGATTAATATACATTTATTTATTTGAATATACATTTTCTTGAACCCTATTTTACCCGAAAGTACATTAGGGTTATAGTTATAGCCTGAGTTTATATTATTATAATGAAAATTCATTTGAAGTGGATAACCCAGTCTTGCTACTTAAAATTAACACATATCTACTACAATAATTTGAATTATTTACAGGTTCTTAAATTAATTACATATAAAATTACATTGACGTGGGTAACCCAGTCTTGCTACTTAAAATTAACACATATATACTACAATAATTTGATTAATATACATTATATTACTTCATTATATAATTGTATAATATTTTGTATTTATTTTACATACTTTTCTGTGTATTAACTGATATAATTTCATTGTATTTCTTGTACTATTATTTTGGTATTATTCACTTTACTTTCGCTTACTTACACTTCACTAATTAAATAAAACAATTAAATAATTATTTTAGTGTAGGCATAAACGTGTAACATTACTTTCTCATTATTTAATGTAAACTCCACTCCTGGCCACAAGCTATTGCTTCAATCGCCTTTTGTTTTTTTTCCTGTGGGGGTGTGTTTGTGCAGTGTAATGTAGAGTCAAAGGCGCCAAGACCAGCAACAACCAGTTCTGATGATGGCCAATAGCAGGCCGAAACATGTCAACAAGGTAACATAAAATTTAACACATGAAATACATGTAATACGTTTTCAAAGCGATATAGTGTTAAAAGTTGTGTAATCAAGATGTACAAAAGTATACTATTGTCTATCAAATAATAATAATAATAATAATAATAATAATAATAATAATAATACTTAATAATAGTATTATTATTATTATTATTATTATTATTATTATTATTTTGTCTCACTTCATTTTTCACCTTTCAGTAGGGGACTTTAGAGAATTTTCAGGGCAAAAGCAATATGACTTACAGAAATACTTTTAAACAATCCTACTCAGTGGCCAATCCTTAGTGAAAGACTGAAGGGAAAAGGGAACAGGGAGATCTATCTGTTGGACTCGATATCAGTCCTGAGAACAGCTACATTTATACAAGCATAACAGGGTACAAATACCCGAAAACTTCGTATCAAGAGGAATACAATAATATGGAAAACGTATGTTTCAAGGAACTACTTCAGAATAAAATTGCTTCAAATTAGTAATTAGGCTATTATACGTTACAAATGACAGCACAAATAAAATTTACGTTCGTTACCAACACAAGAACGGGTGGCGTCATCTTTGCACCGACGGAGGAACTACTAAACAGTTTCAGTTCTCGCTGCTCTTTCGAAATGATCGTTGGAACTGGGTCACACCTCAGTTACTCCTTAATTATGTTATAACCGAACATTCGCGGACTCTATCGGCAGTTTCTTCTCAAATTATTATACTTCAATTACATCATACATGCAGTTATGCTTAATCTGTATTCCCAAGAGATTTCTTTCCTTAACAAAGATAACATGAACTTAGACGTTAATGATGATAATGATGATATTTCTAAAATGGTACATCTTAGTTCAGAATCTCCAAAATCAAGGAAACCACGCCCTTTTCTCGTATTTTCCCGTTGTTGAAAGGATGGACCTGTGATATGTTAACCACACGACTACAGCTCTCTGTTCGTGGATGTCTACTGTCCAAGAACAAAATAAACTGTTTGTATCCCTTTTTATATATCAATTCCTGATTTTGGCAGTGATAAGTTTCTCAATTGCTTCATTCGATTTATCTAAGATAATTTGTGGAACATCAATTTCAACATCTAAGTCTCCCTCCATGACTATTTCATATATTGACTTTGAATGCTGTCGATTCCTCAGTCCGTGGAATAAAATTGTTCATATTCCATTTTATATCTTAGATTTAGTAGGGATCAGTTTCTCAGTTGCAATATTGCATTTATCTAAAATAATTTCTGAAACATCTATTTGTGCATTTAAATCTCCCTCCATGATTATTTCATCTATTAACTGAATGTTGAATGCTATCGACTCCCCTGTCTAAGAATAAAATTGTTCATGTTACATTTTATATCTTAGATTTGGTAGAGATCAGTTTCTCAATTGCATCGTTGAATTTATCTAAAATAATTTGTGGAATACCAATATCAACATTTCAATCTCCCTCAACGATTATTGCATCTATTGACTGCTTGTTGAATGGTATCAACTCCCCTGTCCAAGATCAAAATTGTTCATATTCTTTTTTATATCTTAGATTTGCTAGAGATCAGTTTCTGAATTGCTTCATTGAATTTATCCAAAATAATTTGTGAAATATCAATTTCAACATCTAAATCTTCCTCAATGATTATTGCATCTATTGACTGATTGTAGAATGCTATCGATTCCCCTTGTCCAAGAACAAAATGGTTCATATTGTTTTTTATATCTTAATTCTGATTTGCTAGATATCATTTCCTCAATTACAACATTGAACTTATCTAAAATACTTTGTGGAATATCAATTTCAACATATAAATCTCCCTCTATGATTATTTCATATATTAACTGATTGTTGAATATTATTATCTCCCCTGTCCAAGATCAAAATTGTTCACATTGCTTTTTATATCTTAATTCTCATTTGCTAGAGATCAGTTTCTCAATTACAACATTGAACTTATCTAAAATAAGTTGTGGAATATCAATTTCAACATATAAATCTCCCTCTTTGATTATTTCATATATTAACTGATTGTTGAATGCTATTAACTCCCCTGTCCAAGATCAAAATTGTTCACATTGCTTTTTATACCTTAATTCTGATTTTCTAGAGATTAGTTTCTCAATTACAACATTAAACTTATCTAAAATAATTAGTGGAATATCAATTTCAACATATAAATCTCCCTCTATGATTATTTCATATATTAACTGATTGTTGAATACTATCAACTCCCCTGTCCAAGATCAAAAATGTTCATATTCTTTTTTATATCTTAGATTTGCTAGAGATCAGTTTCTCAATTGCTTAATTGAATTTATCCAAAATAATTTGTGAAATATCAATTTCAAAATCTAAATCTTCCTCAAGGATTATTGCATCTATTGACTGATTGTTGAATGCTATCGATTCCCCTTGTCCAAGAACAAAATGGTTCATATCGGTTTTTATATCTTAATTCTGATTTGCTAGAGATCATTTCCTCAATTACAACATTGAACTTATCTAAAATACTTTGTGGAATATCAATTTCAACATATAAATCTCCCTCTATGATTATTTCATATATTAACTGATTGTTGAATGCTATCAACTCCCCTGTCCAAGATCAAAATTGTTCATATTCTTTTTTATATCTTAGATTTGCTAGAGATCAGTTTCCCAAATGCTTCATTGAATTTATCCAAAATAATTTGTGCAATATCAATTTCAACATCTAAATCTCCCTCAATGATTATTGCATCTATTGACGCTTGTTCAATGGTATCAACTCCCCTGTCCAAGATCAAAATGGTTCATATTGCTTTTTATATCTTAATTCTCATTTGCTAGAGATCAGTTCCTCAATTACAACATTGAACTTATCTAAAATAATTTGTGGAATATCAATTTCAACATATAAATCTCCCTCTATGATTATTTCATACATTAACTGATTGTTGAATGCTATCAACGCCCCTGTCTAAGATCAAAATTGTTCATATTCTTTTTTATATCTTAGATTTGCTAGAGATCAGTATCTCAATTGCATCATTGAATTTATCCAAAATAATTTGTGGAATATCAATTTCAACATATAAATCTCCCTCTATGATTATTTCATACATTAACTGATTGTTGAATGCTATCAACGCCCCTGTCTAAGATCAAAATTGTTCATATTCTTTTTTATATCTTAGATTTGCTAGAGATCAGTATCTCAATTGCATCATTGAATTTATCCAAAATAATTTGTGGAATATCAATTTCAACATCTAAATCTCCCTCAATGATTATTGCATCTATTGACTGATTGTTGAATGCTATCGATTCCCCTTGTCCAAGAACAAAATGGTTCATATTGTTTTTTATATCTTAATTCTGATTTACTAGAGATCATTTCTTCAATTACAACATTGAACTTATCTAAAATAATTTATGGATTATCAATTTCAACATATAAATCTCCCTCTATGATTATTTCATCTACTGACTTGATTGTTGAATGGTATCGATTCTTTCACGTAATATCATTTAAATACAAATAAGGAAATGCAATATGGCATGAAATAAAATGCTGTACGTTACAAGGGCGAAAGTGTTTTATGTATTCGTTTAGAAATTCCGGTCCGTCTCCCATCAAGACTCATACGTAAAATCTCACTATCAGATCATGTAACGTAAATAACTATTGATTCTTAGATAACTGTTTAAATCCCTAAAATATACTTCGACCTGCATCAAAATCTCTCTATCCAATAAGAACCTAGACCTGTACTATTCTGCCTGGTCTGATAACTCCGTGGTTATCAGTGAAGGGGAATGAGAAGTCAGAAATGTTTACGGGGTATTACGTGAGCGCGGTTGATATTTCAATCTTGTTTCATGTCATTTTCCTGTTTCTGACTTTATCAAAGGACGAAGACAAAACTTTCTGAGATTACATAACAATCATTTACGGATACGAAAGATTTTACTAACATCTTGACAAGTCATTCTTGTGTAACAGGTTACAGACAATAACTGAATGATGAATTGCTGACCTTAATGGCGAGGAACAAATTAGTTCTTATTCCGTTATTAAAATAAAATTATGTAAGCTGCAAGTGCAAATTATGTTAGAACACGACGTGACTCCGATACTGAAAAACAAGAGGAAGGAGAGGTGACTATAAGAATGGTAAAGAACAAGGTGAAAAAATTAGATACGGGAGGAAGAACAGAAAATAAAAACGACGAAAAAGGAAGACAAAGGAAAAATTGGATGTTGCTGACGGAAATGGCGAAAGAAAGCGAAAAAATAATAATGAAAGAAGAAACAAAGAAACACAAGAAGAATAAAAAGAAAGGATAACAAGAAAAAGAAAACGATGTTCATAATGATTAATAAAAAATACAGAAGAGGTAAATATGGAAGATAAATAAAATGAGTTAGAGGATGATGAAACGTGAAGGTGATGATGGACGAATAGGTGGAGCAAGAGGGAGAAGAAAGGGAGAGAATACAGCACGAAGAGAGTGGAAAGAGGAGATGGTGATAATACGAGAAGGAAAGAAGAAGAAACGAAACAGAAATATGAGACAATGAATGTGTGGGAGGAAATAAAACCACAAAGAGAAGAACAAAAAGGAAGAAGATGAAGATGAGTGGAAATTGATCACAGGAGAAGAAAGAGGAAGATCAGAGTTAGAAAATACAGCGGAAAAGGAGTAAGATAAACAAATGAAAAAGCGAGACTCCATGCTATTCGCCTTAGAGTTGAAAAAAAAAACAACTACGTAATCAATCCAAGCGGGATTCAAACCCACACTCGTGCACATTCTCGAATTACGAGTATAACTAAGCTGGTGATATCATTTTCAAAAATTCGATTTTTGTTGTTGGTCAAAGCATGAAATTTTCGCGATAATATCACAATAAAATAATATCTGTGTCAATGTATTAGTAGGCCTAACCCACCACATTTCTTATACCAGATTTCCTTGGACGCAAACATCAATTTACCTGCCGTATATTCAATACAGATATTGTTATAACAATTGCAAATATATTTTTTGAACATAATCTTTAACAACTTTTCTGAAGTATCCATGATGACTACATTTTGTCGGTTTTTTTATTTCGAAGGAGCTCTGAAGTCCTAGTTGCCTCTATGGTGCTCATTGTATCTTTTGAACATTCTTCCACACGTTTTTCGTGAGATCTACTCTTTGCTTGTTTTTCACATGAATCGCTATGTTTCCACTCAATTCTAACGTTACAAAACTTGCACAAAACAATATCATTATCACTTAAATAAAACACATGGCTACGGTGTTCCACTACACAAGAAGGCGCGCTTATTTCAGTTTTTCGCCCTATCTTCACACCATGACTTCATTTTAGGAACCAACTGCTGAATCTAGTAATTACAATAAAAAGTTTGAAAAAAATTAATTGTCTGGAGTATGATACTGTACCTTTAAATTCTCTTTTTGTGTTGAGAAGTTCGAAAAACACTCATTGCATGAAGTGCCGTCAAAATCCTTCTTTTATGTTCATACAGTCGGAAAGCAATGTTCCCCAAGGGGTGGTCAAGCTATTAACTGGCAGACAAAAGTAATTTCTGTCAATGGCAGTGAATCCCAACATATCTAAATAAGAAAGTGTCGAAAGGTTTATGTATTCCTCAAGTATTTTCAAGAAAAATTAAATATAATTTGCTTTTAAAATGAAGAAAATTAAAAAAAATACACCATTTTTCGCGTTTATCGCGCAAATTAAGACTTTCGCAAGAAAACATAAAATTCGAGAAAATTCGCGTGAAAAATACTGTCACAGATGAACGATTAACGCTTATACCAGGAAAACACAGCTTAGAATAAGATGACGAAGAAGAAAAGAAAAGGAAGACCACAACATATAAGAAAAGGATGATGAGAAGAGGAAGAATATAGTGTAGTGTCGTAACGCATAGAGGTTTAGATTCATTACATCGGTACAGAGTACCGAGGTCGGCAGGATGGAGAGAATCAACTAGTTGAGCCATTCTCCACCAGGATCGCGCCCTGAAAGCGAACAGAGCCATCTACTCACCGGCTCTGAAGATCTCGCCGCAGCCGTCGCAGCGGGAGGCGAACTGGGCGTCATAGCAGTTGCCGCAGTAGATCTTGTCCGCCTTGGAGCCGAACTGCTTGTCCACCAGGGACACGCGGCACTTGTTGCACAGGAAGCAGGCCTCGTGCCAGTGCTTGTCCTTGTACGACAGGTCCTGCAACACGCGCACCATATTCCTTACTTTAAACGCCAAGGATGAAACCCAATCATTTCCCCTCATTACTGTATAGGCTACATAACCCATATTTATATCCAACTTATCGATTTATTACACATAAATGATATTGCATGAGAGGACCAACAGTAGTTCAGCCATTAGGATCACTTAAAATTCAATGTAAGCACCAGCATTTTCTGCACATTTTTCCACACGTGGCTGAACGTTCTGTACTGCCCTCACAAACGTATCACTTGGCACCCGATTACATTCCTCTGGAATTACCGCTTCTAAAGTAATCACATTTCGAGGTTTCCTGGCGTACACCTTTTCTTTAAGGTGTCCCCACAGAAAAAGTTCAACAACGGTGTTAAATCTTATCGCCATGGTTACTGCTTCAAGATATGTTTCTTTATGTAAATATTTTCCAGTAAATTTTCTGATTAAATGCACATGTTTCGGATCGCACTGAGAATAAAATTTTGATATTTGATATTTATTTGTCAGCCAACTTTACAATTCATAGTTATGGTGGACCTTTGCACAATCCACCATCACTTTAATACAGTATATACCACTCTTTTATATTAATATACCGGTATTCATTTGCCAAGTATTTCCTCATGACTTCCTATTCTTCTGTTTTAACTGAATTGCTATCTATCCTATCCTATTCTCTCTCGTACCTAGACAGTCTCCCTTGCATTTCTCCCTTTCCTATTAAATATTGCATATTCCATTCCTTAATTATTTATTTATTTATTTTTTATTCTCTATTCTCAAATTTGTCTCCTCTTAATCATTCTTTTGCAGCTATTTTTACTTAAATTATTTGTCCACATTTCCATTTTCATTATTTTACAACACTTACTGTAGATCACTTATTATTTCCCTACAATTCTATCCTCTGTTTATTTACGTATTTATCTATTTCTCTTCACTTCACTCCTAAATTTCCTCTTTTATTCCTTCTTTCCGTAAATTTATATCTATAACACTCCTACAGTTATGGTACCCCTGATACTACTCCAAACCACAACACTGAATCACATGAAATATCTAATTCACTTGATTACACTTCCATAAAAATTCATTAGTGCTTCAAATGGCATGCAACACAGTATATTTTAGCTGTGGAATGAATAACTTAACCTGACTGCTTACGCTACTAGTACAATAAAATGTCTGATATAAATATGGGTCGCTCTATATATTATGCTAGTGTATTATAGTGATATTCTACTGGTTTGGTTGAATTTTCTTATGAAAATCTTGTTTCGGATTACGGTACTGACAAATAATACAACTGGCAGTTACTTTCTAACTGTTATGTTGACAGTATCGTTTGCCTTTGAAGGAGCTGCCAATGTTCATGAAACGAAAGTTACTAGCGAGTGTTATTTGAAATGTCAACGTCATTAATATCAATATGAATAAACAGTACAGTAATAATAAATTAATAATTAAACAGTATACATTTTAAAGTGGTATTCGGTTCAGGAGAGCTATGAAGGAAGAGAAGGAACTTGGGAGGAGAAAATGAAGTTCAGTAGAAGCATGAAGGAAGAGACGGAACTTGGGAAGAAGAAAATGAAGTTCAGAGGTAGTATGAAGGAAGAGAAGAAAATGGGAAGAAGAAAATGAAGTTCAGGAGAAGTATGAAGGAAGAGAAGGAACTTGGGAGGAGAAAATGAAGTTCAGTAGAAGCATGAAGGAAGAGACGGAACTTGGGAAGAAGAAAATGAAGTTCAGAGGTAGTATGAAGGAAGAGAAGAAAATGGGAAGAAGAAAATGAAGTTCAGGAGAAGTATGAAGGAAGAGAAGGAACTTGGGAGGAGAAAATGAAGTTCAGGAGAAGTATGAAGGAAGAGAAGGAACTTGGGAGGAGAAAATGAAGTTCAGTAGAAGCATGAAGGAAGAGACGGAACTTGGGAAGAAGAAAATGAAGTTCAGAGGTAGTATGAAGGAAGAGAAGAAAATGGGAAGAAGAAAATGAAGTTCAGGAGAAGTATGAAGGAAGAGAAGGAACTTGGGAGGAGAAAATGAAGTTCAGGAGAAGTATGAAGGAAGAGAAGGAACTTGGGAGGAGAAAATGAAGTTCAGTAGAAGCATGAAGGAAGAGACGGAACTTGGGAAGAAGAAAATGAAGTTCAGGAGAAGTATGAAGGAAGAGAAGGAACTTGGGAGGAGAAAATGAAGTTCAGGAGAAGTATGAAGGAAGAGAAGGAACTTGGGAGGAGAAAATGAAGTTCAGTAGAAGCATGAAGGAAGAGACGGAACTTGGGAAGAAGAAAATGAAGTTCAGAGGTAGTATGAAGGAAGAGAAGAAAATGGGAAGAAAATGAAGTTCAGGAGAAGTGTGAAGGAAGAGAAGGAACTTGAGAGAAGAAATGAAGTCCAGGAGAAGCATGAAGGAAGAGAAGGAACTTGGGAAGAAGAAAATGAAGTTCAGAGGTAGTATGAAGGAAGAGAAGAAAATGGGAAGAAGAAAATGAAGTTCAGGAGAAATATGAAGGAAGAGAAGGAACTTGAGAGAAGAAAATGAAGTCCAGGAGAATTATGAGGGAAGAGAAGGAACTTGGGAAGAAGAAAATGAAGTCCAGAGGTAGTATGAAGGAAGAGAAGAAAATGGGAAGAAGAAAATGAAGTTCAGGAGAAGTATGAAGGAAGAGAAGAAAATGAAGTTCAGGAGAAGTGTGAAAGAAGAGAAGGAACTTGAGAGAAGAAAATGAAGTCCAGGAGAAGTACGAAGAGAAGAAAATGGGAAGAAGAAAATGAAGTTCAGGAGAAGTATGAAGGAAGAGAAGGAATTTGGGAAGAAGAAAATGAAGTTCAGAGGTAGTATGAAGGAAGAGAAGAAAATGGGAAGAAGAAAATGAAGTTCAGGAGAAGTATGAAGGAAGAGAAGAAAATGAAGTTCAGGAGAAGTGTGAAGGAAGAGAAGGAACTTGAGAGAAGAAAATGAAGTCCAGGAGAAGTATGAAGAGAAGAAAATGGGAAGAAGAAAATGAAGTTCAGGAGAAGTATGAAGGAAGAGAAGGAACTTGGGAAGAAGGAAATGAAGTTCAGAGGAAGTATGAAGGAAGATAAGGAAACGAGAAGAAGAAAATGAAGTTCAGGAGAAGTATGAAGGAAGAGAAGGAATTTGAGAGGAGAAAATGAAGTCCAGGAGAAGTATGACCAGAATTGGGAAGAATATTAAGTCCTGGAGAAGTATGAACGAAGAGAAGAAATTGGGAAGAAGAAAATAAGTTCAGAGGTATGTAGGAAGAGAAGAAATTAGGAGGAGAAAATTAAGTCTAGGAGAAGTATGAAGGAAGAGAAGGAATTAGAAAGGGGAGAAAGAACTGTGAAGAAAGAGAAAGAATTGGGAAGAAGGGAAGTAGAAGGTCAAATTGAGAGTCATGAAAAAAGTGAGTGCCAGGAAAATAAAAACAAAGCTGAATAGGACAAAGGGTGAAGGAAGAGAAGGAGAAAGTGGAGCAGAGAAGATAATGTTCGCGGGCGAACGGAGTAAGTGAAGAGACGGAGAAAGAAAGGATGCGAGGAAACAAATAATACGCTGTGAAGAAAATGAAGAGGAGTTGTGAAGGTGGAAAAAACAGAAAGAGGGCTGAGGATGAAGGTAGAATAGGGAGGCTACCTTGGAATCGATGCCGATGGTCTTGTTGCACTCCTCGCACACGTTGGCGAAGACGGACTCGTAGCACTTGATGCAGTAGGGGTGGTCATCGCGCAGCACGTAGCGCTGACCCGTCAGCGACTCGTCGCACTGCCAGCAGCAGAAGTGGCCCGAGTGCCAGTCCTTCGACATCGCCTTGGTGTACTCCCCGCTGAAAATCAACTGCAACACAAACGGAACGCAACTATCAGCATTTATATTACAGTCTACTACTATGAAGGTTTCTTATACATAATATTGCGAGCTGCAAAAATATCTATATATATATATATATATATATATATATATATATATATATATATATATATATATAATTTGAACTGGTAATGGAAATTACGGGAAAACGGCTGGACGGATTTTAATAAATGACCCCTCATTTTGAAGCTTGGAACCCAAAATTTTTCGGAAAAGTAGTAGTTTTCAGTGAAATGTCAATTTCCCTACATCTTTTTCCTTTTTTCCAAAATCCATCTTTCGTCAGTTTTGAGAACTAATTAATTGCATGCACGGCCGACTTGATGTTCACTTCCTTAAGCGAAGCGAGCATCAAGTCGGCCGTGTTGCATTTCAGAATAAAAAACAAAACACATATTACAATAAACAATAGGCTATTACACGAAGGCCATGACCTACAGGATTGCTGACATAGAGTTCAGCCGGCTCAGATTCTTTCCCATCATAATGCCAATATATCGATCTTCATTTGTGAAATTTTTGATAACGTATAAAAAATAATTTACATGTCTGATTATCTGGTCTGTAGTTTTCCGAGTACAGCTGTGTATTGGATATTAAGAACTATAAAACTTAAGAATGCTTGATGACATTATTACCATTAAAAATGAAATATTATTATAGTTAATGCAACACATAATGCTATACTGATATATGAAAGTGAAACCATTTGGGGCTTTATGTAAGTAGACGCAGAGAAAGAATATTTTATATTAGATCTTCATTTTTATAATTTACTGAGTAACGGCTATAGGACTATATAAACTTATGTTACTGAAAACTATAAAACTTACGTAAGGTAACAATAACAATATTGTTTTTAAAAATGAAATACTTTTACAATTATCAATCAAGTGTTGTGTGGGTCCTTTTAATATATGTAATGGCAGTGTGATATAGATATTTATATGTCTGATTCTCTAACTTTCCTTGGTAGTAATTGAGTCATGCTTCCTATTTTAGCTGCGTCTTTAAACTACAACAAAATTAATTTCATATTTCTTTGGTTTAATTGATTAGATTTGTGATCGCTGCCAAGCATAATGTGTTGTAGGGAAATAGCATGCCATTTCACTTCTTGCTACCGTGATGAGTAAGTTTATTTCCCGCAACCAGCAACGAATGAAACACTGAAACTGCTAACGATTTACGATGGACAATTTTATTTAGGGCGCATATAAGATTCTATAACTCTGACATATCAGTCGCCTCATTTTCCACATCTCAGCAATAAATTCCTCACAACAGCCTATATTACAGAAAATATACGACATAACATTCATTGTTACACAAATTAATCCAGCAGTATTTGGTAGATCAGTATTGTCTGGAAGAAGCGCAAAAATTACAGTTCATAAGAGAAGACCAAAAGGTATTACTTATTGATAAAATAAGAGGCCTACAAGATTTTGTAGTCTCTTGATCACCTCAGCAAGATCTCTTAGTGGGGAAAAAGTGATTCTGCCCTCTACATTTCAGGGTAGTTCACGAAACATGCAGCAGCTATACCAAGATGCTAAGTCTTTTGTTCAAAGCATGACAAACCTTACATTTTCTTAACTTTCACCTACAATCCGCAATGACCCGAAATAGCTACTGCATTACTCCCACATGAAAACCCCACTGATCATCCTGACATTGTTACTAGCGATTTCGCATTGAAACTCAAGAACTGAAGACGGATAGGTTCATGGAAAAGTATATGGCAAAAAAAAAAAACATTCAGAGGGAGTATGTTTCACTATTATGGAAGCAAATAACTATCAAAATGTCTGGTATTCTTCATTGAAAATAAATCTTAACAATTTTTATTTGAACTTTTTACGGACTTAGTTTGCAGCAATTGCTGCACAAGCCACTAGTATAAATATCATTTGAACTGGTAATGGAAATTACGGGAAAACGGCTGAACGGATTTTAATAAATAGCCCCTCATTTTGAAGCTTGGAACCCAAAGTTTTTCGAAAAAGTAGTAGTTTTCAGTGAAATGTCAATTTTCCTACATAATTTTCCTATTTTCCAAAATCCATCTGTTGTCAGTTTTGAGAACTAATTTTATTGAATCACGGCCGACTTCATTGAATTTCAGAACAAAACACACACTACAATAAACAACATGCTATTACACGAAGGCCATGACCTGCAGGATTGCCGACATATTTAAATCTCAATTCAATTTGTTATTAAAAACTTATTCTGCAGCGTATAATTTTCTGAGTACAGCTGTGTATTGAATATTCAAATCTACGAAACCTGAGGTGGTTTGATGACATTATTACCATTAGAAATTAAATATTATTATAGTTAATATCATGATGGGTCTATTTTTCATTAATTGTGCAAAATATTGATGCTATATTGATGACATGAAAGTGAAATGTTTTGAGGTTATGTAAGTAAATGTAGAGCATATCTTAATTTAGATCTTCATTTCTATAATTTACTGAGTGACTGCTATATATAACTACAAAACTTAAGTAAGATAATAATATTGTTATTAAAATCAAATATTTTTATACTTATTAACCCAGTGGGGTTGGGTCTTTTTCATATACTGTACTTAATGGCGGTGTAGTGTAGATATTGATATGTGTCATTGTCTTCAGTATTGGCTCGACAGAGCGCAAAAATAACAGTTCCTAAGGAAAGATAAAAAGGTATTACTTACTGATAAAATAAAAGGCCTAGAAAATTTTGTAGTCTCCAGATCATTTCAGCAAGATCTCTTAGTAGGGTAAAATGATTTTACGCTCTACATTTGAAGTTCTACATGCAGCAGCTATACGAAAATGCTATTGTTCGAAAGCTTAGCAAACCTGTCATTTTTTTAACTTTTGCCTACAATCCACAATGATCTGAAATAGCTACTGCTATCGTCCTGACATTGATACTTAAAGTGTTTTCGCGTTGAAACTCAAAAACTGAAGTTGGATAGGTTCAAGAAAAAGTATTTGGCCTAAAAACATCCATTCAGAGGGAGTATGTTTCATTATTATGGAAGCAAATAACTATCAAAAAGACAAGTATTCTTCATTGAAAATAAATCTGAAAAATTTTTATTTGAACATCTAACGAACTTAGTTTGCAGCAGCATTTGCTGCACAAGCCACTAGTATATATTTATGTTCGACCATGCCGAAATGTAGTAATTATACACCTGGTAGCAGCCCTTTAATGGACCTCATTAAAGTATACCTATTCATTAAAGTTCAGGTTTTCTACCAACCAGAAAGCAATATGAAAGCGCAAGTATCGATTAATCTCGGATATGCAATCGAAAGACAACTAGCGAAACGTCACGGAGGCTGGAAATCAAATACTGTCGCAGAAGGTTATGTTCTGTTACTATAATAATTAGCGTTAATTGTAAATAATATTCAAGTAAATTCAATTTGTCATCTCGTTTTTCAATGTCTAAATCAATTTCCAAGTTATATCAAGATTAATATTCATTTTACTCTCTAGATTATATCAAGGTCAATGATATTTGTTCCTCGGAAAAAATCAATACTTTCGCGTCTGCGCACATCTCACAATTTACGAGATTGCACAAGGTCACTTCCGCTCCCCAGTCAGATAAGAATAATATGAATACTTATGAATAATTTCAAGTTAGAAATATGGTCGAGCATAAAAAGTCGTATGAAACTTGCCCATAATGGTAATTAAGACGCTCGTATGAAAATTATGAAACTCGCTTGCGCTCGTTTCATAAACATACTCGCGTCTTAATTGCTACCATTATAGGCTCGTTGCATAATGTACAGTACTATTTGAGAACTTAACGGAATATGCACTTCTTCAGAACGTCTCATCCCGGAAAAGTAACTTTTAAAGTTCTGCTGTCTGTGTACAGAGATTTCTTCGAAACTATTAGAGTTTGACTCGTAGCCAAGAGATTAGCCTCTCTACCGTCTACTGTAGCGACTCGGGTTTGATTTTATTTTACTTGGTTATTTAACGACGCTATATCAACTTCAAGGTTACTTAACGTCGACGAAACTGGCGATAGCGAGATGAGGTCAAGGATTTGGTAATGATTACCTGACATTCGTCTTATGGTTGGGGAATATCTAGAAAAAAAATCCAAGCACTTAATCAGCTCAACCGGGAGTCGAACCCATGCTTGAGCAAACGCCTCTGCCGGTGGCCCGGGTTTGATCCCCGTCTAGGCCATGAAGAAATATGTGGTGAACAAAGAAGACGTCGATGGGTTTGTCTCGGTATTATCCCATTTCACTCCAGCCATCGTTTATCGTCATTATACCAAAATGACTAATCACCCCCACTCTATGAGGTCTCCAGAACACAGAAAACAAATTGTATGTACAGTAGTGGCAAAAAAAAAAAAAAAAAAAAAACCGGACCGACCCTTGTAGCTGATTTCAGAGCCTTGTTCACTCCAAAGCACGATGGACTGGTAACTAAGACTTTTGTGGTTCGAATCCTGCCTGGGAAGGAAACTTTTTTTTGTTCCTTATTCAAATTTATCCCCAATATTTTTCGATAGCTGGTAAATTCATGTTCCGGGAATAATAAGTTAATTAAGTAGTAAAATATCGTTGCAATATGTTTGTTCCTAAACCATTTGGAGCAAGTTTACACCATTATTTACAAAATAAACTTTTAGAGATTAATAGTTTTACCTGCATTTAATTTGCTACCAAATAAAATTAGAATAAATCTACATAATTAAACAGTTTGTCAGCATCATTATATTTTTACCTGAATGCAATAACTAGAGAACTCAATTTTTTACACTGAAAAAAAAAATGTTTTCACATTGTCTGGACTCACCACTGGTTATAAATACAACACAAGTTTTCTATGATTTCTTGCGAAATATTACACCATTTATCATATAGTATTGTTTTGTACGATTAAAAAATCCATCGAGTTTCAAAAAGAGGAAAAATTAAGTAAAAAGCAAAACTGATGATTGAAACCCGCTTAAAATGTTTTACTTGTAGGTCTATAGAATTAGACAAGACAACACTGGAAAGACTCTGACTGGATTCGAAAGAATGGGAAAAGCTGGAATAGGATCCACTTATTTTGTTCAGAATTCTCGAATTCACTGACGGTACGAATTCATTGACTTAAGGAGGAATTTTTAGAGTTCACTTGCCCTTTGGAATCCCGGAATGTTGGTGGAATGGGTGGCTTAGCTTTTCAAGTGTTCCCTGGAAAACATCTCTATATTAAAACGTACTGTAGCTATCTGGAAAGCGCTGTTCAGCGGGAATTATAGAGATATTGACGGAAGGGGAGAAATCGTGCAAAATATTTTATTTTATTTTATTTTATTTTAAGTCCACCATCAACAGAAGCAGGCTTCCAATTACAGGTGGCTTACACAGATGTATACACAAAATACATAATAAGAGAGAAAAAAACAACAAAACAAACAACACAAACGAAAGAAAGAAAATACATAATGGTAATAGATGCTAGAATATAATATTACAGTTAATATAGTGCCAAATGTCATTATAATGATGCAAAATTATTTTAAAACTTGAGTAAAAACATTACAATACACTTCTTCATAATTTAAATATCTAAGGAAATACAAGGCTTTTTAATATTGTATGAAATTTTTCAATTGTTAAACTGAAATCCAATTGAGAATCACAGTTTAAAGACAGAGAGTTGTAAGTATTACACATAACAAACAATGGAGAGTTCTTGAAGAAAACAGTTCTAGGAATAGGAATAATAAAAGGTTGCCTATGACGTAATTCTGTTATTTTTACATTGAACTGAAGGAATTTAAGAAAATCACAGTTATTCAATATACCGTTAATAATCTTATAGAGTAAAATTTGGCTATTTATTAATCGTCGAGATTTTAAAGTTTTATAATTAAATTCAAAAAGTAACTGATTATATGAAATTTGCTTGTCATAAGACGATACGTGATGTTTTTTAAAATATAAATAACGTAAAAATCTTTTCTGTATCCTTTCTATTTGCATCTGATGGGACTGGAACTGAGGTGACCATATTACAGACGCATACTCTAGCTTACTTCTAATCATAGTTTTATAGAGAGTATCAATAGTATTTATATTGTTTAATTCTTTTGTATTTCTGATTATAAATCCTAATTTTCTATATGCATCAATTACTACGTGATTTAAGTGCATTTTAAAACATAAGTTGTGTGTAAAATAAATACCCAAATCCTTAAATGATTCTACTCTAGGTAACTTCACACCATTAATTTCAAACGAATTTTGAGGAACTGTCTTATTTTTAGAATATGTCATAAAGCAACATTTATTAAGATTTAACAGAAGAAAATGATCGATACTCCATCTATATAGTCTGTCCAAATCATGCTGTAGATCAAAAACGTCTTGTTGTTTGTCAATGACTTTATACAATTTAACATCATCAGCATATAGTAAACATTAAGATTTATTTATTTATATGAAATATTACAATTTTACCAAACTATTATGCAATATGAACATGTTTTGACATCGCCAATCGTGAAAACCCTTGTTCCCATACAGCTACCAGGAATAGTTTAGAACTTTAGAATATGAAATTTCATATTTTGCTCGTCCCTAGTCTTTAACATAACATCGATTCTCTTGTACTCTGTTTCAATGCGTTCATACGTTCGATGTACATAAATATAAATAAGTGAAATGACATCACCTATCCTAAGTGCGAGCTGGAAGAAAGACGCAATCGAGACGATTTGTCTTCATTGAGGCACGAAAGAGTTTGATCTCTTTATTGGAGGTTATGTGCACGGAGTTTCCTGCAAGAATATCCGCTCAACGAACAAACAGATGGACTGAATGGAAGTTAATATTAATTATATGAATCTCTGAGACGTTGTTACATGAATCATAACTAGAATCGGCACTTGCAATGATTTATGCAGACGATTTATTATTATTATTATTATTATTATTATTATTATTATTATTATTATTATTATTATTATGCTACTCTTCTTAATCGCTAGTAACGTTTTTCAAATTACTACGAAAAATAGTGATAAATGTTATTTCGTAAGTGGCTGAAACGTCATCAATCATATTTCCCAGAGTCAGGTGTCTTCCAGGGAGGTAAGGTGGGGTCTTTTGGGATGAGGAAACGGAGATCGAGACTGGAAGCTATTCCTCATAATTTGTGACACATGACCCAAGTCGTAGACATAAAAATACGCTTTCGCCATAATGACAGACATATTGGTTGACAACGTCACTTCCAAGCAATGTGTAGGCCTAGGCCTACTATTGACAGGCTTTGTACTTCCTGATTCATCGGTTCGAAAATAGAAAACCATGGAAATCATGTACAACTATTTACAAAAAAAACTACAAATAATGCTCATTGCTTGTCGGTATATTTTTTATTAATAAATTTCCTCGTATGTAATCGTGAAAACTTTGTAACAAATGCAACAGTTCATAGTATAAATACGCGTAAAAATGACTTTCATACTCCATCGGCAAGTCTATCGTGCTATCAAAAAGGAGTGCGTTATATGGCAGTAAAAATTTTTAATAGCTACCCTACGGATATAAAAATCAAACTCAAAACATAAGATTATTTAGGGCCAAATTAAAGAAGTACGTAATTTCCAACGCCTTCTATTATGTAGGTGAATTTATGACATTCAACAACGCTGCATGAATATTTCTGTCTTGTATTTAGTATCGATACTAACCCCTTGTGTTGTACTAGTAGATTATATTGTAAAACTATATTGGAGGTTCGATCCCCGTCAGCCTGCCAAAGTCGTCATTAAACAAGATCAGTTCGGTACCAAAATAATGTTATATGTCTGGTAGGATTTGGAAGGTGTGATTCACTGGGAGTTTGTTCCAAACGGACGTGCAGTCGATGCGGATCTTTATTGTCAACAGCTAGAACGAGTTAATGCAGTTTTGAGAGAGAGGTACCTGGCGTTAATTAATCGAAATACAATTCTCTTGCAACAGAACAATGTGAGACTCCATAACGCTGGAAAAACCATGGAAAAAATTCCAGGAAATGGAAGGAATCGAACTTCTACCACACCCGGCATACAGCTCTTATCTTGCACCTTCAGATTACCACCTGTTTCGATCCATGGCCCACTTCCTGCGTGGAAGAAATTTCCAAAACTTGGAAGTCGTTGAAATTGGTATCACCAAACTTTTTGCAACGGAAATCAGAAACTGGTACCGTCGCTGGATAACAAACTCGCTGAAAAATGGCTCACAACCATATGATCTAATGACCTTTACTTTGAAGATTAGATTAATTTCTTGTCACAACACATTGCAACTAAAATTTTGCTCCAGAACCGACATTTCTTATGACTTATGAGACAGTAGGCTATCTGTAATATACTGACCACTTTGAAAGCCCACAACGGCCCGCCATTAAATTTACAATGACTGGCAAGGGTTCCGACAGGTGCCAAGCGTTTGGTGTGAACTATTCATCTCGTCTTTTAAAATTTTCTAGGAGTTGCGCCAATATTATTTCAGAAGAAGTGTGACATAACATAAGCTTTATTTCTGGAGCAGGAGTTCCTCTTCCGCAGTGTCAAATACCACTTCATTGCATAAAAAATGGAAGAGGCACGGCCCCGATTCAGAATTAGACTCTAGAATAAATGGCGGCAGGGCAAGGAACTGCAATAAATTGTCACGTTGGAAGGAGAAGGTAAACTAAAAGCATCACAGGTCAAATTTCTAAATCCGACCCATGTCGCCGTATATTATGAAGTCTTTGTTTTATCTATATGCCTAGTAATGTCACAAGAGGTATGAGATTTTCCGATAAATCCACGAACGAAGCGAGTGGATTCATTTGGGAAATTTCAGACCTCGAGTGACATTTATTAAGACTATTTCGTGAATAAAATAAAAATGTAATAGTAATATACGTTACAAGAGCGGTATGTTGACGTTTTCATGTTCGAGGAAAACATTGAAAAAGCGAAACGTAGTTGAGCTTTTTTAATTTCCGAGAACATGAAAACAAACATACCGCTCGTGTATCGTACATTATTTTGTGCGAAGATCGTTTATTACATACCTGAAAGACGAATTTCTAATTAGTTGCAATGAAATCTCCATGTTGGTTTCTGTTTAATGACGGCAACTTTAGAAAACAAAAATATTTATACTCCGGCAGGCCGTGATATACGTCTGTCTTTTTTTTCCCCAGTCTATAACTGCGAACTTAAAACAAACGGTAAGGTTATGTAATGATTTATTTTTCATTTTAATATTTTAACAATATTATTTATATAACATATTGCAGTAATAACATCGGCATCTGGAGTCTTGTTGATTTTTTCACGGCTTCCTTAATGTTACGTGTATCAGGAATGCAATAGCTTTCGTAGAGTAATAGACTTTACTTAATTTTTGCAAATATTAAAAAAAAACAATAATTAACAGTGCAATTTAGGTGAAATTGCAGTGGTATGTTTCCAATTTATAATTATTACTATGTTAAACGTCTCTAAAAATAATATGTTAAAAGCCTAAAGCAGTAAAATGAATGTCGCGCTTAAGCGGTAAGAAGAGGGAAATTGTTATGTGTGTTACGTTGGGAATACTGAATGTGGTACTTCACACTTACCGCGTATTGGTTCTGTGCGGAAAACAAGCAAATACGCACGATCTCGCACAAATAATATATCCCTAAAATTCGCTCACAAAATGTTAATAATTGTATATTTATGAATACTTAACGTATTCAGACATTGTGAAGTCGAAATAGATTAATAACGATTAATGCAATAAAGAAATTGAATGTTATTCAGTAATGCCAATTGAAAAAAGCGAAATACAGGTTTGAAAATGTTAATTACAAGTACTGCGCTTTTCTCTTGTTATTATAGATAAGTGCATTTATTGATGCATGATAAATTATACAAACTCATGTACACAAGATCCTCCGTACGAGCCCGTACGGCCATTCGTGCTATAACTATGCACAGTTTGAAACTTCAAAACGAAAATAATACTACTAATAATAAAATAGTAAAACAACAATTATTATTATTACTACCGTTATCATTAATTATCACAATTACAACTAATCTAACTTCAAACCAAATTTCACAAAAATAATAAAAATAAAATAAATGTAAGATATCAAAAGAGAAAAAATCCTTATTGAAACTGCACGAAATAATCCAACTAATAAATATAAAGGTAATACATAAAAAAACATACACACGCAATAAAATACAAATAGAAAAAAAATAACGTTATTTAACATATCGTATGTCGCCAAGTGCCCCCTGCTAGATGTAATGAATGACTCTGGCAGGAATCGTTTCCTCAGAGCTTCTGTGGCTTCACACTCCGATAAAATATGGTGTGATGTCTCTACAACAAAGAGGACATATTCTCGCCCCCTCTTCGTTGACGATCTCTTGTTATTATAACTGAAATACGTTTTCATTATCTACTGAAGTCATAATTTAATTTAAACATTTTATAGTATAATTACAAATAACCTGATTAATACATTAATTAAATGAACAATTGTTATGAAGCAGTGTCATTTTCTTTAGATACGATGGACATGGAATTAGAAGATGAAGATGTAGATGTGGAAGTAGGATTTCGCACTTTATTTAGTACAATGGATTCATGCTCATCGATTTACGTGGAAACAGTTGGCGACACTGACTAAACAAAAGAACGACCATGCGATAAATTGATAGTGATAAATCGAGCTGCAGAAATTATCGCGATGACTGTGATTGGTTGGAATTAAAAATTTCATTACACTTCATTGGCCGAAAATTTAATGACGTCATATAAACGAAATAGTCGTCTGAAATTCCACTTTCAGGTAAGCCAAACCAGGATTAGGCCTATTAATTTATTCTGAATATGTACCGATTTTTAAACTAAATGCGACTTTATATTTCATGAAATTTCCGTACTTTTTTTAAATTGTTCCTCCTAAACTGTCAGTTTCACCTCGTAGCCTACATAAAATAGCTCTAATCAAAATGAATGTGCAATACCAGAGTTATTTCCTTCTTCTGAACAAGCGTTGGTTTATTTATCGTACTTTACGTTGCTTTAATTATACTGTCTCAATTTTCTCCCTGAAGTTGCGAGCAAACAGTGACGAACGCCCAACCACGATTAGGCCTATTAAATTATATTCACCACACACGATTTATTCATTACTCGAATATCAATGTATGTTTATCCCGATTTACTTTAATCATCTATTCCAGGTCCAACGCAAACAGTCACTTATGCCAGACCAAGACTAATAAATGATTTTCAACATACAGTGATTTATCAACTGCACATTTATCTTAATTAACTTTCACTTTATTTTTAACCTGACCCTTTCAGATCCTGTACAAACAGTGCCAAGTGCCAAGACGCGATTATTTATTTTTTTTCGGAATATGCATTGGTTTGTTACTCAGTCAACATTTCCGCATTTGTTGTAACTTAACTAACTTTTTATTCTATTGCCCAGACTGTCAACTTCAGTGCTGTAGAGACAATAAAAAGTGCTCTACTAAGTTGTCAATTTATTCTAAAAATGAACAGTCAAGTCAACATTTGCTGCATGTTTTAATACTGACTTGACCACCTCTGTGGTGTAGGGGTCAGCATGCTGGTCTTTTAAGCAGAGGGCCCGGATTCGATTCCCGTTCGGGTTGAATTTCCTGGTTGAAGTTTTTCAGAGTTATCCCTCAACCGTAAGGCAAATGCCAGGAAATTCGAGCCACAACATCCCTGAATATCACCGGTTTCATTCATCACCGAAATCAAATTCATAACAAATCAGTAATACATTTACAGTCGCCATCTAGTTCACAACAACAGAACCATTAATCAACAACAGTACGCAGGCCTTCGGATTTCACCCAAAAGATTAATTCGTGATAGGCCAGAGATGATAGAGCGAGTATAAATAACAGAAAAAAACTGGCTGAACTATCAATTTCAGAAGGTGTCAAAGCAATGGTAAGTGATAAACTTATCCTAAACATAGCGAAATTAACTAAACACTCGAACATTATTAACGTCACGATTGTGTTGTTGTCTAAACCGTCATTTTTAAGTAATATACAACATTGTTACAGCTATCAAGTCGCATATATACTGCGTGTTCAGTTCAGCGTGTCATGGTTCGCTGTATGCCGTCATGTGGCTAGCCGATGAGCCTAGAGAATTCAATCTTCCTACACTTCCGCAAAGGCGTATTACCTATGTGCCAGAGAAGTTGCCTAGCAAGTACGGCGTCCATTCTGAAGAGTACTTACCGATACGTACGGTAACGACGGTAGTGGCAGGAATGTGAACTGTTTGGAAACACGTACTGAGGTGAGTTTTTTTCTTATTGTCGGGATATGGGAAGAGGGTTAAGACGAGTACTTACGTATTTGTTGACATTAACTTGGACGGTCAACATGGACACGGAGCATTTGATTTGTATTGTGGAATGTTGCCGTACGCAACCGATGATAACAAATACCCTGTGTACGACTTGCCCGCGCAAAACACAGTTCGAAAGAGGTTATGGTAGCACACAGACTTTACAGACCGCCACCTGTTGCCACGACGTTCAAGTTATACCGTACACGTTCTCAAGTTCAGATTGAACGCCTTGATTAATAGGCAACTTCTCTGACATAAAAGCTGAAACTCGCTTCAAATCGCTGACTCACAACAGTGACGTCATGACACACTTTGAAATGAACACCCAGTAGATCTACATATTAATATCAAGCATTAACTGGCCACTAACCACACCAATTATAACTGGATTTTTCGCCATATACGTACATAACCTATATTTTCGTTCGAATCAGCGTGTGCAGACACAAATAGTAACCCGTAATGTTCAATTTTCTGAACATGCACTGATCTATTGCTACACACATCACTGGACATTTTTTGTAATAGAGGGTTATATTACGAAGTCTTAGGAAAGATAAAAGAGGTAGCTTCCCATTCGTTCGCCACATCACTCTTTAAAGATCGCAGCGTGGAGGTGAGGAGAGTGAATTTGACTAGGCATTAAGATATATGGATCTTATGCAGAGACTAAGAGGAAGGCAGAAAATAGGAAAGATTGGAGAATGTTGAGTATTATGAAGTCACATAGTTCAAAATGAATTAAGAAGCTATGGAATTCCGTGCTCCCATTGTTATGATGCAAGAATTCAGCTATGAAATATGCACAGAAGTGTACTAGCCATTTTTGGCTTGTTTATTAGTTTATTAAACGCAATTTCCAAATGATTCATTAAATGGCATACTTACTAGTGTTAAATAATTATAACCACGTGCGGCTTACAGCTGTTTCGGTGGATCCTTCACACCATCATCAGAACCTACTAGATCCCCGGCATCATCTCGACTTCGCTGCCTGTTGTAGGGGTGTGTATGCGTGTTGAAAAGTGGAGTCGAATAGTGGGTGTGTTCTGAAATTGATCTATGTTGAGGATTTGATTAGGGTGTGTTTTGGTGTGTCTGTATATTTCATATTGTTATAGTATACTGAATTTTTGGTTTTTGGGTTGTATGTGTAGGATTTCCATGTCTGTATTTATGTTATTGTATGTATGGTTAGCATTAGTTATGTGTTCGGCATATGTAGATGTATTGTGTCCTCTGGTCCACCGAAACGGCTGTAAGCCGTACGTGGTTACATAATTTAACACTAGTAAGTTTGCCATTTAATCAATAATTTATATTTAAGTGTTAAAAGTAGCGTACGCAAGATTCAGATGGACAATTTAAAAGTTTGAGAGAATCATTTTAAACTTCAAACCAGAATTGCTTTGATGCACAATGTTATTACGAATGTGGTAGTAGCTTCACTATCGGATTAAGAAGAGTTCGACCAAAAGAATACGCCCTAATTTAGTAAGTACCCAATATCACTGAGGGCACATATTACACCCAAAAACGTGGCTCGCTTGAACACCTACTCTGCCAAGCGTGATGACCGGATATGACTTTTTCATGCATGCAATCAGGGTAGAATCTCCCGCAGCATTTACATCTTTATGCAGTGACATGAACCGCTTTGTAACCCACAAGATACGACCTCGTTACTGGGAGATAACAATGTCAGGCAATATAGTGGCATGTCGCCCTTAGGACGGGGAGCAAGACAATGAAATTCCGCAGAAAGGGAAAAGTTGCTGGAGCAGTCCGATAACCGCAAGCCACTTCGTTATGTTTTATAGGGCAGCGCGATCCTAGAGCGAAGGTCGTCGTCAGGTCGTCACGCTCGACTGACTCTGTAACAGATCACAGCGCACCACGGAGACCGTTTGTGTCTCACTGCCACTGGGTTTTGGCGCCTCCAATTACTACAGACACAAAACGCAGGCTTTCTACGTTGAAGACGTGGGTTGCAATCCCGGCGAAATCGACTATGGCCCGGTTTCTTCAACCTTTGTTAAATTATAACAGTGTGTTATTCCATTTTAACTGTAAACTTAACAGTTGAAGCATTTCTTCAACTACTGTTAGTACTAACAGGCTGTTAAAACCTATGTTAATTTAACTGCCCAATTTCATGCAGTTAAATCATTTAACTCTCTGTTAGCATAGAAGTATCCAATATGGCTGGTGCGTTAGATGCTGAACTTATACATCTGCATTATTTAGAAAATAATATCCATGAATACATAAACAGAGCGGATGATTTCTGTGATTTGACAGACCAGAAGTTCATACAAAGGTATAGGCTATTTTCTGCCAAGCCTCACTTTTCGCTTTCAACTTAGATCCGTTTGTTTGTTTATTCTCATTAATTGGTTTATACTGCGAAATAATTTCCAGTAGAAGGTTTCTTTCGAACGAAGAGAAATTAGTCCCAAGATCTCTTTTTGTTCCAGTATTTTCCATTTCATAACAGCAATACCAATACGCCGCTCCACGCTATTGTGATACAGACGAGGAAAGAAGCAGAAATCAAACCTGAGAGAATAGAAAGACTTCTATTCTCTCTGAATCAAACAACGGAAACAAGCGAGAATCACAATTGTCAGAGTTCAGAAAACAGAAGTGAGCCTATACTTGGTTATAAGTTATGGTTAAACTCTAGAATCTCTGGTCCTAACAGAGAGTTAACAAACAGAATGTTAAAATGTGAAATGTAAAGTTGAAGAAACGCAATATTTTAACAGCAATTCATACTTTTAACTTACAGTTAATTAACGCTATGTTAGGTGCATTTTAACAAAGATTGAAGAAAGCGGGCCTATTACTTACGATGGACAAAATTATACGAGTTCTACGTTTTTAAGGGGCATAGGCGGAGTAATAGGGGGATATGGGGGAATATTTAAATATAGATTTTTCTATAGATAGTATTTATGTTTAAAGAGGTTATAAAGGGGTCAAAAAAAATTAAATATATTAAAAATTTTAACATTGCAACATAACATATGATTGAAAATAACCATTACCATATCTACGAATTATGGGAATGTTTATTGTCAATCATTTGTTATGTTGCAATGTTAAAATTTTTAATATATTTAATTTTTTTGATCACTCTCAACTCTTTTTTTATATTAACGTTAGAAAATATTGAATTCAAAAGATCTTTTTTGCTTTTGTTTATTATTAAGTTTCTGTGCTTAAATTGACGAATTAATGTCTTCAGATCATGTGTCTGAACTATAACATTTATTTTAAATTTCCGAATGTATAAGAATTCCTATACCTCATTTAAGGAATGGAATCACTGTAATGTTTCTTTTGTAACAGCCTGTACTCATATGTTAGAAGTCTGCAGGTGTTCAGGCCGCCACTTGGAGAAATATGAATAAAGCGATCCTGGTATAATGTGTAAACTTAAAGACGAGATTAAATAAAATAAGGTTTACATTTCATATATCTTCAGGAAGGTAAGCTTCATATAAAAAAGTTTCTCTTAGCACTGTTACGTAGTTGTATTGATGTATGCATGTGTTTCTGTAAGAGAGAGAAAAAGAGAGAGATTGTTTCAAGTTATGTCCTATTATTTTTTTTATTTTATTAGGTTATTTTACGACGCTTTATCAACAGCTTAGGTTATTTAGCGTCTGAATGAGATGAAGGTGATAATGCCGGTGAAATGAGTCCGGGGTCCAACATCGAAAGTTACCCAGCATTTGCTCATATTGGGTTGAGGGAAACCCCCGGAAAAAACCTCAACCAGGTAACTTGCCCCGACCGGGAATCGAACCCGGGCCACCTGGTTTCGCAGCTAGACGCGCTAACCGTTACTCCACAGGTGTGGGCTGTCCTATTATAATTTGTAGTAGTCCTACAGTTCAAGTCCTATACAACTCGGTCCGAAACATCTCGGATATGAATGTAACTCTGTAAGAAACATGCCCCCGAAAATATCTTTATTAAATGATTATGTTCCGATATACTGTACCACGGTTAAGCTATAACGGGGGGGGGGGAGGAGGTAAATGATGTCCCCTATAACCCCGTTATATGGGGATTCTATGGTTTTGATTTGCCCCCTCCCCCAAAGGAAACGGTTCTCTCTCCGCCTATGTTCTGGGATAAGGTAAAAAAAGGGTGTCATGAAGGTGACACATACTCTCTTATAAATATTGAATACTTGAAGTAAATAAGGATCTAAGTGCCATGTTCACTTTTGAGGAAAATGAATCACAATATATTTACGTTGAAGCTATCAGACATACACGCCCCGTCATTTATGAATGCCTAATAAAACGATAAAGGAACGGGAGTATTGGAAGGTATGGAATTCTATTTTTCTCTTCAATGGCTTACCCAATCACTGATGGCTAGGTTTTCCTAATTCTTCTGCAGGTAAGGTTACCGTTAAGACTTAACACAATTCAAATGAGGCGTATGTATGTATTTAACTGATCGTTCCGATGCCGGAGGTTTCAGTACCTACAAGGAATTCAGTTACACTTAGATGTTAACAGGGGCAGAGGAACAAGTGGTAAGCTCATCGCGTCAAAAGCCACCTAGCCTATGCAACTAAGGTAGACCTATTACTAGGACGTGAGTGAGGAGAAATATGGTCCGGAGGCTCTCATTAAGCTTGGAGGTCTTCAACGTGACGGAAAAATCCGACACAGGACACACGACTTAAAGTCCCTCCCGGAGGACTTGCGCTCCGGATTTTTGCGTCCCCATGAATCCATCAACCCGGGTTTCAATCAGCAACCCTTGAGTTTAGAGAGAGAGCTGGGGACGACATCTGAGGTGGAGACGTAATTTAGTAAATGTACAGGTAACAACTTCCACGTTGATTGTTTTGTATACGCCCACAATTTCCTTTTTTATAACCCGTTTTTGTATTACAGTGAGTTAAGTAAAAATAAGGCGGATTTAGAAAGGGTACAATTATTATTATATGAGAGAAGGCATTTGTCACTGTTGATAGTGATTCGTCCGTCGGATGGAGACGTTAAGCCTGGCGGCACCCTTGGTGCTATTCGAAAGGAGTAGACTACGTGCCGGCACCGGGTTCCCCTTCTCCCTTCCTCATCTTCATCATCATCCTCACCCATTCCCTACACTACACTTACACGAACACTTAACATACACTACCCTAGTACACGACATAACTCTTCACAGATACACATCATGCATAACGTGGCCCGTCGAAGTGGTGTGCAATTTGAAAATAGGTCACAGTCCTGCCATCTATCAGCAGTATACGGAACCCGAATGATGCAAAGTGAAGTTGGGTAGGCATTAGAGACACACACACACTTTACAATATCAAGATATTTTTCTAAAAACTAACAAATATTTCGTACAAATGAAACACTTTACTTGGTCGTTATCATTGTCAGACAATAGTAATATGCGTTACAAGAGCGGTATGTTGAAGGTTTCATGTTCGAGGAAAAGCTTGAAAACGCGAAACGTAGTTGAGCTTTTTCAATTTCCGAGAATTGAAAGAAAACATACCGCTCGTGTATCGTACATTATTTTGTGCGAAGATCCTTTATTACATACCTGAAAGAGGAGTTTATAATTAGTTGCAATGAAATCTCCATCTTGGTTTCTGTTCAATGACGGCAAATTTGGAAAACAAAAATATCTATCTTCAACATTGTTGCTTTAAAATGTTTTCTGTATTTACTATACTCCAGCAGGCCGTGATATACGTCTGTCTTTTTTTTCCCCCCAGTCTATGATGAGTCCGGAATCTTGTTGATTTTTTCACGGCTTCCTTAATGTTACTTGCATCACGAATGCAGTAACTTTAGTGGAGTTGTAGAGTTTACTTAATTTTTTGCAAATATTTAAATACAATAATTAACAGTGCAATTTAGGTGAAATTGCAGTGGTAAGTTTCCAATTTATAATTATTACTATATTGAACGTCTCTAAAAATAATATGTTAAAAGCCTAAAGCAGTAAAATCAATATGTCACTTAAGCGGTAAGAAGAGGGAAATTGTTATGTGTGTTAGGTTGGGAATACTGAATGTGGAATTTTAGACTTTCCGCGGATTGGTTTTGTGCGGAAACAAGCACGATCTCGCACACAAATATTGAAATTCCCATGAATGATGAAATAAATATCTAGACGTCTTTGGATAAGTCATTGAAAGTACAATAACTCACAAGGTCTCCGCCCCTGCGAATGAACTAGTGTGAATATCACATTAAGGAACGGACAGCTGGCAAGTCCTTTCCCCTCAAGTCAAGGAGGTGGGGGTGCTCAGAGCTCAAATGCCACTAACACGTATACGAGTTACGGTTGAACTTGGCTGCTCTAACAAATTCCATTCACATAGCACTCTGCCTGCTAACAATTAAAGCGTGACTAAATCAATTTCCCATATTAAACAAATTAGGAATAGCAGAAAAAACCGAACGCAGATAAGTTATCAAATACACGCAAACTGCTAGTTGCGAAATGAAATTTATAACTTTGACCTATATAAGCGACCTGTCAAGTTAATGGTCCCTGGTTACTGCAGAGTATCTTGACGTGACTAGATAGTGACGCCTATAAACCGGCAGTGGGTTGGGTATTACTTTTAATTAACAGGGCGATGACCGTCCCAGCGGCGCGCATTCCCAGACCTAACTACCGTGTTGCGCGCTGCACTTGTGGTCGTAGATATGAACACGTGTAAAACTAACCGGGACTCCCACATCCAGTAGGCCTACTGCAGCCACAAGCTTAGAGGCGTATTTATCAGGAGAAGCTCAAGAAGAATTACTCAAAGGAAAGGAAATGAAATGAAAGAGAGATATGAGGAAAGAAATGGGGAAGACAAAGAGAAGAATAAGACACACATATAACAAATATACCAAAGGCAATAAAATGAAAAACAGAAAAGAATAAACAGAAGTGAGAGATGATAAATACAGAGTGATTTATATAGAACTGACACATTTCTTTCATTAATTGTTTCAAAACGAATTGTGCTAGCAAAATCCTGCCATATTGTCCATCACATGGTTCACAGATGAAGCATGGTTCCATTTATCCGGTTATGTGACGACTGAATAATTTCCAGGTACCTGTGGCCACCGAGATCTCCGGATTTGACAACGCCGGACAACATTTGCTATAGAGGTAAATAATCTCCCAAAATTCCTCTACATTTTAGGTATAATAAGTTGTCGCTAGCACAATTCGTTTTGAAACAATTAATGACAGAAATGTGTCACTTCTATATAAATCACTCTGTATAATAAGGTAAAAATTAACAAGAATAAGAAAAGCAAAGGTACGAAGGAAATAAAGACGAATAACATTAGCAGGCTGGCGGGGATAGAACCACTGTTTCGAGGTGTTAGTGTTGCGGTAAAATACAAATTTTTCATCACATGTGACAATATTCGTGATAAATAAACCGCGGGAGTGCGGGCACTTTACCGTCAAGTTAAGTATGACTGGAGCGTTCCTTGGCGAGTGTAATGAACTCTCAGGTAAGCAACTCACTGTGCGTGCTTCAGAAGTACAGTCTTGAGTATATGAATTGCATACCTACAATAATCATACATTTCGTACTTATCTAATTGATGCGATGTCGACGGAATTTTTGCAGTCCGTGCGCTAGACAGGTTAAATGCACCATGTTGGAATACCGCTCTTTAAGTTGTTTTGCTGCCTTAATAATATATGGAGCTGCATCAGTGACAAAAAGAAGTACATTATTATATTTAATCCTTTCCGACCATAAAAGGCGCACAGCCTTATAAAAAAACTTGGACAATAGATGCATGAATAATTTCGAGGGAAAAATTGTTCCGGAGCCGGGTATCGAACCCGGGACCTTTGGTTTAACGTACCAACGCTCTACCACTGAGCTACCCGGGAACTCTAACCGACACCGATCCAATTTCTCCCTCTATATCCACAGACCTCAAAGTGGGCTGACAACCGTCAAGCAACCAACTTCGAGTGCACACTAACTCCGTGTGACTTAAATTGTGGTTGCTTGACGGTTGTCAGCCCACTTTGAGGTCTGTGGATATAGAGGGAGAAATTGGATCGGTGTCGGTTAGAGTTCCCGGGTAGCTCAGTGGTAGAGCGTTGGTACGCTAAACCAAAGGTCCCGGGTTCGATACCCGGCTCCGGAACAATTTTTCCCTCGAAATTATTCGAATCAACTTTACAGAGAGTTATACCTGAAATCTTGATTTGCACAATAGATGCATGGTTTACCTTTTCCAGTTTCTCTGAAATTAGCACAAATTTCTTCCCTACACAGTTCTCGGAAAGTATACCGCCCACCACATTTGCCACACATCTACCACTGACGTCTGTAGACTCATCAACTGAAACCATATATTTTCTGATCGTTCACGCTTTCTCGAATTTTGGCAATCGTATTCTGGTACGAAATTGGTAAATATTCTTTACGTATTGTTGCTTCTAAAATATATTGATTTGTGTATTTTACCAGAAATGATCTAATGTGGCGATAGTCCAAAGTTCTTAATGGAATGTTTGTGTGTACCAGGTTACATAAAACTATATTGAATTGTGACCCACTATTTGAACTCGATTGGTTTTTGTTTGAATTGCGTTCAACATTTTCCTTGTGCGTTTTACTATTACAGTTCTTTCAAAATAATACTTCTTAGTTCGTAATAATCTGAAATTGTTTAGTATTGCACTTCGTGAACGAGTTGTATTAGGCATTGTAATATGTGTCATTTCACACACGCAACTCTTCAGTATGACAGCTAAACACACTCTGAATGTTTCGGGTTCGATGCACGGAACAGTACGGCGAAAGCCGAGAGAGACTTACGTCATACTCTATACCCGTCTGCATAGACAACTGCAATCGCCGTATTAGGGCCCGCACTCCCGCGGTCTAGTGATAAATCTACCATCCATGGGATTAGCGATAAGATGACGACAGATATCCACTCTGTGCTGAGCCTGTTCTGGTGTCAATTTATGACGTACAGATCTACAACTTCTGTATTATTTTCTAAGCGACTTAATGTGGCGATGTATAGTATCTTTTGAAACACCAAATTCTTCTGACAACATACGAGTACCTACTTCTTTTTTTGTGGATTTCCTTTCAAAACTCTACGTGTATTCTCAATATTCCATACCTTAGGTATTCCACGAAATAGTAAAACTTTAATGAACTATCGTTGTACTACACGATCACTAACGATACCTTCACCCTCGACTTCACATATTCTTCAAGCCGCGCTTTAGAAGGACTCTAATCTCAAACTTTATCACCATTTTATATTTTTGTATTATTATTAATTCCCGATTTATCACGAAAATTGTCTGTAGCTGCATTTATATTGACAACAGTCCATGACTGTTTGGCCAAACACCTGCATAGAATTGGAATATATCAGTCCCCTAACTGCCCATTGTGCAACTCAAACCAAGAAATGGATTCGGAACACCTCAAAATCTGTGCTTCAGTGGCTGGCCATGATAATACCTTTGAAAAATATTGGAGTTCAAGAGGTCAAATGACTTTATTGTCAAACACCTGGCATTAGAAAACAACAACATATTTTTGTATTAACAACTGACTGTCACAAGCTCACAATATGCAATAATAACCATAGCGTTCTGTAAATGAACTGCCCAACTAAAAGAAAATCATTAAAATTTTACAAAACAATTAAAAAGACTGCTTCCGTGGTCTGTTGGTCAGCATGCTCCAGATCAGGAGGTCCCGGGTTCGATTCCCGGGAATTTTTCTTGAAGAAGAATTCCCTGGGTGTCTAGAGTATGGAAATTTGTATGAATGCGAGTGTGCTGGGTTAATATTAATTAACTAATCATCACAGATATAAAAATATATCAGGACTGTCGCTGGGCAGTAACCTGAACACACGTTTCAGCGTCACATTGTTGACAAGTATCTCCATCTGTTAGCACAACCATAAAGCATCTAATAGATGCTATAGAGTTACCAACAACGAAAAAAAAAAAAAAAGAAACATTACTAATGAGACGATCTAACAATTCTCGTTGCCACGGAATCGATAGAAATCGCATTACACCAGTATCACGTTAAATGACCCCTGGAAAGGTATACATTTGATACTGTAAAAGAGCTATACAATTTTTTAGGACCAACTCTAATCAATCTGAATACAAGCCCCCGTGCACCTAGGTATGTAAGATAGGGTAGGCCACGCCCAATGTTAATGCGATAACGCTCTCATTTGCCTCACTCCGCCATCAATAGGTCAAGGCTGGGTCAACACAGAAGCGAGAGCCCAAACAAAAGAGAAGAGCAAATGTGTCTGGCGAAAAGGAAAACGCCCTCTTTTCTTGAGCAAAGGTTTCACCTGTACTCAGGAATACATCATGTTGATTTATTTAAGCGCAGGTGTTTCGTGTCTGAGAGCAGCCTTTATAACAACGATTCGTTCAGAAAATTTCCGTTCTATGCAGTTTCAGAAAGCTAGATCTTCCTGGCGGGGTATGAACTGTACTAACAAGGGAATTATTAATGAGCTCGCGTCCAAACGTCTCTTCACACTGCACCCAATGTTAAGCCTCCACACTATTTGACCTAATATACGAATCCCGATAATTGCGTGTAACGTTTATGCTGTTCGTGATTGTTATTGTGAGCATGGTTGAGATTGTAAGGATGTTTGGAATTTGAAATAAAAGTTCGATATTTCTTTTAATTTCTGTCTTTATACTCCCCGCATTTAAATTTAACAAGGCGGAGCCTTCTCGTTAACTACTTCATAATCGCTTCCTCATTCCATGAGGCCTAGTCTCCAGACAACAATGCAATTGACAGTCGAAACGATTCACACACCAATATGATGCGAATGAGTTATTTTAAATTGTAGTGAATAATATATAATACGGAATTGTATTCATTTTGAAATTAACACCACAGTGAAGTATTTCAGATTTTGACTATGTTAAATTAACTATTTATTTCCTTATTTATACTCCCATTTTTATACGAATAATAATGAATTCATTAAGATATAACATTCGTTTTCCCTTTCAGTTTTATCACGAAGGCAGTGGAACAAGTGGACAGCTTCAAATACTTGGGGTGTAAGCCTACTATAAGCAGTAACATGAGCTGCTGCTAGGAAGTCAAAAGGAGGATAGCAATAGCAAAAGGAGGCTTTTAATAGAAAAAGGAGCATCTTTTGCGAATCTATGGAAAAATTAGTAAAGTGCTTCTTGTGGAGTGTGGCATGGACATTACGATTAAGTGAAGAGAAAGGAATAAAAATGTAGATAATGGAGTAAAATGGACAGCCAGAATGAGAAATGAAGCTGTGCTAGGAAGAGTGGGAGAAGGAATAATGATGAAACTGATTAGAAACAGAAAAAAATGTCTGGGCTACTGGCTAAGAAGAAACTGCCTACTGAAGGATGCACTGGAAGGAATGGTGAACGGGGAAAAAGTTCAGGACAGAAGGAGATAACGGATGATAGACAACATTAAGATATAAATGCATCGTGTGTGGAGATTGAGGGAGGCGGAAAATAGGAAAGTGCCCTTGGACATAAAACTACGAACCAGGAGATTAACCGTGAAAGGAATGTGCTTACTATTGCGTCATCTATTGGAGCGAAGTAGATGGATAGGCTAATATTACAGTTATAACGTCAGTTTAAAAGACATGCGCTCTCCTGCATATGCTATTTCCTGTATGGAGGAATTAAAAGACCAGGAAATTAACCGTGATCTAATTTTGTAACTAGGGTAATATAAATATGTGTATATCAGTGTTACCGTTAGTGTTTTGAGAGATAGCCAATGGAGATGCGTCTACTGACGTGTGTGACCTTATGACATCTTATGACATCAACATTCATTCACAGCATCACCCCGCTGCGTCTCATTCCCCTGAGACTTTCTCGTGGTTGGAGTACGTGTACATACTTTCAAAGATAGGTTTCGAGCTCATATTGCGGAAGGTAATTTGTGGTCGTGTCTTTCGTCTTATGTTTTTCAGTTATTAGCAAAGCCCGGATTTTATGTAACTTACTGTGAAAGTGAGAAACACGTACATAAATATGTATGTAGCCAAAATGTAGTATTTTTATTTAGTACCTACTTATGGCTACCTAAAATACAAAATAAGTAGGCCCTACATACAAGGTTGTTTCCGATCTCTGATAACGAATTTGAATGACGTCATGTGCGTCAGAAATCACACCGACAGCGGCGAAAGGTGACAGACGAGTAGTGAGTGATCTCATAATCAGAGTGCACGGTGTATCACAGAAGCAATGCCCAAGAAAATCGAGCCTTCTTGGGAAGAGTACATAACAATCCTTTCCAATGCCAAGTACAGTTACGTGAAAATCATAGGAGTGGAAAAAGCAAGCAAATCCACCCCCGTCACAAGTCGCCGCACCCCACGAGATGATACAAATTAATTCCATTCGAGCTTTACCAATCTTATGAAGTACACAGAATATGCCTTTCTTGGAAATAACGAAACCTCGTTTATTGCAGGCTTCTTTTATTTTCACTTAACTGTACTTCGCATTGAAAAGGGTCGTAATGTATGCCTCCCAAAAGGGCTCGAATATCTTGGAAATTTCTGCTGTGAGTCGCCGTGCACTCTGACTATGAGATCACTCACTACTGGTCTGTCACCTCGCGCCACATTTCAGCTGTCGTGTGACTCCTGACACATATGATGTCATTCAAATTCGTTATCAGAGATCGGAAACAACTATGTATTATTTACGTAAGGCACACCCTTTTGAGCAAGCTCATGTTCGGAGAGCGGTCCTATAAATAACTATTTTGTACTAAGGGAATAAAGATTCAATAAAAATACAAAACCAATACAATATTGCAAAACAGGGATAATTACGAAGATAAAAACAGTGAATCGAGTTAAGAACAGAATATAAGTTGGAATGAATAAATAGTACATTGAAATTAAGAAAAAGGAAAAAAGGAAAAGGGAACTAAATAATTTGCTTAATTTTAATTACATTAAATTTAATTACATTTAATTTAAATTGGAAAGATATATTAGATAAATATGTACTTACTAAATTTAAAAAAATACGTAGACCTATCTTAAAAATCTAAGCTTTATTCAATTAATTTATTTTACACTGACTCTGAAGTAAGAAAGTAGAGCTTAAAGCACTTAATTTTGTGAAACGTATTGTTTGTAACATTTACCTCACTGGAATATCGCATTATCCTATCTGTCTTTATATTAGTGGCAAATCCATTGATATGCAAGACTATGGAGACAAAAATCTATGCCGACAAAAATGGAGCAAAAACAAAATAAAATGAATAGGACAAGAATGAACAATTCACTTCCATGCACATTTTATTATACCAATAAAGTTGCCTATTGATTCTTTGGATGCATTTGAGTACAATGGAACCCACCGGTTTTATTGGGATTTCTTCTTTACAAAAACATTATTCACCGTTACTCTCTGAAGGATATACATATTTTGAACATGGTAAAGGATGTCCATTCTTTAACTGTCACGATCTGAATCCAATCTGGCGCAAAAATAATATAGGCCCTATGTTTGATTGGTGCGGAATAAACAGTTCTCAAACGCATAATATAACTGAGGAAATCGAAGTTGAAATGATAAAAAAATAAATTCGCGTTAAAAAATGGGCAATACAAGTTATGACTTCAAATAAATATGTAAAATAATTTGTGGAACATCAACATCCAAATCTTCCTCAATGATAATTGCATCTATTGACTGATTGTTGAATGCTATCAACTCCCCTGTCCAAGATCAAAATTGTTCATATTGCTTTTTATATCTTAATTCTGATTTGCTAGAGATAAGTTTCTCAATTACAACATTGAACTTATCTAAAATAATTTGTGGAATATCAATTTCAACATATAAATCTCCCTCTATGATTATTGCATCTATTGACTGATTGTTGAATGCTACCAACTCCCCTGTCCAAGATCAAAATGGTTTATATAGCTTTTTATATCTTAATTCTGATTTGCTAGAGATAAGTTTCTCAATTACAACATTGAATTTATCTAAAATAATTTCTGGAATATCAATTTCAACATCTAAATCTCCCTCTATGATTATTGCATCTATTGACTGATTGTTCAATGCTACCAACTCCCCTGTCCAAGATCAAAATTGTTCATATTGCTTTTTATATCTTAATTCTGATTTGCTAGAGATAAGTTTCTCAATTACAACATTGAATTTATCTGAAATAATTTCTGGAATATCAATTTCAACATCTAAATCTCCCTCTATGATTATTTCATCTACTGACTTTATTGTTGAATGGTACCGATTCTTTCACTTAATATCATTTAAATAAAAATAAGGAAATGCAATATGGTATGAAATAAAATACTGTACGTTACAAGGGCGAAAGTGTTTTACGTATTCGTTTAGAAATTCCGGTCCGTCTCCCATCAAGACTCATACGTAAAACCTCACTATCAGATCATGTAACGTAAATAACTATTGATTCTTAGATAACTTTTTATGGGGCTTAAGGGAGAGGATGGTATTTTTTTGGTGGGGGAAAAAAATCGGATGTTGAGTCGTCATTTTAAAACTTCCTGTGTTATGGATTTTCAAATCACTCACCTTCTTTTATTGTTGTTTCCGGCAAATTAAATTTAAAAAAAATGTTTTTCTTTAAAATACCCCTTGCATAACATTTTGTGGGTATTTGTGCCCTTATCGGATGTTGAGAAGTCATTTTTAAACTTCCTGCACTATGGATTTTTAAATCACAAGCCCGGTTTTAACGGTTTCCAGTAACTTCATTTTTTTTGCTACATTGCCAGAAAAAAATGGATATAATTTCTGAACTATTAAAGATACATGCATGAAATTTAGAACACACATTCTTTAGACTATTAGGAAACTTTTCTCTGCAACAGAATTTTGTTAATTGATTTCATTTTAAAAATACGTCCGTTTGTTTGCAGGAAAGGAAATCAGAAAATTGTAATTAAATTTTAATTGTTTATTTTACAAACGTAGGGACTAATATCAAAATTCTGTTAAAGACAGTTTGTAGAACATGCTTTCGCAAATACATTGCAAAAACTGTTTGAATCTATCTTTAAAAACGGTTTAGATATATCGGTTTTAGTACAATCCTGCATTGGGTACATTTTTTTCAAATTTGAGCCCCCAAATAATTTTTTTTCCAGAATATTTTTATTTGGTTGAGTTGCCACAGCTATGAGCTCTCTACATACAAAAAATTAATATTTTACACCAAATTGGAAAAAAGTTAAAAAAAATACCATCCTCTCCCCTTAAACCAACGAGCACAGAATACATAGAGGAGACACTAGCATCTTAATACCATTGGACGGAGTGAAGCCGGTTTGATGGACCTGACGCCATCTTGTTGCTACCAAAACATTGCAAAATAGCTATTACGTTACAGAAGATCTTATGATAATAGGAATTCCATATGTCCCTAATTTCCTGGAGGAGTCACACTTTCTTGTTTTTTTCCTAATACAGAATCGCTAGGCACGTATTTTTTTTTTAGCAAAAATTGGAAAACTGTCATCGATAAATCACATATATACAGGTTATTTAAATTGACATCTCTTCAAATTAGGTACTCTGGAAGGTTAAAAAATAATAATGTTAAAAAAGACAGATAACAGTTTGACCTTATTTTGCTACTAGTCCAATAAAAATGCTAACCTATAATAATTACTTTTATAGGTTGATCTATTTGTTTCGATTTAATAATGCAACTTGTTTCTTAACGCATATTATAATTCTCTTCCTTTTGCTAGTATTTCGTATAGATGTCCCGATTTTGTTTAGAGAGAAATGGAATATCCTTATCGATATAAAATTTGGTACGCTCTTAGTTTATAGTATATAATTAGATTATAACGGCGAACAAAAATTAAGCTTTATTACCAAGTGGGTCAAGTTAGATCACGATTGGAGAGAGTGATCTAAGACCCACGAGTTAATGAAGCTACTTTTGTGCGAGTTGTATACAATAAATTGTTCGTTATTTGCCGAAAATTAGAAAATAAATCTATAAATTAAATTAGCCATATTAAGGGAATCCGGATAGGTCCTAACTTACCAATATTAAAAGCGCGTACATATAATTTTCTTTTTCTGAGACTGTTAGAATTACAATCTACGTTATTTCATTATAACAAAGCATGCTCGAAACTGAAAAATCATACAACGCATATTGTTGTCTCTATATACGTACACATTCGGGAAAAATGATTTCAATAATAAAAGTTATAGCAAAACTGTGACTTAGTAGTGGCACGCATGACGTTCCGAATGTTCTCTCTGACTTCCAATTCCTTAAAATAATAAACTGGGTGACTGGTAGGGCCTACGCATAAAGAAGATTTAAGATCTCCTGAATTAAGCTGAACTTCAGTTAAACCATTTACTGGGGCAAACTGAAGTTGTATGTTTATTTTTGGAAGTGATTACAGTCAAAACAAGACGCTAAAAATGGCATAACCTATAAGTTAATGCATAAATTTAAGAATGAGACTAGGATAGCATTTTCAAATTACTGTTTAATACTAGCTACTGAAAAAATTAAAAATTATTTCAAAGAACGCTCAGGGATAGAAATAAACGAACCATTCTCTCAGAGATGCAATATATTGTAACATTATTATTTTAACAAATCTCTACTTACAGAATCTTCGAGTGCACTTCACAGATAAAGAAGATTATAGGATTTGCGACAAAAGATGACTGCGTTTCAAGATAACACATTGTTGCATCAGGGATACCAACGTACGTTTCGTGTCAAAAATGACAAATGATATCAGAGTCTGCGTCAGCGAAACAGATGAAAATCGACCTGCGTATTACGTGCATCTTTCGTGAATATAGAAAAGGTTGCGTGATAAAGGTCGCTCTGTCCTATTTCACAAGAAGAGAGCTTTGTTTGGGAATGTCACACCTTCCCGTTGCCCTAGAATCGCAAATCAGAACAATGAGTTAACATTTAAACACCTAGAAAATGTTGCTGACCTCGTTGTGAGTTTGTTGTCTCTTTTGTGGTCTAGTGGTCACCGCCTTTGCCGTGCTCCGAAATTCGCGAGATGAACCCTGGTCGAAGATAATTAAGTTTAAGACAATTAAATTCTTAGCAAGACTTCTTTCGAAAGGAAAACAGAGTCGAGAACTCTGTATTACATACGGCTATATTGTACAGGGTGTTCCGTTTGGGTATCGATAAAATAAAAACACCGTAAAACATTTACTATTGAACTTTATTTGTTCAAACTTCGTGCATACAACACTGAAAGATGGGAGATTCCTCAGAGCTCAACATAACCCCCATTGCGCACCCTGAAAACTCATAACGGTGATGCAATTCAGCCCATGTCCGTTGTAACATAAGAGGGGTGATTTGTTGAAAAGCTTGAGTAATTTTTACTCTCAGATCATCGATGTTCCTGTGAATAGACAATGTCATTAACAAAACCCTACACGAAGAAGTCAGGAGGGGTTAGATCTTGGGAGTTTGGGGACCAAGCCAAGATATATCTGCTTCTCGTAGGCTACTGGATTTCGCCTGCGACCTCCTGCATGTTTTTTTTTTTTTAAACACAGAAGCTGTTTCTACAAATGTTCGATACCGAAACATTACGGAATCGTATTTAGGTACATTACGCACACCATACTCACGTCGAAATTCCCTTTGAACTCTTTTAACACTCTGAAATTTAGCACACCAAAGAACACAATCCCGCGGTTGATTTTAATCATCTATGATTTTCATTTGTCCTTTCAGATTATGCATTGTTGATTGTCATCTTTTAACCATAATATAACCAGCAAGAAATTTTTCCTGCTATCATAAGAGTTTATAGTTATATTACCGGTTCTTCTGTATGGTTGTGAAACTTGGACTCTCACTCTGAGAGAGGAACATAGGTTAAGGGTGTTTGAGAATAAGGTACTTAGGAAAATATTTGGGGCTAAGCGGGATGAAGTTACAGGAGAATGGAGAAAGTTACACAACACAGAACTGCACGCATTGTATTCTTCACGTGACATAATTAGGAACATTAAATCCAGACGTTTGAGATGGGCAGGGCATGTAGCACGTATGGGCGAATCCAGAAATGCATATAGAGTGTTAGTTGGGAGACCGGAGGGAAAAAGACCTTTAGGGAGGCCGAGACGTACATGGGAGGATAATATTAAAATGGATTTGAGGGAGGTGGGGTATGATGATAGAGACTGGATTAATATTGCACAGGATAGGGACCGCTGGCGGGCTTATGTGAGGGCGGCAATGAACCTTCGGGTTCCTTAAAAGCCATTTGTAAGTAAGTAAGTAAGTAAGTAAGTAAGTAAGTAAGTAAGCATCATAAGAGTTTATAATAATAAATTAATATTATCCATATCCAAACGGATCAGATTGTACTTGTTGTGGAAGGAAAGTAATTGAAATTATCGCTTATTTTAGCATTATGACCGCATCAGACAGGAGTTGTATTCCGAAGTCTATCGAAACCGGCTGTCCTACAATTTTTTAACAGTGCTCATTGGCGAAATTTTGAGGACCATGTAGTAGAAAATATCCAACTGAATCGAGAAAGTGGCGAGGCATTGTGTTTTGTTCACAGGTGAGACGAGCAATGCGTTTTTGCATACTGGCAAATATGCTATAGAGCACTCCATGTTAAGAAAAAAGCATTGGTTTTATGGGTCTTGCCTAATACATTGTACAGCACAAGCTATGTGGTAAGTATGCCTAGGCGTTTCTATGGAAACTGATCATTTGATGGAACAGCCCCATATGCTCAATGCTTTTATCTTAAAGTGAAATCCTCTATAGTCATAATTAAGGAGCGGATTCCTATGTAATTAAATATTTTTCTTGCGTGTGATAAAACACAATTAACAAAGTTAAAAATTCCGAATGTCAAGTTTCAAGTTTAAAACCCGAATTTTATTTCACATAAAAACACATATTTTCACAAAAAAATTATGTAAATACATATTTTCAGGAAATCTATTATAAACACATAAATCTTGGAGTTTCTTTACTTAAATAATTTTTTTACAAGAACTTTTAAATATTTTAAAACTAAATCAATTACATCACTCAGAAATACGTTATCTTTTTAAGAATTCTTGGTTGCTTCGTGTTTCTATGGGCTGTGTGGTGTATCCATGATCCATTTTCGTAATAGTATCTATCGCCTCAAGTTCTGAGGACTGCTAGGTAGCATATCAGTGTTATTATATGAGAATAAATTAACATGGACAAGAAGGAGAGATTTTGCAACACATAATTAGGAATGTTTATTGTTGCTGAAGATGATTTCATTCCGCGCTTTGTTTGTGAAACACAACGGATAAGAGCTCGGGTATAAACATTATTTAATTTAAACAAATCTCTCGCCTCTCGCTCATGCCTATGAAGTGAGGAAATACATCTTGTTGTGATTCCCCGTTATCGGACCATAAGCATAAGCTGCGTAGTGTAGACGTGGTGGTGTTGCTATAAGAAGCTTTTCTCCGAAAGTGGCAGTCAGTAGCTAGAAACATTTTTTTACGTTAAGACGTGTGTATATTAGCCTCTTAAGATGCCTAAAATCAAATCGAGTTTAAGATCGCGTCTACAGCAATATGTAGATGAATTTAAAAACATTTTTGCTACCGACGGAAAAGTGTTATTTTGCCAACCATGTGGTAAATCAGTAAGTGCAGATGAGAGCTCTCAGGTAACCCAACATTTCTCTGGAAACAAGCACATTGCCGCTGCTTCACGTGTGCATTCACGGCAAAACAGTGTATAAAAAAAAGTGTAAAGTTGCTCAAGTATTGGAGGGTGTGCCTGTAGGTGAAATTGACGGTGTATGTGTTTGTGACATTCCTTTCTTTAAATATGCACGTCTGACGTCCTGTGATGTGGAAAGATCGTTTTCACAGTATAAGTCGTTGTTCAGAGATAATCGGCATGCATTTGTGATGGAGAATTTGGAAATGACCTTTGTTGTTCACTGCAATTCTCGGACAACTAACTAGCAACTGATACTCAAGTGTGGTTGCTGAGTACCTAGTAACATTTTTTTTCAAGCTAAGTAAGGTATTTTTGTCATATTAAAAAAAAATATATATATTTTGTAGCAAATATTTTCGTACTTTTAGCACATAAAAATAAATATATTTAAATTTTTTAGCACATAAAAATCCGCTCCCTAGTCATAATGCACATCTTCTCAGCGTGAATAGGTGTCGTTCTACAACGGTTGACACGAATGTAAATACGAAACACAGATACGTTCCACCAGTCTTAAATGAAATAATGTTACCCTATATCAATGAAAACGCATTCTTAATGCAGGAGGCATTTTACAATATTTTAGCATTTAATTCAAATTTTAACCAGGGTAAATAAAAACTTCAAATAATAATGATGTACTGTATTATAATAACTCCTATTATAAGAACCCATTTTGTCCACCGCTGTGGAGTAACGGTTAGCATATCTGACCGTGAAACGAATGGGCCCGGGTTAAAACCCTGGTTGAGACAAGTTACCTAATCGAGGTTTTTATGGGGTTTTCCCTCAACCCATTAAGAAGAAATGCTGGGTAATTTTCGGCGCTGGACCCTCGACTCATTTTGCCTGCATTATCATCTTCATCTTTCGCTAGATAAACACAGTAGTTAACAAAGCGTCGTGAAATAACCAATTAAAAATAAATTAAAGAATCCACTTGCGACAAAAAATAACAGTCATGCATGATCGAAATTTCGGAAATAATTAAATAGTCTCAAAATTTAAGATAAAGTACTTAATAAAACTGTTCAATTTCTTGCCTAAAGATTAAGGACGACTATATTGTTCAAAACATCGAAACGAACTGATATGAAACAACTCCTAAAATGGCTACGATAAATTCCTTAATACAAGGAAAAAACATGAGAAGTAAAGACATAGTAGCATATTATAAAACAAGTTTATAATGTTACATTTTATGGCACGAGTCAATGTTTAGGGAACCAGCGAAGCGAGTTTCCCAATTTTTACGACTGCAATAACTGTATAACATAAACGCGTTTCATACGTTACATTTTGTACACCAGCATTATAAAACAATTAATAAAGAAATAACATCAGATTTGAGCTAAACTGGAGAATTCCCACGGTATCTTTGAACCGTGCCGTTACGTTTAGCACCAAATTTAAGTAAATACACAATCTCGCCAACATAAGAACACGACGTTGGTGTGTGGCGTCGTTAGAGGGAGAAATTTGTTTCTTTTCTCTATCTGCCTCCTTCGTTCTGAACATTACTGAGAGATAGCACCACTGTTAGCTACAAGGTATATTTGCGCAAATATATTGAAGTAGATTACGTGACTTAGATGAGAGTCTCGAGACAAAGCAGTTTTGCTATATTTCTTTTTTTATTAAATGTTAAGCACAGGAACGCCATTTCGTAATTTTATTTAAGAAACAAGCCAAACAAATTATCTTTGCATCAAAAACGGATGCTCCCTGGACCAAATTATCGTATTTTATAATTGTTTGAATGCAACAGAAGCCAGAAGTCTTGCACTTGACTAATGCAGTGAATTATTTAAGAATATAGTCTCGAATTTTACTACCACCATTTCGATTGTGTTTTGTTTGGCACGGCTCGGTACGGCCCGGTGACCAGTGGCCAGCAAGTAACGTCGACTATCGACATTGCTCTGCCGTGGGTATTATTCAGTTGTTCCCAGATTTGTAATAATGGGTAGTTCGATATCATGATCTATGAAGAAACGGGTTGCTATGACAACAGTGATATATTAAATAATATTGCACGGCAAATAGTTTCATAATGTTAACTTTATACACTCCTAGCATTAAAACACGCTTGTCATGACGCTATAAATCGTGAACGATTGGTCTAATTCTGGAAACGTTGTCAGAAAGGTTACCTAGCAACTAGTATTCTATGACGTTATCACCGCCTTCACAACACAATTTTATACAACGTACCTATAAGAAAAAGCTTCAAAAGAGCAACAAAATAACATTGTCTTAAAAGCGGTTACTTAGCAACCATGGAATATATTACGTCATATCCAGGACTCATGTCTCTACTACGTCATAACATTACATTTTGTAAATCTATAACAGTAATTTTTACATATTTTAATGCTAAAATAGCATAAAACCTTATATGTAACACGAGAATAATCTTAATTTCACTCGTGTCATAATTGCCAAGATTATACACTAGTTAAATAAATACTATCATGGCACAAGTTATGACGTCATAATAGAAGTCATGGTAACATTTTACGGCTCTGGTACAATAATGTGGCATATTATGCACGATTTTTACTAACGATAAATACTGTTTATAGTGCTGGAGTAAAAAAAATGCATATACATGAAAACAAGTGAATAAATACGTAACCATATCCACTAAAACAAAATTTCTCCGGTGGGCGGGTAAAAGCGCTTAAGTCATTATTTTATAAAATTTTGATTTTACATTCCTTCATTAAATCCATTTCCTAAAACCAGTGACGTCAAAAATAAAGGAAATAATGAAATAGCCGAAACATGTCACAGTAGTTGTTTAAATTTAAAAAAATTCCTCCTGTAAAATTTTCATAGTGACTTAAGCCCATTCGTCCACCCCCCAGAGAATTAAAACACTAAATGCACACTCAGAAATAATAAAAACGTAATATGTACCTTTCCTCATTAGTAATGGGTATGTGCTGGTTTTAATAAATAATAATTGACAATACAAAATATGCTTTTGAAAATTCAAAGAAGATAAAAATTGTCTTTTTACACTCAGGAAACAATTGCATATATATGTAATATTATTTTAGTTTTTATATTTATTTCAAAACTATAGCTTAAAATATTAGTTTACATTTTAATTCAGTGTCCAATAATTGCATTCGTTACTTTCAAAAGCCCATTCAGTTCAGATAGGCTAGTATATTTCTTATTACAGGGTGTCCGACAAGACCCGCATCATAGGGTAAATTATAACATGTGCTCGACATGAGGGCCTCCAAGTTCATAACATGTCTGGTAGTGAAACTTCATGCTATTGAAAATGCGGTGTAACATACCAGCGGTGGTTTCACGACACTTTTTCTTGATCCGTGTTCGTTTATGCTGCAGATTAGGAATCTTCACATCGTACATCTTTTCCTTCAGATAACTCCACAAGGCAAAGTCAAGGGGGTTTAAGTCTGGTGACCTTGAAGACCACTCTCTGGGTCCTCTGCGTTCTATGCACCGATTATGTAAGTTCTCGTTGAGACAATTCCACACACTACAAATTTTATGATATCGCCTATGATGTGGGATTTGTCGGACATCTTGTATAACAAATGTATATGGAAAAGAGAGCCATCATTGGTCTCGTATAGTATTTTTTATGAACAATGAAGCTAGTGACCTATCCAACATGCAGACGAAGTAATGAACCGAAGCGGGTGGCAACCTGCCTGTCTTGCGTCCCTATTTTAAACTCCTTTGTTTTGATTGTCTTAATTAATGACGACGAATTCCAAGAATTTGTTGGCACGACGTATGAATTAAGTTTTCGACCCTGCTTAAAAAAAAGCGACAGTGTTTTGTTCTGAACACTACAACAGCAGCATTCTCTCTTGTACGCTGCAGCGTCCTACAAGACTTTGTGAATGGACACCGTCAAACAATGACACGATTATCAAATGGCACAAGAAAAGGAATGCAATTTTTTCGCATCGTGCTTTTAAGAATACAAAACCAAACGCACTAGAATAAAAATTTAATACGAAACAAAATTCTGTAAAAGTAAAGGTGACATAAAGGCGAATGGGGGGCAAGGAGGTAGAGTTGCATGCTTTCTTAACCTCTGCATTAGAATATAGATGTGGTACATTTTGCCTCCGAGAAAGACGTAAACAAATTTCTGTATATAATAAAAATAAAATATTACTTTAAAATTGCCTATACTATATTTTTTTTTATAAAAGTTAGTAATTAATTTAACAGAATCTTTTAGTAGCAAGTGAAATTCATTATAGCTAAACTGAATCGGAATGTAATGAATAAAAAAAGGGAGACGGCAGTAAGGTCACTGATATGAGACCATTGTGCTCCTCAAAATTTCTATGTGGGCCAGGAATGACCGACAAATTTTGATTGGAACCATCAGGTACAGGGTTTAGAGTTCTTTCACCTCTCGTAAATGTACGAAAAATGCTTCCTACTTGTATTTCTCTCCTGAAGGAATCCATTCCAAGGATTTTACTACGAGAAAAAAAACAATCATTGACCTCGCGTAAATATGAACCACAGAATCTTGGACCCAAAGTCCAGCATGACAACCGCTAGACCACCGATGGCTGCATTTTGACTCATTCTGGACCGTCTGAAAATTGTCTAGTCTAGGACGTCAAATTTTTAAGCCAGACATCAAGAGTTTCAAATTTAAAAATATATGTAAGCAATTTGTTATGAGCAATTATTAATTTTTTAGATTTTATTATACTGTAATTTATGCATGTAACTTTATTATTTATCGAATCCTCCAATGAGCATGAGGCCACTCTTTTTCAAAGGAGTGCTAGAATGTTCTTTATTTACAATTTCTTTGTATTATATATTTCACGCAATAAAATTATCATTATTTACAAATTGTCTTTTCATTTCACTGTACTAAAAATCCACATAGGTACTACATTCGGGATATCGTTTGCACCTGACTGCACAAAATCAAGATTTCAAGATTTAAGCAGATTAATGTGAAGTGAAAAAATAAGAAGAGTTACGAATTGATTCTTATTAGAATACCTCTCAAAAAAAAAGTTTTATCGTCAGAATTACAGTGGCTACATTTCTTTTAGAGTAACGCATGAATTTTCAGCAAAATGTGCACATTATTTATAGCACATTTTGTAGATATGACTGGCACTAACATTTTTCAGGCCTACTTAGTAAACTGCACGATATATGGCAGTTATCAGAGAATTAAAAAATGCATTGTTTATTAATGTAATACCAAATAGCAAGTAAAATCAGTACCCGTATATAACAGAGTAAACAAAGGTAATGACTTCCGTGCCTGAACGATATGGAGACACTCACAGTAGGCAGGACAGCTTTGAAAGAGATTTCCTCACAGCATTGCCCAATTAGGCCTATTGGTCATTTCTGAATATACCCTTATCTCTAAATTCTTCTTAAACATTATTATTATTATTATTATTATTATTATTATTATTATTATTATTATTATTATTATTATTATTCATCGCAAGCATTAAATGTAAAATTAATATTAATTTTGTTTAATATTAATTTTGATATTTTTGACATTATATGAAACATTAAATTCAAATTAAAGCATATTCAAGTACACAATATTTTTTTTATTATTATTAGTTTAATAAAATCAGGAAAAATTTAATAGACCTACATTTTCTGGTATAAAATATTAATTAAGAAAATAAAATATGTTTATCTTATCTTAATGACACAGTGTATTGTTTTTATCAAACTCTTAGCAACTGTCAGAAATAGCTCATTATTTCATATATGAAATAAACTTGATCACAAACAGATGTCACTTATATCCATCGGTAACTTAGCAACAAAGGATGTTTTACATCATGCTGGGACTTTAAACAACTTATTATGGCAAACTAATATTAGGTATACGGAGGTAAATAATTATAATAATTTTATTACTAGGATAACATAAATCACTGTATATTACAAGTGGCTTAAAGTCCATTATGTGGCCGTGAGAAATTATAAATACACTCACAAATAATGACCAATTTGAGTCATTTATAAGATAAATAACCACAGTATTAACTCGTTATTAGAAATGTAATTTAATTTTTATTGCATTAACAATGATAATGATGATGATAATAATAATAATAATAATAATAATAATAATAATAATAATAATAATAATAATTTTAAATAGTACCGATATTTCATTTTCGATATGTATCGAAAAAAAGGCAATCTTAAGACAGCCATTCCCATTAACCGAAATGCAGATCTCAGAGATTTAAAAAAAAATAACTTTACCGCAATACTACATCGAAATACAAATTTATTGCTAGATCTACTCTACATATGAATCCTATAGATTCAAAATCCTCTATATCCACTTTCACAAACTAAGGAATTTGACAGTAACTGGTGGCAAATAGAGGGAATTTTCAACCTAACAGTGATTTTAACAAACCTTTTGCTTTAAATTTAGTGGCTTTTTGAATTAAAAGTATATAAATTATTAGAATTCATTCTTAGCAAGCAATTTGTGGGCATAACTGAGTTCTGAAGAAAATGGTCTTTAGTGGGTTTTGAATCTAGAGGATTCATATGTCAGTTATTATTACTGTATTTTCAAGTCATTGTAAAACGTTTCTGAGAAATAAGATATTTTATACGTAATGTTTTATGAAAACATTAGATATTATTGGCGGCAGGAACAAATATGACATGTTATTGTCAGAGAAGAAAGTAATACGCATTAATCTGTATTTTGAGAAAAACAAAATATTTTTTAAATGTCACACATCTTGCATTTCAAACCTTAACGAAATCCCCAAATTTATATCAAATTACACATATTTAATTATTTTTACTTTAGTTTATTCAAGACTAAATTAAAGTTGTATTTGTATTCGAATTAGGCTATTTATATGTGCAAATACTCCATTATTTGGCAACTGTACGAAAACAAATTTTTATACAGTGGTTCGTTCTAAGCTCTCTTATGAATATTCTGAAAGAGCAAGGAGAAGAAATCAGATTATTCAAGATCGGCACTCATGACAATACCAGGACAGGGACACGAACTAGTCTCGGCGCGAGAGACCTAAATGTCCACTTTTTTTTTTTGTAGGAAATCGAACCCGGTTCTGCTGGATTTGTAGCTGAAGATGTTATCACTAAAGCCCACAGAGAATCATTTTAACTATACATGTTTTATAATTACAGCATATTCTGAAATTTGTTACAAAAAATCCAACATTTTTTTTATAACAGTTATATGTTTTTCTTTATAATTTACTAAAAATTTCATTTATAATGTTACGTGTTAGAAAAATTAACATTAATTATATATTTTAGAAAAATAATGAAGTTAGAAGTCTTTTTTTTAATTTAATATAAGTTTGCATTTCAAGTTATTTCGTTATTAAAAAGAAATTAGTTTTCCATTTAAATAATTTACATTAGGAACTTTAAATTAATGAAAGTTCAGATTTTTAAGTATTAAAGCACTGTTTACAAAAAATTAGATGTCACATATTAGAAAGCAGTCAACTGTTTGAAGCATGTGGCGCGCGTGATTGAACTGTTTACGAGCTGCAATTGTTTCCGTCGCTAAGTGACGGCGATCCAATTGACCTAGCCCGAAGCCAGCACATACCCATGGTCGTTGGTGATGTGGTTTTCCTTCTCGACCTCTGTGATGGTGACGTCGTTGTCGGTGCTTTCCCGTCGCTTGCTCGTTTTCTTCACCTTCCGAACTTTCCTTTCCGTTGTTGTGAATTGCATTTGAACTTCTACGTCGGCCATTGTGAATGTGTTATCTTATCACGGGCAGCAAAGCAAACTAAAAAATTCCTCAAGAGCGGCAAAACAACTGAAGATCGTCCCTCAAATTTTCTAACACTATGAAAAGCGAAAGCCTCCACCGAAGTGGAACGGAATAGCGCGAATATTTCCGACTGCCGCGACGAGCTGTGAACTAGAGAAGGATCGGTGGACGACTAGTAGACTTGTGGTGCACGCGGAGCACACCATCTTCCCCGGCGCTCTGCCCCTCCCCCCTGTACCCCCTTCTATTAACAACCCCCTACAAAGACACAGAGATGGGATCCTCCTCTTCCCCCCGCACATGAAGCTCTTTTTTTAAAGAAAGATTTTTCTTCCCCGCCGCCGAATTTCCCCCCTCCATCAACCGCCTTTAGATGCCCCAAATCCCGTCTGGCACATTACACCGCTCACATACGAGATGGGCTAGCCCACTAATCAGACGATCATTCTTACGTCAATAACTAATAGTGCTTAACACTATGTCGTAGAATTCCTAGAAGCGAATATATGACGTTATTTTGAAGTTTTGTTAAGTATATGGGGGACATGAAAATTAAAACATTTTTGGAGAGGTTTAAAGGTCCTCAATGATAAATACTGAAATTGTAATTTTTTTACAGCATATTATCTGAATATATGCACCTTTCTCCTTAATTTGGGGCTTTGCTTATTAAAATATTAGAATACTAGCTGTACCCGTGCGCTCCGCTGCACTTGTTAGAAATAAATATAAAGTAACTACATAATTAAAATAGAACATTGGGTCCAGGTAACATTAGTGTTTGGTAGAAGAATAAATCGTTTAATATGCTACTTAATTTAAATTCTATTTAAATAATCAAAACGCGATCATTTTGGTCCAGAGACCAAAGATAATTCGTTTAACATTTTTCTAAATTAGTCTTGAATGCATCCTTTAATAAATCACTCAAAATTAATAGAGTTGATTGTGTACGAAGATCATTTTTATGTTAACCTTACTGTACATCTTTTATTTTTGTTAAGTTTATTTTATTCACGCCTTAACATCTGTGGTCATGTCGCGTGTTTAGAATGTGTGTGTATATCAGTAGGCCGTTTTTACTCTTGTTGAGTTCCTATTTCTATTGTGTGTTGTAGATGGCTTGTGTTCATGTAACTGATTATAGACTTTGATTAATGTTTTTGGTATTGGCAATTGAGGCGGCGATGAATAATGGCAGGTATCTTTCCAATCCGGCATTTGCCTTTATGACTAAGGGAAATCATGAAAAACCCTAATCAGATTGGTTGGCCACGGGGTTTGAACCCGGGACCCCCGAATGCGTGTCTCAAATGCTATCGCCTGAGCCAACTCGCTCGGTTGTATATCATTGTTTATGCAAATAAAAAAATGAGGTACCCTACATAAATGTTATTTTAAGAAACATAGGAAACGAATATGGGTAAATTATGAGCGCAGGAACGCCATTTCATGACACCTTTTACAATAACTCAGCTCCAGTGATCTCTATGATAAAATTAGAGTATTTTCTGTGGACCAAATAAAGTTGCAATAATCAAGTTATGCAATATTTCAACAGAATATCAAGTTTTCTGTGCGTACAGATTTCTTTTCATCTTACCTCAGTCCTCATTTGTAGCATTACATCCGTCTAGAGAAACTACAAATTTCAAATAATGAAGGTTAATTAGCTTCTGAGATTACTACATACAAACACACAAAATATTCTCTGTATATTAATATTGATAAACGTCAAGGACGCCTTAAATAGACAGAGTCATTTGTTTTGATTTCATTGTAGCCATCGTCGTCGTTCCTGCAATAACTCCTATGTCACATATCGATTTTCAGACTTTTGGTCTATTAAATAACTTAAATAGTGATGCAGCAAATAATACAATCTACTATACATAACTTAATTATATTTCTTTCTTTCTTTCGAAAATATAAGAATTCACGATCTCCTATGCACTACTGCCATAGAACGAATAAATTTGTTTTCCTTCCTACTAAAAAAATTAATATTTTGCACATATAAGTTACGGAACAACGACACTATAATCTGAGGCGGCGGTGGAAATGTATTGTATTGTTATTTTAAAACTTTTGTATATCCTTAAATATTAGTCCTATCAAAATTTTTCCCGGGATAAAACTTAACGGAAATAATTTTTAAATAAACTTTTGTTATGTAACATTTTTTTTTACAAAAATCAATAATAAGCTAGACATTTCGGTTTATTTAATTCAGGCCCCCTTATAATCCACCTTTTAAATAAAGTATTTTGAATGTCATATAGCCTAAAATCTAAGTTACAACGAACTTACTTTATATTCCAATTTTCATCGAAATCCGGTCAGCCATTATCGCGTGAAAAGGTAACAAACATCCAGACAGACAGACTTAAATATCAGTCCTATCAAAATTTTGCCTGGAATAAAAACTTATCGAAAATCATTTTTAAAGAAACTTTTGTTATGTAACATTTTTCACAATAATCAATAATAAGCGAGATATATCGGTTTATTTAATTCAGGTCCCCTTATAACCCCCCTCTTAAATAAAGTATTTTGAATGCCATATAGCCTAAAATCTAAGTTACAACGAGCTTAATTTATGTTCCAATTTTCATCAAAATCCGTTCAGCCATTATCGCGTGAAAACGTAACAAACATCCAGACAGACAGACAGACAGACAAAAATTTCAAAAAAGCGATTTTCGGTTTCAGGATGATTAATTATACATGTTAACACCAATTATTTTTAGAAAAGCGAAAATTACCAGAAAAATTTCGCTTACAGATTTATTATTAGTATAGATATAGATATAGATTTTACTGGGCCTAAGTAACAAATTTTATAATTTTTATTTTTATTAACTGAATATATTTATTTATTTATTTATTCATTTGTTGATGAATATAACAGGCAAAGTCCAATTACAATGTTCACGACTAACAAATTAATTTATAAAACATAAACAAGGAAAAGGAAACATACACTGATTAGAAACTGAAACAAAATAGAAATAAGAGAAAGAAAAAAAGAGAAATTGAAATAAGGTGTGAAAGTAGCTTCAAATTAACTAACAACAATATTCTGTAAAATATGATAACAAATAATTCTGTATCTAGAGAAATTCATATTGAAAATATCAACATTCGGATGAGGATGTAATTTATTGTATAACTGTAACATTTGGAAAACTGGGGAATTTTTGTGGGATTCAGTATTTATCCTTGGTATGTAAAACAAATTTCGAAATTTCGTTTTAAGCTTAGGTGCATATAATGTTATATAATAAAATAAACCAACATAGTCCAACTTATTGTTAATAATTTTATAAAGAAAGTTTAAAGATTGACAATTTCGTGGAATTTGCAAACTAGTAAAATGGAAATGTTGAAGCATTGTAGCATAACTCTCATAGGTAGGATAATCATCATAAAGTCTGTAATATAACCATTTTAGAAATTTATTTTGAATTTTTTCTAGTAACAGAATATATTTGTTAGTAACTGGGATTATTATGCTTATCTGGTGTTTGATATATTAAAATATTCGAATATTTACTATTTTAAATTAAAGGTTAGCACGTCTGACCGTGGAACGAGCGGGTACGTGTTCAAATTCTGGTTGGAACAAGTTATCTGGTTGGATTTTATTTTGGGGTTTTCTCTCAACCAATTTGAACGACTGCAGTGTTGCTTGTATCAATCTGTCGGCAGAAATAGCATGTGGGACAGAACCTCAGCGTGCGTGCGTCGTGTACCCTCTTTTTTATTTTCGTGTTAACCGCTGTTCTAGTTACCTCCCGCCTCGCTGATGGTAAGATGACAATGACATAGCGAGCGCAAAGTGATGTGGGCAGGGAGCGCGCTCCATTTCAACAAGGCATTCCTGACGGTGTTACACAGGCAGAGAAAAACAACCAAGTAAATTATAAGCAGGGCAAACTGTTCTGGGATCTGAACTCAGATGTCAAGAAAAGAAATGCATTTAAAATTCCACTTCTGTTAAATAAGTTTGTATTGATATATTTTGAGATAATATTCAAAAGCTATAAAATTAAATTTAATATTACTCTCAACTTATTATGTACTAGCCGTACCCGTGCGCTCCGCTGCACCCGTTAGAAATAAATATAAAGTAATTACATAATCAAAATAGGACGTTTGATCCAGGGAACATTCGTGTTTGATAGAAGGATAAATCGTTTAATATGTTACTTAATTTAAATTGCATCCAAATAATTAAAATGCGATCATTTTGGTCCAGAGACACTCATTTGGTGCAATGACAACTCCTTTAACCTGTTTCTTAATTTTTATTACATGCAACCATACTTTAATGAAGACTGACATCATTTAGATTTAATGTGTACATTTTATTTTACTTGTTATAGGTTTCCATTGAATTATGGTAATAACTTAATTTTAACCCTTGTTTTCTACGTATTCAGTAAATGGCGTTTGGCCCACTATGGTTCTGAACCCTTCAAATAACTTAAATTATATTATATTATATTATATTATATCATACGTTACTGTAATAACATTATAGCATTATGTCCATCTAGAGAAACTACACTTCCCAATGGTGAAATAATAATTAATTATACAAGTCGGTTAATTTAGCTTCCGATATTACTTCATACAAACACAGAAACATTCTCTGTAGGCTATATTTCATAGCTTTCGATTGTTGCATGTCCAAGGCCCCTTATAGACGAAGTCATTTGTTTTTTAATTCATTACACGGCCTTAGATGGCAGTTATTTTAATTTTAAAACTCATTTATCTCATTAAATATCAGTCCTATCAAAATTTTTCAAGGAATAAAACTTATCGCAAATTATTTTCAAAGAAACGTTTGTTATGTAACATTTTTCATAAAAATCGATAATAAGCGAGATATTTCGATTTATTTAATTCAGGCCCCCTTATAACCCCCTTTTAAATAATGTATTTTGAATGCCATATGGCCTAAAATCTAAGTTACAACGAACTTAATTTATATTCCAATTTTTATCGAAATCCGTTCAGCCGTTATCGCGTGAAAAGGTAACAAACATACAGACAGACAGACAGACAGACAGACAGACAGACATACAAACAAAAATCTCAAAAAAGCGATTTTCGGTTTCAGGGTGGTTAATTATATATGTTAGGACCAATTATTTTTGGAAAATCGAAAATTACCAGAAAAATTTCGGCTACAGATTTATTATTAGTATAGATTTTTAATTCACTATATTATCCAAATGTTTAATGAGCAGAACCGGAAGTTGATAAAATATCATCTTTTTTCTGAGACGTCACAGGCAATGGATGATGCATACAAACTCGTTTCATTTCAACACGAACAAAATAGCCCACTTTTATTTTACATTTTTTTTTTTGCATTTTTCGGTTTTTAATTATTATCTATTGGTCATTTTTACGGCTGAGAAGCTTTTGTAATCTAGTCTGCTGTCAAAAAATCTGAAAGTTAGAATTTATAAAACAGTTATATTACCGGTTGTTCTGTATGGCTGTGAAACTTGGACTCTCACTTTGAGAGAGGAACAGAGATTGAGGGTTTTTGAGAATAAGGTTCTTAGGAAAATATTTGGGGATAAGAGGGATGAAGTGACAGGAGAATGGAGAAAGTTACACAACGCAGAACTGCACGCATTGTATTCTTCACCTGACATAATTAGGAACATTAAATCCAGACGTTTGAGATGGGCAGGGCATGTAGCACGTATGGTCGAATCCAGGAATGCATATAGAGTGTTAGTTGGGAAGCCAGAGGGGAAAAGACCTTTGGGGAGGCCGAGATGTAGATGGGAGGATAATATTAAAATGGATTTGACGGAGGTGGGATATGATGGTAGAGACTGGATTAATCTTGCTCAGGATAGGGACCAATGGCGGGCTTATGTGAGGGCGGCAATGAACCTCCGGGTTCCTTAAAAGCCAGTAAGTAAGTAAAGTATTGGTTATTTTTAAGGAAGTGTTCTACTTTTTGTTGCATTTTTGCTCTTTCCTACTTTTGACCGGACTTCTTTTACGGTGTAGTAGTACTCTATATTCTGGTACCTACTGCAGATTGCTTACGCAATTTGAGTGGGTCATACAGGAATTTTCCTTATGGTTGCATCAGCCTTGATTCCTGATCACGTGTGTAATGTGCTTTCCCCAATTTAACGCAGCATAACAAATACTGTAGCCGCAGTGCCCGCAGTCAGCATATTGCACATAGGCCTAACAAGTGAAAATAAAACAACCGGCGATCCTTCAAACCCGAGATCCTACGAATGGCGACTGTTTTTTGCTGAGTAAGATTTATGCCTGGGAATTTCAGTTCCTCCTAATGTTTACATGTGCAGTGGCGTGATTTCGGAGACATTCAATAACAATAATAATAGTAGTAATAATAATAATAATAACAATAATAGTACTAATATTAATAGTCTAATGATTTATTTATTATTTTATTTATTTATTATTAATATTAGTGTGCTGGACAACAATCAGAGGCCAAATTATAGTTCAGCACAATACAAGACAGAAAAAACAAAGGATATAAAAGATAAACTAGAATAATTAAATTAATATCTATAGAAACAAAACATAAATAAAAATGAGAAAAAAAGGACACACATACCAATAAATAGTCTATACTATACATCAGGCCTGGGCGTCGGGAGCGGAACTAGACTCTAAACGGGGACGCTATATATTCATCCGTAACTAAATCAACGCTGCGCGGTGTACGGCGGGGAAGAAAGGGGATGAAGAGAAATCATATGGCTCCCCGTGAGAGAGTAGAATCCGCTCTTGCTGCCCAGCTCTGCTATACATTAAACAGATATGAATTCATGCCATGCAAATTAGCATATTTTATGCATCTACAGACCGGAGAAAGAGATTTTGAATTTCTGGTGTAAAATAATTTTTGAAATTTTAATTCCTTAGTAGGAATACGAAGGCTGATATTGCTCATGATAGATTCAGAATCAATATTACTCTTGATAATCTTGCAAAAAATAATCAAGATTTTGACGTCTGGAATATAGGCTAAAACAATTAAAATATTTTCAGGTAATCTCATAATTAAAAACAGAGGAATTTAGTATAAATCGAAAAACACATAAGGAAATAAGTTTTCTTTGAATATTTCCCAATTTCGCCGAATCAGTTGAAATAATTAATAATAATAATATAATAATAATACTTTTTTTTCATTTCTTAAATAATGATGCCATATTTTCAGAAATTTAAGATTTTTGTGTATTTTTAGGCCATCAACTTCCGAGTCCTATTAATTGGTAGAATATATTACCAGCTTAAACTATACAAAACATTTCGGAGTTCTGCCAACATGAAATATGAGCTTGAAGGGGTCCCTGACACTCAGAAGTTTGGTAATCACTGCGATACTCCATTGACAATCGAACCAGAGACCTTCCGACCTGCAGCGCAATGGCTCCAAATGTGATATAAAAGAAAAACGGAAATGGAGTCGCGATGGTGAATCATAACAATGAACACATGATCATCACTACCAATATAATCACTAGACCGCGGAAGTTCAAGCAATTATATGTTTCTATTAATTTTGCATATTGGAAAAGTACAAGTGGATCTTTGCCAATCATGATTTTTATGTTCGAATGAAGGCAACTTCATTCTGCATAAATGCATACTTCGAGGGTTTTCCCTTTTACATGCATATATATTTGTGCGAGATCGTGCGTATTTGCTTGGTTTCCGCCAACGAGTTAGATACTCGTTGGTTTCCGCACAAATCCAATCCGCGGAAGGTCTAAAATTCCACATTCAGTATTCCCAACCTAACACACATAACAATTTCCCTCTTCTTACCGCTTAAGTGACATATTGATTTTACTGCTTTAGGCTTTTAACATATTACTTTTAGAGACGTTCAATATAGTAATGATTATAAATTGGAAACTTACCACTGCAATTTCACATAAATTGCACTGTTAATTATTGTTTTTAAATATTTGCAAAAATTAAGTAAACTCTACAACTCCACTAAAGTTACTGCATTCGTGATGCAAGTAACATTAAGGAAGCCGTGAAAAAATCAACAAGATTCCAGACTCATCATAGACTGGGGGAAAAAAAAGACAGACGTATATCACGGCCTGCTGGAGTATAGTAAACACAGAAAACATTTTAAAGCAACAATGTTGAAGATAGATATTTTTGTTTTGCAAATTTGCCGTCATTGAACAGAAACCAAGATGGGGATTTCATTGCAACTAATTAGAAATTCCTCTTTCAGGTATGTAATAAACGATCTTCGCACAAAATAATGTACGATACACGAGCGGTATGTTTTCTTTCAATTCTCGGAAATTAAAAAAGCTCAACTACGTTTTGCTTTTTCAAACTTTTCCTCGAACATGAAAACTTCAACATACCGCTCTTGTAACGCATATTACTATTATTTTATATTGCATATTTAAATTGATATATTAACATTTTTCCTTGTTTTCTCCAATTTATTATCTAATTTCAAAAATGGTCTGTGATAAACATAAGAATTATTTCCAAAAAATATAAAAAATATATCAGGAATAAAAGCAATAATTATTAAATTACTGTTGAGGACTGGAACTCCTGCGACGACAATGGCTACTTCTTCTTAATGTATAAATTAGGTCGTTTTCCTCTTTAATATTAGGCTTAGACACGTATTGCTGAGGTCCTGAAATTGCTATGACGACAATGCAGCTAGTGCGGTCTGATTTCAAACGAACAAAGCTGAATGTATTTACATACCTGAAACAATGAGGTCACGTGGTACAGTGGAAGCTCTTAAGTTCGACAGAAATCAAGTTCGACGTCCTATAGTTCGACTGCTTACGTAGGAGAATTAGACACGCCCCTATACGGGCATTAAGAAATGAGTTCACCATTTGAATGGAAATTGGTTCTGTGTCTTGTAATGATACTTTTGTTAAAGGAAAACGGAACAGTTTATTGATTAGGACATCCATATTTAATCACTAAATTAATGAACTCTTCTTTTTCTATTTGAGAATTGTGCCTTTTGTGAGACGGAACTGTCGAAACCCACTGTGGTACTAGAAGCGCATACACAAGTCTCGGGGCGGGCAGGAAATGCAAGTACAGTACTGTATTCGTTGATGGATAACCAATAAGAATTTGTATTCATTTCACTTGCCACACCCACTACCCTTATTGGACTGAAGTTTCAATTATGTTCAGTCGAACTTAGGAGAGTCCACTGTATGTAAATTTGCTTTGCAAGAAGTTTTATTGCACAACCAAGCTTACAAACATGCACCAGTCATATCATGTGATGCCGAGAGATCGTTCTGGGTATTTCAAGTAATTTTTACAGATAAGAGAAGTTTCACAGTAGAAAACCTGGAGACATCGTTTGTTGTTTATTGTCGCAATAATTCCGTGAATCGTGAAGAAAGTTAAAAAAAAATCAAGCTGGAAAGTTAGAAAGTTACAAATGAACCAATTCAAATATGTGTGTAAAATGAGTAGGACCTAATACATTTATAGAGAAAATAAATTTAGTAAAAATGATTATGGCCTCATGACGATTATTATTATTATTATTATTATTATTATTATTATTATTATTATTATCATCATCATCATTTTTTTAATTTGTAGGGTAGAGTAGCATAAATCGCACCGCTTCCTAAATGGCACTGCTAGTTTAAAACAAATTACTGTAGCAGTGTGGCATCCAGTGATATTGTTACAATCTCCTATAGGGTAAACTAGGGTCTGTTGGACAGTCGGGCATGTTGGACACTCCGTACTTTAACGTGTTACCACGCCACTTGTGGGCACCACATTCTGCTAGAAGTCAATGACGGAAGTAGCCACGAGTAGGGCTACTTCCGTCATTGACTTCTAGCAGAATGTGGTGCCCACAAGTGGCGTGGTAACACGTTAAAGTACGGAGTGTCCAACATGCCCGACTGTTCAACAGACCCTAGTTTACCCTATGAACTTCCACTATGTCACTTGATTTCTGCCACTTCTATGTGTCAGTAGCGTGGTGATAGTGTATCTAATATAATCGCTCAGGTGGATGTATATTTAACTAACATTTTGTAACTAAATAACGGATTTGTATGAAAAGCAATCCATAATCTCAAGATGTTATTGGTTTAAAGAAATATTAAATAACATTTAACATAATACGATTTTCGAACATGTGGTGATTATAGGCTAGAATGAAGGAAATAATAACATGACGTTTCTCAATTCGCACCACTTTGTAGGTGCCTAATTCGCACCGGTGCGATATCAGCAACTGTAGCAATTCTAAGTGTACAAAAGAAGGGTCCAAAAATGTTAACTGAACTAGGAATGCATCAGGTGGGTGCAATATCAAGTGGTGAAAAGAGCGTTAATACAACAAGTGTGTGTTGTACAAGCGCACCAGGTATTTTGTGCCACCTGTGATAATTTTTAAACGTCAAACAGCATCTTTCATTATCAGCTGGTGCTCCTCCAAGATCGTTATTTGTTTGTTCTGAGTCAGGTTACATCAACAGTGAAGTATTTGTCGAATAGCTCAAACATTTTATTTGCCACTCAAACCTGCCATAGAAAAAAGTGCTGCTTCTGTATGTCCACCTATACGACCCATTCCAAAAATTTAGAAGCTAGATTATTTCGGGAAAATAGTATGCTCCTGTTTCAGCTTCCTCGTCATAATACTCAGAGGCCCAGCCTTTAGATGTTTCTATCTTCAAATCATTTCAGACAGCTATATCATGAAGCAGCTCTTAGGTGGTTTCGAGGTAATCGTGGAGAAAAGATGACGCAGTTTACAGTCTGAACTGCCTGGTGAAGCACATGGCAAATGTGTAACAATAAAAAACGCATTCAGAAAGTTTAAATGTTACGTAATTTACGCTCTATTTTTTTCAATTACATTTGAAGATGCGTTACTCTCTTTCATTAATTTCAATATACTTGTAATTTGCATTTATTACATTATTCATTCAAATACTCTTCGATATGTTCAATATTAAAAGCTTTCCTTCATCCTGTTCCCTGCAGATAAAGAGGTGCGATTTAAGAAACCGCAGGTGCTATTTAGGAAACTAGTTGCCTAAATGGCACCACTGACATGTGTTTCGAAAAATGTCATTTTAATTTAAAAATATTATATCAAATTCAAGAATTCTTTTTTACATGAAAGGTAAATGTTCTGGGAATGTATCTCTGTAAAGGAATGCAGAAAATAAAAACTGTATTGTTCAATAAAAATTATAAATGCTAAAGTGGTGCGATATAGGCAACCTTACCCTATATTACTAGATTAAATAAACCTTTAAGTCTAAACTGTATTTTTTACTACATATATTTCAATTTTAGCGCATATTTCAACAGTTTTTACTGCACATTTTCAGGTGTTGTAGTGCATAAAGTTCCGCGGCCTAATAATGACTATTCATCACTTCTGAAATGAATGCCGCTGTGCCCACGTTCCCAGCAGCCGTGGTGGTGAGAAGCATTAGTGAGGCGTCATACCTCAGCCACCCCTCCTGTTACAACTTCCTAATCGTTTGCTTCCCCATTCTTCCCGACGCTAATGACGTAGAAATACCGATTGTGAAACACGTATGCTACCGAAGATGACCTTTTTTTTATTTGTTCTTTCTGAAATTAATGTCTGCGCAAAGAAAACAAAGATAATGACCTTAAAGAAAAATATGCCGTCACAACAGAAAATGGAGCAGATAATGACTCGACCCAGAAATTCTCTCACTTTATCTACCTGCACTATGACGTCACGCATGATTTTGAAATTAAACTCGGTCAAGAAAATACGTGACAGACATAGAATACTAGAATAACTTTACTTAATGAATAAAAAAATAACTGAAATTGTATGAAACTAATGTATCTCATCACTTTATTACGGCAATACAGGGTGTCCCAAGAACAAGCGTCATAGCTTCAGGAATGTGTTCTTCACATTTAAACAATGAAAATAGTTTTTATGTACACTGGGCTGCAAAAGAAATGCCGAGTCGAAGTCGCTATCGATTTGAAATATTATCGTGGTATGAGGACTTCGATCCCCGGCACCGCAGCGCGTCGGAGTGAATTTTTCTCCTCTAATAATAATTGTTACCATAACATATAAATTCTGTAGGACCAAAAATTAATCTTTACGTAAATTATTCGCCCAACAGTGCATATACTGTGGAATCCCGACCACCAAGTCACTCAGTTGAGTGCGCTCCTGGTATAATGACAGTTGACTTAATATATGTCAACATACATGTCCAACTTGGATTCAGGCCACATTGGGAAAAACACTAGAGGAGGGGAGTTCGATCCGGTGCTGTGGATTGAACTTCGGCGTAACTCAGTGGTTAGAGCACTTGGTACGTACAACCAAGGACCCGAGTTCGATCCCCGGTGCCGGAGCGAATTTTTTTTCCTCTAATAATAACTTTTTCCCTCAGGTTTCCCAACTAACATTCTACATGCATTTCTGGATTCACCCATACGTGCTACATGCCTGGCCATCTCAAACGTCTGGATTTAATGTTCCTAATTATGTCAGATTAAGAATACATTATGTGCAGTTCTGCGTTGTGTAACTTTCTCCATTTTCCTGTAACTTCATCCCTCTTAGCACCAAATATTTTCCTAAGCACCTTATTCTCGAACACTCCTAACCTCTATTCCTCTCTCAAAGTGAGAATCCACGTTTCACAACCATAAAGAACAACCGGTAATATAACTGTTTTATAAATTCTAACGTTGAATTTTTTTTAAAGCAGACTAAATGACAAAAGCTTCTCAATCGAATAATAACAGGCATTTCCCATATTTATTCTACGTTTAATTTCATCTCGAGTATCATTTATATTTGTTACTGTTGCTCCAAGATATTTGAAATTTTCCACCTCTTAAAAGGATAAATTTCCTATTTTTATATTTCCATTTCGTACTATGTTGTGGTCACGAGACATAATCATATACCTTGTCTTTTCGGTATTTACTTCCAAAGCTATATCTTTACTTGCTTCAAGTAAAATTTTCTTGTTTTCCCCAATTGTTTGTGGATTTTCTCCTAACATATTCAGGTCATCCAATAATAATAATAATAATAATAATAATAATAATAATAATAATAATAATGATAGATTGAACATTATGATTGTAAATAATATTTTTAACAACTACTGTACTTGTCTACTACATATCTCTTTAACAAGAACACAGGCTTCTCCTGCTTTAGGGATAAAGGTGAAATTCTCACTGCGCAAAGGATCGACAGTTATAAATGACAAAACGAAGAGCCGCCCTGTCGTTTAGCAGACTCCGTCAGTATTCAGAGAAGTTCCATTTCTCATCTGCACCCACATCCATAATTTATTTTTCTTGTGTGAGGAATGAAGCATTCGTCATGACAGAGGACTACGGAAGGAAATTGAAGACGCAGAACGTAGTGCGTTCGATTTATCGGCCCGGATTTCGTTAAACTAATGATACGCAGAAGTTGCCTCTGCGTCCAAGTATTGTGAGTTCAAACCCGGCTGATGGTGATTAATTTCTTGGTAGAAAAATTTCCAAGTACAGCTTCCACCGGATGAGAATAGATTTATTGCATCTAAAACATTACTTTGTTCATTAATACAAATAAATGAATAACGACAAAATTATATATCCACGGCCCCACTACTCTTGCTAAATGGTATTACCACGGCAACGAGTCGCAGAGCTCTGATATTATCCGGTTCACAGCTCCCAATATGTAACGACACTCTCTTACGTACAAGGGGCAATCAATAAGTATCCGGATGCCCTGAATGTAGGCAACACACAGAAGATAGGAGACGGGGAAGTTATCTAGAACCAGGGAAACGCCTGGAATCTATACTAAATGCATCCGTTGAAAGGCAGAGAAGAAGACTAGCTCTAAGGCGTATATGGAGAGATTCCAGAAATAATCGCAGTAAGTCCTTGAGATGTTTGCGCAAAATCACGTGTGCAAGCTCAGTTCTTAAAGACAATCTGACGCTGTTTGATAGACTGTCTCAACAGGCATGGAAGCAATGATCTTCAGTGACACGAGCACGTATGTTTAACAGTACAATAAATACAAATGCAGCTCGGGAATATATTGATTGCATCTTGTACATACATGACGAGATGCATATATTGAAAAGCGGTATAGGAACCGAGAAAGACCGAGAAGAACTTATCACTTCGTTGTTAAATTCTCGACAATAAAAATTCTCGACCTGTCTTGAATAAATCACCAATTCTGTCATACCAAATTTCTTATTTATTTACTTTTTTCAAAATCTATTACACAAGCATTAGGGTTTGTACACAAAAAATATATGCTATCTGTGTACAACATTTTATAACAGTACATTATGCAACGAGCCTATAATGATAGTAATTAAGAAGCGAGTATGGATGTTTATGAAACGAGCGCAAGCGAGTTTCATAATTTTCATACGAGCTTTTTAATTACCATTATAGGCAAGTTTCATACGACTTTTTATGCTCGACCATATTTATAACTTGAAATTATTCAGATGTATACATTTTATTTGTATCTAACAAGATCGGAAGTGACCTTGTTCTAGGTCGTGAATTGTGACATGTGCGCAGACGCGAAAGTATTGATTTTTTCCGAGGAACAATAATGTCATTGACCTTGATGCAATCCCGTTAAACTTGGTATAACCTTGATTATTGAATTCGACATTGAAAAACGAGATGACAAATTGAATTTATTTGAATATTATTTACAATTAACGCTAATTATTATAGTAACAGAACACAACCTTTTGCGACAGTATTGGATTTCCAGCCTCCGTGACTTTTCGCTACCTAATTCTCTTTCGATTGCATATCCGAGAATAATCGATACTTGCGGATTTATAACGGTACAAAGCTGACTTGTCATTGGCTGAACACCTGTAAGCTGAGTTGTCATTGGCTGAAAACACCTGTACTTTAATGAGTAGGTGTACTTTAATGACATGCATTAAAGGACTGCTACCAGGTGTATAATTACTACATTTCGGCATGGTCGAGCGTAAAATATGTTAGGAGTGAAGTAATTTTGTTTAAATGCAGCCCCTATAAAGAGGTATTTCCTCTTATGCAAACGTAATAAGAGTTCGTATACAAAAAAAAAGTAAGTTATCTGTAACGTCTGTATAAAGTTTCATGGAAATCCGTCAGATAGGGGAGAAGTTAATTTGTCCGGCTAGATTTTCGTTCTAACCCACTATGGCCGTCCCGAAAGGTTTTACATTTAAATGAGCTGAGGCACATAGAGGTATATGAAAATTGTACAAAAACATGAACCCAAGATCACTCTCTATACTAGCGTTCTTCAACCTTTTTCAACATGTGGCACATTTAAAAATCCGGCGGCACACTTATATAATTTAAAGCGAACTGTGAACTGAGAACTGACAGTTCTGTTCTGCACATAGTGCATTGTGAACATTAATTGAAATTAGGAATACATTGTTGTTCTCAATAATACACGTCGTGTATTGCCATTGTCGTCGTGTGGAGTCCAATAACGACTGTTATGTTACTGTGTTGAGTGGACTATCCATTGTTGCAGGGTGAATTATTAAGAATAAAAGTCACATTGTTGTCGGGTATGTGGTGATTAAAGCAGAATAAAAGTCACAATATGTATTTGTTTTTTGGATCCTTATTGAAGGGCAGATGGCTTTATTTTATAAATCCGATATACAGAGGACATTATATATATATAAAGAAGACATTAAGATATATGGATCATATGCAGGAAAAAAAGAGGAAGGAAAAAATAGGAAAGATTGGAAAATGCTGGGTTTGCAGTGAAAGACCTGCCATGGGGCAGAACACTCTGAATGAATAAATGAATTCTTTAACTTGAAACTGTCTATTACTTAACTTTCTTCATTTAGTTTTCTTTTCTTTGACTAGTGTTTATTTTTTTTAATTTCTCGTTATAGTAATTTAAATTATCTTCCAGTACTAAGCTTATGACTGTAACTGAAAGTACCCAAGCACGAGCATTTGCTCTTTTGGGTCCAAATAGTAGGGGAGACCCGGGCAAAACGAATAACCCGGGCAAAGAGAATAATGCATAGGGGAGAGTCGGGTAGTATCGGACAGCGGGTGACATCGGACAGTGAGTTTCTTTCATCTACCACACGATGATAGTACCTGATTGACATGGTTACGCTTCTGTGATGTCGCATAGAGAAACGTAACCATGTCATTCAGGTACTACCATATGGTGGTAGATGAAAGAAACGCACTGTCCGATATTACCCGATGTCCGATACTACCCGACTCTCCCCTATATCTTAGAAACGCCAACAAGCAGCGCTTTCTCCTATGTTGGGGAAGAATCCCAACCAGATTTTGCTGCTGGAACTGACTTGTCGTCATTCTAGCTAGTGAGAGAAGAAGTCAGCGTGTGTTTGAAGAAAATTGACCGTTTTCTTAAAATATTTCAAGGTAAGAGAAACAAATGTACAACACACAATACTGCAGAAACTTTTGTTGTTGTTGTTGTTGTTGGTAACTCTACAGCATCTATTAGATGCTTTATGGTTGTGCTAACAGATGGAGTTACTTGTCAACAATGAGACGCTGAAACGTGTGTTCAGGTTACTGCCCAGCGACAGTCCTGATGTATTTTTATATTTTTGATGATTGGTTAATTAATATTAACCCGGCACACTCACAATCACACTCACATTCATACAAAGAAACTTTTTGTTGTGTGATAGTAATATATAGGCGATACGATTACTTCTGAAGAGTCGTACTTACGAAGAAGATTATTGACGTTTATGTTTGTATAAGCTTAAATGAAAAGCGAAGTGGCATCTGCGGGCAAAGTGAATAGGGCAAAGTGGATAACTTATCCGCTTTGCCCTGCCACCTTTATTTGACTATATAAGTGTTAGCTGTATTTTTGTATGTATTTGTCTATTGTAATAAAGCGTGTTAGATCATTTTACATAGTGGAGGCATTGTCACACTAATCAAATTATAAATCAGTAACACTGATCTTAATTCTTACTTTAAAAGGTCGTAATGTGTTTTCAGATGGTTTAATTTTTCAAGAGGAAAACGGAACAAGCCAAATAATCTGAAGAAGCCATGAAGAAAGCACTTGAAGAAATAAAATCTTCCAATCATTGGTTCTGCTATCTGGCCATACAACCAGAACGTGTCTGTTGATGAAGATTTTGCTCCAGATGAACTTACAGATCGCCCACTTGAGATAGAAATCAGCGAAACGACAGCTGGCTCAGATTTAACAAATTCTTCGGTGCCAGCTTCTTCAGCGGCTGAAGAAACAGTTAATGCTCACTCAGAATCAACCACTTCTGTGATGTCAGCATCTTCAGAGATTGAAGCAATATTCAATACATCAATTACACTCAATTTTCAGTTCCGGTTACACCAAAACCTCAACATCGTCAGCAAGAGAACCCAAGTCAGTTCTTTTGATTTAGACCAGTGCCAGAAGTGGATGCTCGAAAGATACGAGTTCAACGAAGAAAATGTCAGCGCTCTGAAGTTCTTACATCTATACCGGTTAAAAACGTTGAAAGAGAAGTAACTTATGGGCAGGAGCAAAAGCAGAAGGAATCCAAGTCTTCAGTGCTAGTGAAACGTCGACTTGTTCAAATTTGTATTTTGTACTAATCTAACGTGCTGTAATGGGCTGTAAATAACATATCCTATCGTCTAATATAACTAATTAGCATCGTGTTTATGTGTTGATTTAATTTTATTGTAAGTGAATAAAAATTAAATAGAAATGTGAAAATGTTATAGGGATATTCACTTTGCACGGGTTAATTATTCGCTTTACCCGTGTACCCGGGCAAAGCTAATAATTAACTATATTTTCTTTCTCAAATCATATCACTGTCCGTAGGTACAAGAAACGAATTGCTGTTTTTTATATATGTGGACAACATGTGTCACAACCAATGTCATGAAGATTTTATTTCGGGAGCACCAAAATATAGCCTGTGGCATTGTTTGTTCTTACAGACGTGGACAAATTATTAGACTATATTAATTATATGTGCAACAAAGCTGTATTTATCGGCAGAAATAATGAACAAAATTGTATTTTGCACAGATATAATGAACAGAAAATTGAGTCTGAAGGTTACTAATATTTTGTGAACATTCTCTTATTCTTTATTAACACGTTGATTTTGTCAGGGATGCTGGAAACCAAAATGTGACACTTTCTTCGAATATCAGCATCATGTAGCCAGATATCAGACAGTGCTTAAGTGAGTCCATGTTTTGTTGTAAGCCTCTTTTTGTTCACTTTCTTCTTCAGTATAGATCACAGATTTTCAATTTCGTTCATGTCCGGTCTTCTTGCAGGGCGTGGGACAACAGACTGTTCAATATCTTATGCAGTATATAATTAAAACGAAAGTAGTACCAACACAGCCAGACAAAATATACTTAACCATTGAAAAAATATACCAGAAGATGTAAACAATCATATTTACAACAATAGAGACTCTGTGAATTATACTGATAGTTGACATGACGAATTATATTATGTTTCCAAGAAAAACGTTTTAGTCTAATAATTTGTCCACGTCTGTAGCTTATCCGCTTTGCCCGGGTTTCCCCTATACGACCGGTACATGAAATATTTATATGTGATTTGTAATATGAATTGCTATATGAAGGGAAAATATTATAATGCATGTCTTCATTAATACAGGGATTATTATAACTATTTTATGATGGAAAATAAAATAACTGTCATTTTGACAATGATTTTTTTCAGGTCTGATCTCCCATTTCACGCAATGTACTTTATAAGGAATGAAAAATATTGCTGTAAAGAAGGAGTTATTTTGAGTCGCGACCTCTTTGGAAACCACGTTCATTAGTGGATATCACTGTGTTATGAAAGCAGGTGACGAGGTGGTTTTGCAACTTGCAGCGTTGAGACGCGTTCATAGGTAAGGCGATCCAGACGCATATCTCAGCGTTCAGGTGCCAGGTTTTTATGTCCTATGTCGACACCTCTTCCAGTTGCTATGTTGTAAACAGTCCTTTGTTACTTCACAATTTCACCCACCTCTACAACATCAGACATCTCTTTTACTGCTGGCTTAATTTAGTGTTTACTGTTCACACGCGGCGCGAAGAAAACAGCGCCATTAATGTGGCAAACACGTTAATTTCTCATGAATCAACACAGAACAGCAGAGAGAAACAATAAACAACAATTATTTATTGAAGACTTCCATCTTAACGGTGTGGAATGACAACCGTGTAAAACTTGTAATCGTAAGGTCAAAATTTCGAATTGCTTTAATTTTATGAAGACTAACATATATTAACAACTCTTACGGCAATCTCAAAAAAAAAAAAGGACAGAGAATTCTTAAAATCCTCATAATTGCGTGAAATATTTGAAGGGTCCACTGCAAGAATGATGGATGTCATTTAGAATACATTTTGCAGGAGAAGCAATTGAAAGTTTGAAATGCTTGGCGCTCAAAGCTTAACTGTGATTTTCCGATCATTACTGGACAATGACTATCAGTGTTAATGCCATACTGGGTGTTCAGTTCAAAGTGTGTCATGGCTCGCTGTATGCCGTCATGTGGCTAGCCGATGAGCCTAGAAAATTCAATTTTCCTACACTTTCGCAGAGGCGTATTACCTGTGTGCCAGAGAAGTTGCCTAGCAAGTACGGCGTTCATTCTGAAGATTACTTACCGATACGTACGGTAACGCCGGTAGTGGCAGGAATGTGAACTGTTTGGAAACACGTACTGAGGTGAGTTTTTTTCTTACTGTCGGGATATGGGGAGAGGGTTAAGACGATTACTTCCGTATTTGTTGACACGACGGTCAACATGGACACGGAGTATTTGATTTGTATTGTGGAATGTTGCCGTACGCAACCGATGATAACAAATACCCTGCGTACGACTTGTCCACGCAAAACACAGTTCGAAAGAGGTTATGGTAGCACACAGACCGTACAGACCGCCATCTGTTGCTACGACGTTCAAGTTATACCGTACACGTTCTCAAGTTCAGATTGAACGCCTTGATTATTAGGCAACTTCTCTGACATAAAATCTGAAACTCGCTTCAAATCGCTGACTCAAAACAGTGACGTCATGACATACTTTGAAATGAACACCCAGTATAACTCTCTATGTACATTCTATATGTCTTAAGCCACGCATTGACAGTCTTGGCTCATTTTCGACAAGAAAGTGATATCCATCATTCTTGCAGTGGACTCTTCATTTATGCTGTTCGTGATTGTTATTGTAATGATGGTTGAGACTTTAAGGATGGTTCGAGATTTGAAATAAAAGTTTGATATTTCTTTTAATTTCTGTTTTTATACTCCCCATTTCAAATTGAACAATGCGGAGCCTTTTCATTAACTAGCTACTTATAATTGTGATGTACCGAAGTACATAATGATATTTCCGTGCACAAAGTCTGCGTTATCATATGATGACGAATCGGTGGAGCGGAGAAAAATTATCTCCGGCAACGATATCTGAACCCGGGTTTTCAGCTCTGCGTGATGACGCTCCATCCACTAAGCTATACCGGAATCCAATTTCGATGCCGGATTGAATCCTCTCACTTTAAGTTTCACCTCTTAGGGCCATATTCATTGACATTCTTAGCGCGGGCTTCCGGTGGATGATCAGCGAACTAAGTTTTTCGTATTCATAAACCAGTGTTAGCGATATGATATGATATGAATCCTGTACAAGTAATCACTCGATAGCCGGGGCTAGTTTAGCACGCTCGTAGCGCGGACTAGCGAAATGTCTATGCATAGCACCCTTAGTTTCCCTCTAGTGGCCAACCCTCATGCACTGTGTCACAGATGTGTGACAGTGGCACAATGTCCAACACAACAAGCGCAGAGGTGCACTCATTACGAGTGACTAAGTGGCCGGGATCCGATGTAATGAGCGCCGTCTTAAATCACTGAGGATTTTTTTATTTTTATTTTTTTTTATTTTAGTAGGTTATTTTACGACGCTTTATCAACATCTTAGGTTATTTAGCGTCTGAATGAGATGAAGGTGATAATGCCGGTGAAATGAGTCCGGGGTCCAACACCGAAAGTTACCCAGCATTTTCTCATATTGGATTGAGGGAAAACCCCGGAAAAAACCTCAACCAGGTAATTTGCTCCTACCTGGAATCGAACCCGGGCCACCTGGTTTCGCGGCTAGACGCGCTAACCGTTACTCGACAGGTGTGGACTTGTGAGGATTCAATATACGTATATTAATATAGTTTAATTTTGAACAGGGAGCACTGAAATTTATTTCCGGCAAGCATTACCTTCCGAAAAGACTACACATTTCACTCGTGAACAACAAAATTAATCACATAAACAGTCATCATTCACGGCAAAACCAAATATATAGAATAATAATTTTTACATTGCAAAAATAGGGGGGGGGGGAAATGCTCGAAGAGAAGAAATATACGGGAGCTGGTAGACTGTTAAAAATTAGGATTAATACGGGAGATCCCAGGAAATGCGAGAGGTTTGGCAACACTAACTCTTTGGACTATACGGTAGACAGTCCCTGCCTTTACCGCTTGCGCCAACCAGGCCGGTGATGTACTCGTTTATTCCTAATGTTTATTTCCTAATGCGATCAATTGCTTTCTCCTACTGTTGACATCAACCAGTTACCGGTGTCTAGGGCTTAGCAGAATTTACACTTCTGAACTGGTAAGAAAAATGTTAACGAGCTGATATCGAAAGCTTCCCTTAATCTGCGCATAATTTTCATCTCCACACAATGTACAGATATGCAAATAAACATTTAACAGCCGATAGTAACTGTATGGTTGCGAAACTGAAGCCTGAATGAAAGATTAACGAAAAATTGTTTAGCTCCCGACCTTGAGTATAGTGCTAACTCAGCTGAAATAGTGCACCGAGGATCTGGAATGTTACGTGACAGGGGAGAGTTCAAGTAGAATCGGAATTCAGTTACTCTCTTCAAATATGCGCCGTTCCGAATGAAAAGTTCTAACTACATTTTCATAGCCTTGTGAGTAGCAAGTGTCTTATAAACACTGTCGAATAATAATAATAATAATAATAATAATAATAATAATAATAATAATAATAATAATAATAATAATAATAATAATAATAATAATAATTAGAGCCCGGATGTTAGGCAAAGTGCCTTTTTTTAAACTGAGTGTAGCCTATATATGAAAGACCTATTAGAGATAAACACGTTTCCACACACATTTAGGCCCAATTTTTATTTTGCCTTTTTTACCTATTTTAGCTCCCGTTGCCTATTTTAAGGTTAATGCCTTTTTTAGTCTTTTTACGTCGTTATTGTACATTGTCTATATTTTTAATGCATTTACAATGAACCGCACATAAATTATATCAAAAAATAAAAAAATAACGGTTGTACAAATTAAAAATATATATTTTGTTCACACAAATATTTGCTGAGAATCTTATTCTCCAGGAATAGCCTACATATGTTTCCAAGAAGTCGTAAACTTTTCTCCCCTACCAATTCTATTCTTTATGTCACTTAAAAAAGATGTTTGAACAGTATAACCCTCAGTGCTCACGTCACTTCGTGGCTTACCAGCGAAAGAAAGGGGATGAGGGAAGTATTAAAAGCAAGTCTCCAGTTTCCGTTACTGTTGTCCCTTGCACGCACAAGTCACGCGTACTTTGAAGTCTCCAATCCCTTCTCACACCCTCCCTTTTGAGACAATATACAGTCGGTTTCTCCCGATCTCTGAAAGAAAATACAGTCCTTCTGAAATAAGTTGTTTTAAGTTTGCTCCAATCACTTCAGTAGAAGTAGAAAGATCTTTTTCCACCATGAAAAACGTTCTCTCTGACAGGCGGCTCACTATGACAGTTGACAACTTAAAAAAGCATCTTGTTGTGACATGTAACCAAGGAAAGTGATACCGTATGGGATAATTTATTAAGTATTTGTATGTTTTTTGTCTGTTTTCATGAATAATAAACGCGTATTTCACTGCCTATTTTTTACTATTTCAGTGCCTATATGCCTGCCTATTTTAACCAAAATAAATGCCTAAACATCCGGGCTCTAGTAATAATAATAATAATAATAATAATAATAATAATAATAATAATAATAATAATAATAATAATAATAATAATGTGGTGATGATAGTAGTGTAAATATTAATGAAGTCTGTCAAAATCAAATATATTCTGGGGAAAGGTTGTACGCAGGCGCATGGCGGGCCAGAATTTTTTCTTTCTTTTGGCGACAAGGATCCTCACAACGTGTAATTCTGTGAAAATCTTAAAATGCACTCCTTAGCATCAAAATATTTGTCTAAACATCGTATAACGAGCAAGTAAAATGTTTGCAAGTGTCAGGATGCTGAATTAATTGCTGCAAAGAAGCACTTGAAGGTTCGTTGAAATGAAACCGAGTGTTGCGCTACTCATCAGGACAATAACAATGCCCCGCTTGTCGCCCATGCAGTTTTCGTGGTATGGCGCTATAAAATCTTCGGCATTTATCCTCAACAGCGGGCATTTGGTTGCTTTTCTCCGAACGCTGGAGACACCCATCGTCCACGCCCACTTTGAGAAGGAGAGCTTATACTCGGGTTAAAAATAAGAATGCCTTTCATGCTAGCAAGAGCGGTATTTTGGGACGTGGACTGGCGTATACAAGATTCTCAGCTTTGTGCAGAATCAGTTTAACAAGGATCATCGGTTCATGCCTCTTACATATCAATGAGTCCTTCCTCGCATGCGGATCAAAAACCAACAGATCCAGAAGCAGCGAGGCGACCGTGACAAGAGAACAGCATGGGTTAACGTCACGCAGAGAGATAACACAGCACAAACAAGACAGAGGAAAACACAAGCCCATGTGAAGAGAAATAGATTTCCACTTTCCAGCCAGAAATCAAACCCAGATCTTCTAGATTTGTAACCGGATGTGCAGTCATATACAGTGCTTGCATTTCCTGCCCGCCCGAGACTTGTGTATGCGCTTCTAGTACCACAGTAGGTTTCGACAGTTCCGTCTCACAAACAGCAATATTCTCAAATAGAAAAAGAAGAGTTCATTAATTTAAAATCAGTGATCAATATGGATGTCCTAATCAATAAAATATTCTGTTTTCCTTTAACAAAAGTATCACTACAAGACACAGAAACAAATCCCATTCAAATTGCAAACCCATTTCTTAGTGCCCGCCGTATAGGAGCGTGTCTAATTCTCCTACGTAAGCAGTCGAACTATAGAATGTCGAACTTGATTTCTGTCGAACTTCAGAGCTTCCACTGTACCGCCTAAGGCATAGAGAAAACAAAATACTGCATCATCATCACACTGAATTTTTATATATCTAGGCCTATTCAGTTTTTTTTTGTAAAACTTTAAAGGTAACTTTAATAATCGGTCATATTTTCTTCATTTTCTGCACAATCCGTAAAATTCTGGCACTGCCATATTACACAAGAAATGGAACTTTTTTTTATTACCATCCATTGCCATAACTCCATCGCAGATGTTTCCACCATTTTGTTCTTGTACAAGTTACAGCCTTTCTCCAATGCTGCATACGACATTTCTGTGTTCGTGTTACACAGTGTATGCGATCCAGTTCTTCAACTCAACAATAATAGCTTTGCTCAAGAACAATCTTTCCTTCAGTTAGCCCCACAACAAATAATCTGCTGGGTTAATATCTGGTGATCTTGCAGGCCAAGTTAAAGGAAGGTGTCTACTGATAACACGACCACCAGAACAATCAGAAACAAACAAACTCGTGTCCACTCCTGTGGAATAACGGTTAGCGCGTCTGGCCGCGAAACCAGATGGTCCGGGTTCGAATCCCGATCGGGACAAGTTACCTGGTTGAGGTTTTTTCTGGTGTTTTCTCTCAACAAAAATATAAGCAAATGCTGGGTAACTATCGGTGCTGGACCCCGAACTCATTTCACCGGCATTATCATCTTCATCTCATTCAAACGCTAGATAACCTAAGATGTAAATACACCGTCGTAAAATAACCTACTTAAAAAGACAAACTCGTTATCATGGCGATGAAAAAAAAAATCAAATTTCTTGCGTAATAAGCCGTTGCCAGAATGTTTAAGATTGTGTACAAAACGAAGAAAATATGACCAATTTAACTGGTGACAACAATGCTACATGTGACTAACTTAATAATGCTATCTGTGTAAAACTTAACCTGTGACAATAATGCTACATCTGATCAGTTTAACCTGTTATAATCATGCTTTTTAAGTAGGTTATTTTACGACGCTATATCAACATCTCAGGTTATTTAGCGTCTGAATGATATGAAGGTGATAATGACGGTGAAATGAGTCCGGGATCCAGCACCGAAAGTTACCCAGCATTTGCTCGTATATAATAACGCTACATCTGACCAACCTGTGACAATAATGCTACATGTGACTAAATTAACCGGTCACTATAATGCTGCAATTTAACCGGTGAAAACAATGCTACATGTGGCCAAATTAACCGGTGACAATAACGCTACCTGCGACCAACTTAACCAGTAACAATAACGCTACCTGCGACCAACTTAACCAGTGACAATAACGCTACATCTGACCAACCTGTGACAATAGTGCTACATGTGACTAAATTAACCGGTCACTTTAATGCTGCAATTTAACCGGTGAAAACAATGCTACATGTGGCCAAAATAACCGGTAACAATAACGCTACAGGCGACCAACTTAACCAGTGACAATATTGCTACATCTGACCAACCTGTGACAATAACGCTACATGTGACTAAATTAACCGGTCACTATAATGCTGCAATTTAACCGGTGAAAACAATGCTACATGTGGCCAAATTAACCGGTGACAATAACGCTACATGCGACCAACTTAACCAGTGACAATAACGCTACATCTGACCAACCTGTGACAATAATGCTACATGTGACTAAATTAACCGGTCACTATAATGCTACATGTGGCCAAATTAACCGGTGACAATTTTGAAGTGACCAAATTGACCGTGACGAAGTACTGCGATAGATTCCCTTGGACCCATCAAAACAGTCTCGTATAGTATAAAGAATTACGATGATATTACAGCCATATCTCAATAGCTTTTGTAGTTCATAAGGAACGTTAAATAATAATTAGGCCTATCTCATCGCCTATGAATATCTTGTGCAGTTGAAAAATGACGTACAATAAGAGCATCCAAATATTAAACGTAAAACACACTCATGAGAAGACGCATAATAATCTACGAAAAAAATAATTAAGACAGATTAATGTATTAATTAAGAAAAGTTGTTTCGGATTGGCACGTCGATGACAAATTCAGAATACAGATATATCGGACGAAGTTTCGGGTTGCTGTAGGGAATGGTTCTAAATTTAGCCGCAACTGGGATGGAACGGTATTAACATAACGTCGTCATCCAAGTTGCAAGTTTGTGCGGAGCATCTTTCTGCTGGCCCCTTGCCGATTTGTCTCCCCTTCCACCTCCGCCCACATGCTATGCAATTTACGATTCTATATTGCAATATCACAGTCGAACTCCGACTCTCTCTGCCATGTAGCGATACGCTCACGCTCACACTAAGGTCAGGCTTCTTACAGCGACGGCGGGAAACGCTTAGGAGATAGTGTAGGAGTATTCCAGGAACTCAAAATTCGAAAAATGCAATTCCAAAGCTCTGTACGTTTTTACATTGTGGACATTTGCAGGAAAATATGAAATGATTGGAAGAAGCAATTATGGAGATTCAAACCTACGCTACGTCATGATTGATATATTCAAACTCTATCTATTGAGCTATGGATGCTTTTAGCACCCAGTTGCAATTGGCGCGTAACCTACAAAATTAACAAGAGCGCTTTTGTAAGAACTTAAAAAATGTAGCTAATCATTAAGGAGCGGATTCCTATGTAATTAAATATTCTTTTTGCGTGTGATAAAACACAATTAACAAAGTTAAAAATTCTGAACATGAAGTTTCAAGCTTAAAACCCGAATTTTATTTCACATAAAAACATATATTTTCACAAAAAAATTATGTAAATACATATTTTCAGGAAATCTATTATAAACACATTAATCTTGGAGTTTTTTTTACTGAAATAATTTTTTACAACAACTTTTAAATATTTTAAAACTAAACCAATTATATCACTCAGAAGTACGTCATATTTTTAAAGAATTGTTGGTTGCTTCGTGTTTCTAAGCGCTGTGGGGTATATCCGTGATCCATTTTCGTAATAGTATCGCCTCAAGTTCTGAGTACTGCTAGGCAGCATATCAGTGTTATTATTAGAGAATAAATTAACATAGACAAGGAGGCGAGATCTTGTAACACAAAATTAGGAATGTTTATTATTGCTGAAGATGATTTCATTCCGCGCTTTGTTTCTGAAATACGACAGGGGTATGAACATTATTTAATTTAAACAAATCTCTCGTCTCTCGCTCATGTCTATCAAGTAAGGCAATATATATTCTTGTGATTCCCTGTTATCGGGCTTCGCCAATCGATATCCTTCAAGATATACTGAAAGATGGTTATTTAAAAAACGATTTGGCTTTCCTATTACCAAATTTAAGCTTTCTGTGTGACACCATAAAAAAACTCGAAACATCCAAAAACCTGTTGTCTGAAACAGGGAGGTGCGTGCCGTGGAAATTAAACTAGACTCGCTACCAGGTTCAAAAGCACAATTACTAAGGCACAAATTCCAGAATGTGTTTCGGAAAAAAAGTGGATATAAAAAATGCGTAAAATTGCTCAAGTATTGGAGGATGTGCCTGTAGGTGAAATTGACGTTATTCAGAGATAATCGGCATGCATTTGTGATGGAGAATTTGGAAATGATCTATGTTGGTCACTGCAATTCTCGGCCAACTACTAGCATTCAAGTGTAGTTGCTGACTACCTAGTAACATTTTTTTTCAAGCTAAGTAAGGTATTTTTGTCATATTTTAAAAAAATTATTTTTTTTTATTTTTAGCAAATATTTTCGTACTTTTCAGCACATAAAAAATAAATATACTTAAATTTTTTAGCACATAAAAATCCGCTCCCTACTAATCATCCACGGCAATAAACTAGGAGTTTGGAATCTACTGCACAAATCTTGTGCTACGATGAACGTTTCGTTAAAATGTATCAGGTTTATTGATAAATCCCCCATCTTTTTTAAGCAAAGAATATCCTACAGTTAAAATTCAGCACCATCTGGACATGTCAGTAACTACATATTTCAGTTGAATATGGTAGAACAATGTGTTGCTGACATTGAATCTATGTAAATAAAATGTTTAGGTATGTTTCCGTCACGGCCAGATGGATTGTACAGGTTGCTAAGCAACAATACTGATTATCACCATCGAGAAAAATTCGTTCCGGCACTGGGAATCGAACCCGGGACCTCTCAGCTCTGCGCGCTGAGGGCTCTTTCCAACTGAGCTATGCCGGGACACAATCCACGGTGCCGGTCGAACTCCTCTCATTGTACTGTTTTACGGCCTACTACCTGCATTTAAACCTAAGTAAGTCAATATGCAAGAGCGCATATTTAAATGACTTGTTGTGGCCATATTCAACAACAGTGCCGGAATGAATTTTTCTCGATTTAATGGTGATAATACACATTGACTACTTCATAGTAGTCGTGTTAATATTCAATGAGGATGGCGAGATCTCATATAATGAATATTTGATGTATTAAAATGTTTAGAGTTATCACAAACTGTTGTTGAATATGGCCATAAAAAGTCATTTAAATATGCGCTCCTGCATATTGATTTACATAGCTTTAAATGCAGGTAGTAGGCCGTAAAACAGTACAATGAGAGGAGTTCGACGGCACCGTGGATCGTGTTCCGGCATAGCTCAGTTGGAAAGAGCCCTCAGCGCGCAGAGCTGAGAGGTCCCGGGTTCGATTCCCGGTGCCGGAACGAATTTTTCTCGATTTAATGGAGATAATACACATTGACTACTTCATAGTAGTCGTGTTAATATTCAATGAGGATGGCGAGACCTCATATAATGAATATTTGATGTACAACAATTCTGAGTTTTTAACGTAAAAGTTTTAAGAGAGGTAAAAATGGCTGTATCGTGTGAAAGAACTCTGACAAACCGTAGAAAAATGTTAATCAAACATAATATATGTGCCTTCTGAATCCTATTTTCAGTCACTGGCAACTATGTTGCTCTCAAGCTTCGTATTGGACTCATTAAGTCTTGTATCTGAGAAGAAAAAAGATCATTAATTGTGTTTAATATGAAATAATATATTACGTCTATGAATAAAATGCGTTGATATAGATCTGTACTTAATACAGTTGAAGATATAACAGTACGGTACATGTTACGCCAGGTACAACTAACTAGTTTAAGATATTTCATTTGTTTTCAAAATGTGAGGGCAACCTACGTAATGAACACTGCAGAAGGCCGAGGAAATGGAATAGTGAAATGAAGGAACATAATAAAAGTATAACAGTATTGTTTTGGATTTGTTTTGTGGTTTATTGCACAGGAAAACAGGTAAATCTACACTCTCTTAATTTCTATTACTTTTTACAAACTGTAATCTTCTGAATGTAAACAAAGGACAATGACATTAATCAAATGTTAATATTTCTGTAAAAAAACAAGAAAATCAAAACTGCACACAACCTTTTAAATATTAAACTTAAGTGTGCAAAGGTACATTTGATAACAATCTGAGCACTTGGTTTCAAATAACAGCCCTCTTAAAATGCTTGGCTATTTTTAAGTCAATCTACTTTAAAAAATATGCAATAATATAAAAAATCTACATAGAACTTATACCAGAATATTAACTAATACCACTACATAATGGCCACAAAAATATAACACTAAATAATTTTATCACAGCGTTACAAAATAAAGCAACTAAGTCTAATATCTCTCAAATGTATATATTTATTAACCCTAGATAGCATGCCCTCGCTTTTCCACTCGCTAGTAAATCAAGTAGAAAAAAAATCCAAATTTATAAGATGCATCTTGTGTGTACGTGGATATCTACGACCGAAGTTAAATACAATTCTGGGCTCTTAGAAACAGTCCACTTTTACAAATCGTAGGCATATGTACAAGCTATCTTACAGCAGGTTTGTTAGGTGCAAGGAAGGGTCGTGGATAGGATATGCGGCCAGTTACTCTCTGTGGGAGGCAGCTACTGTGTTACAAATTGCTTAAAATGTAGCAATGTTTATGGATAGAGATGCTGATACTTCGCAAAGCGACAAAATGGTAACTCCCAAAATATGTGCAGACCCACGTCATACATTTCATTTCCCTCAGTCAATGAAGTAAAATTTATAGCATATGAAACTCCGACGGTATTCGAAATGCATTGACAAGTACAAAATAGGCCTATACGTAGTAATCGATATATGTAAATACAAAATCGAAATTTTTAGACGTTTTAATATAAAATGACACTTACTGAACGTGATTTTTACTCCTTAAATTGAAGTATTTTAATTTATGCTATAATTATTATAAAATAACAGAAAATATAAAAAGACAAATTACAGAATAATATACAAAAATGCCTTAGTTTGTTTCTTTACAGTCCATCCTGGTATATAAGCATGTACTTCACGATATTCGTCATCATATTTGTTTCAATTTCTCGTCATTGGAACTCCCTACCTCATACCTTAAGGGGTTGTCAGATATTTACTACTTTTAAAAGCCGGTTGTCAAATAGATTGCTTAGACTGTGATCTTTCTTAAAATGTAATTTCTCTAATATATAATTTTTAATTAATTTATTTAAATCCACCACCAACAGAAGCAGGCTTCCAATTACAGGTGGCTTACACAGATGTATACACAGAATATATAATAAGAAAAAACAAAACAAACAACACAAACGAAAGAAAGAAAATACATAACGGCAATACATATTGTATTCTAGCATCTATTATCGTTATGTATTTCCTTTCTTTCGTTTGTGTTGTTTGTTTTGTTTTTTCTTGTTATGTATTTTGTGTGTGTATCTATGTAAGCCACCTGTAATTGGAAGCCTGCTTCTGTTGGTGGTGGATTTAAAGAAATAAATTAAAAAATAATTTTTAATATATACATTTTCTCTGTTATTTTAATAATTACTTCGATTCACATTATGCAATATTGTTTGACACTTAGAATTACATGTAACTAAACTAGTCTTAATTTTGCTATTATTATTATTATTATTATTATTATTATTATTATCATCATCATTATTATTAATTATTGCATATTGCTCCTGTATTTCTGTCATTTTATAACTGCTATTGTTCTTATACTGGGTTAGTGGAAAAGAAGGCCTTATGGCCTTAACTCTGCCAGAATAAATAAATAAATAAATAAATAAATAAATAAATAAATAAATAAATAAATAAATACATAATAAATAAATAAATAAGTAAATAAGTAAATAAATAAATAAATTTAATACATACCGGAGACGGTCTCGACAATGTATGCTTTGTGGACATTTTCAGAATATTTTTCTAGTAATTATATTTCGAAATTATCGGTTAAATATTTTCAGAGATAGGTTTCTGTAACCATATCGATGGTGTTAAGGTAAAAGGGCTTATCACACTAAAGACAAAAATTTCAAAAACAGCTATAATTAAATTTTAACACATTACCAAGAGCGGGTATTTTTCGGAAGAAACTCAATGCATGCAATGTTGAAATTATACTTTTTTTGCGGAACGTAAACCAGATTTGTATAAAAAGAATATATTGAAGCTCTTAAATTGAAGACCTCCCCGATATAAGAATTGTTTAGTCAATTGTCCGAAGACACGTCTGAACCTCACAAGTGATACCAACAAAGAACCACTTCTGAGGCAACTAGGCCAGGTAAAATGACCAGTTTCTTTTCCCCTCCATTGCATACATCGCTGACTAGTAACATATTACACTATTCAGACTTCAGATGTACACAAACAATTGTTCTTCCTCTGACACACATCGCCAAGTGAGATGTACTGCCTGATAATAGATATATATATATCAGCCAGAACCTCAACCAGAGACAGATAAGTTATAAGAGTAGGTTTTTTTAGTAGGTTATTTTACGACGCTTTATCAACATCTCACGTTATTTAGCGTCTGAATGAGATGAAGGTGATAACACCGGTGAAATGACTCCGGGGTCCAACACTCAAAGTTACCCAGCATTTGCTCATGTTAGGTTGAGGGAAAACCCCGGAAAAAACCTCAACCAGGTAACTTTCCCCGACCGTGAATCGAACCCGGGGCACCTGGTTTCGCGGCTAGATGCGCTAACCGTTTCTCCACAGGTGTGGACAAGTTATAAGAGTCTAACTAACAAATCTATAACACACTTTTCAGGACAAAGGAAAATAATTTCAGGGGCATATTTAACTAGGCATATATTTACTAGCAGAACCATTTGACTGATCAAGGATAGAAGTTTATTCAGCTATTGGACGTAATTTATTGTTATAAATAAATGCTCTAAAATTACTTTTGTGCGAGATCGTGCGTATTTGCTTGGTTTCCGCACAAAAACAATCCGCGGAAAGTCTAAAATTCAACATTCAGTATTCCCAACCTAAGACACATAACAATTTCCCTCTTCTTAGCGCTTAAGTGACATATTGATTTTACTGCTTTAGACTTCTAACATATTATTTTTAGAGACGTTCAATATAGTAATAATTATAAATTGGAAACTTACCACTGCAATTTCACCTAAATTGCACTGTTAATTATTGTTTTTAAATATTTGCAAAAATTACGTAAACTCTACAACTCAACTAAAGTTACTGCATTCGTGATGCAAGTAACATTAAGGAAGCCGTGAAAAAATCAACAAGATTCCAGACTCATCATAGACTGGGGAAAAAAAGGACAAACGTACATCACGGCCTGCTGGAGTATAATAAACACAGAAAACATTTTAAAGCAACAATGTTGAAGATAGATATTTTTGTTTTGCAAATTTGCCGTCATTGAACAGAAACCAAGATGGAGATTTCATTGCAACTAATTAGAAATTCCTCTTTCAGGTATGTAATAAACGATCTTCGCACAAAATAATGTACGATACACGAGCGGTATGTTTCCTTTCAATTCTCGGAAATTAAAAAAGCTCAACTACGTTCGCTTTTTCAAACTTTTCCTCGAACATGAAAACTTCAACTTACCGCTCTTGCAACGCATATTACTATTTCCACCTAAGGCACAAATTTCTTTAATTTGATGTTACATCCTTTTTCTATTTTTTCTATTTTTTATACCATTCGCAAACTCGTATTTATGCAATATAAGCTGCTAGACTATTATTTTCATAAGAACACAAGCGAGAAATATTCTTGAAATTGAAAATGAATATTTATCGAATTAAGTATCTACAGTAGGCCTACTTTTTAATTTATAACTACTGAAAAACTGTTTCATTGTTATGTTTAACGTCGTTTATATTTGTTTCTAAATACAACATAATGTGAATAAGGTGTCTTTTAGTTTTATTGTATAAAAATTGTGTCGCGGCTCCCATCAGCTCTTCACCGACCAGGGAGTTGTGACCCACATTATAGGAGCCACTGCCCTAAGCACCTCTACTTATAGGTAAACATCTTAAATTAATACGAAACATTTGGAAAGCATAACCGGTTACAGCGCAGCACTTCAGCTATCTTGCCTTACTCTCTCGATGCAGAAATTTCAAGACATTTGGAAGCTTGCAACACGAAACCTACAGTCTGGGCTAGATCACCCATTGACAGCCTGGTGTAGATCTTGTACCATGCCATCAATAAGTGATCTGCTACGTATCGGATCCTGGCGAACAGCCATTCGAACCCACGAGTGAATCAGACACAAGATGTGAACAAGTTCTAAATATAACAAGGCTCTCGAGCATGGTGCATGGCGCTTGACTCATCAGAGTTCAGCCGATAAAATTAGAAGCTTGAATCAATATCAATATTTTTGATAGAATGAAACCAATTCAAACTTGGCATCATCATTAAAGGTATTTCTGGAATCTCACACCGGAAAGGGGGACATTATACTGCAGTGAAAGATCAGGATATTTCTGAAATCGTTGGGAATTTAAAAAAAATAACTTACTTACTTACAAATGGCTTTTAAGGAACCCGAAGGTTCATTGCCGCCCTCACATAAGCCCGCCATCGGTCCCTATCCTGTGCAAGATTAAGCCAGTCTCTATCATCATACCCCACCTCCCTCAAATCCATTTTAATATTATCCTCCCATCTACGTCTCGCCTCCCTAAAGGTCTTTTTCCCTCCGGTCTCCCAACTAACACTCTATATGCATTTCTGGATTCGCCCATACGTGCTACATGCCCTGCCCATCTCAAACGTCTGGATTTCAAGTTCCTAATTATGTCAGGTGAAGAATACAATGCGTGCAGTTCTGTGTTGTGTAACTTTCTCCATTCTCCTGTAACTTCATCCCGCTTAGCCCCAAATATTTTCCTAAGCACCTTATTCTCAAACACCCTTAACCTATGTTCCTCTCTCAGAGTGAGAGTCCAAGTTTCACAGCCATATAGAAGAACCGGTAATATAACTGTTTTATAAATTCTAACTTTCAGATTTTTGGACAGCAGACTGGATGATAAGAGCTTCTCAACCGAATAATAACACGCATTTCCCATATTTATTAAACTAAAAATAAAGTCCTATTTTATTTACAAAAAATCTTCAATCCTCTAAGGTCGATTCCTGTTAACGAGATTTATTGTAGGCTCATGAAAGTTTCGATGCTTTTTGATTTGTTGTTCTGTGGTTACAAGGCAACCATCATCATGAAATGACAATCGATAAGAACAGCTGTTAAAGAGGCGGCCATTTTTTCTCTATATACAACGCTCAAGGGAATGCTCCACACTATAAATGGGAACTTTTTTCCTAATTATTTTTTCAACCAAATTTTGAGAGCATGTTTACTATGTAAAGGACTAACAAATCCAAAATTTTAAACTCCCAAATGTTTTTGGCTTTTAATTCAATTTTATTTTTAGAAATATTTTCAAATCCAACTATTTAGTAGAATATCGAAATTTTTAAGCTTACTTTTTTTTTCTTTGTTACATCCACAAGACACAGAGAAACATTTCTACATATTCATTTTATGAAATATCTTACTTATTCGCTTTCAAGAAATTGTTTGAACTTTTGAAAATGTTTTTTTATATAATTCGTGAAAAACATATTAATAAAATAAACTAGCAGCATTTCTTAGAAAATAAATGCATAGAAACATGCAGGTACCTCATAAATACTTGCAGTAAAAATTTCATCCAGATTGATTATTATTTGGCACAAAAAATTTGGTGTTGAATCAAGAAAAATAAACTTACGGAGAAATGGATTTGAAAGTAAAATGAATATTCATGTAACACATAACTATTAAAATTTTCCTCCGCTATATTCATCTAGTAACTTCAGGGAGCCAACTTTAGAACAAAATGTTGCTTGATTTGTAACCAGAAATTTGTAAAAAAGAAGTATTTTAATGAAAAAAGAATTTTCACAGATCTTCTTCCGCAATAAAAAAAAATTAAACATATTTATAATCAGAACTGAACTAAATCCATTTGGTGTATGAAAATATATATTCTAGAGAAGTGAAATAGTCAATAATTATATTTTGGAAAATTTTTATAATTTTCAGTCTCCTCTTAAACAAGGGATTTCGTGTATATAACTAGTGCAAAGTAATTCCCATGTATAGTTACAGGCTGTTTATACATCCATGGATTATGCATGGTTTATTAGTAACGTTTTCTGTCCAAACTCTGCATAAGTCTCGTATAAAAATTATACACGGTTTATTTTATTTTTATTTTAGTAGGTTATTTTACGACGCTTTATCAACAGCTTAGGTTATTTAGCGTCTGAATGAGATGAAGGTGATAATGGCGGTGAAATGAGTCCGGGGTTCAACACCGAAAGTTACCCAGCATTTTCTCATATTGGGTTGAGGGAAAACCCCGGAAAAAACCTCAACCAGGTAACTTGTCCCGACCAGGAATCGAACCCGGGCCACCTGGTTTCGCGGCTAGACGTGCTAACCGTTACTCCACAGGCGTGGATTACACGGTTTATTAGTAAGACCATAAATATGCAGAGACTCCTAACCTTGATGTCTTGCAGAGACGTCTGTCCGCATTCCCCACTCATCTACTACGTACGAATGTAGTTGAGACGGATCAAAGTGGACCAAATTTATTAAGAAGATGATAATGATGATGATTAGACAGTGGATGCGGGATGACTTAAGGAAAAGTGAAGTTGTTTCGTATCAGAGTATATGGCACGTGCCGCGCCGTCCGTCTTTTGTGTACCTGGCGAGTGCAGCAGCGTACATAACGAAGGAACTCCGATCCGTTCATAGTAACATTGCAACGCATTGTGTGCAGTTGTGTTATCCTGCTCAGGTATTTAGTACGCGTTGAATATGTTGTGCTGATCCACTCATAATGGCAAAACGTTAAATTCGCTCAGAGGTACGAAATGCAATTAAGAAGTATGAGAGTGACATTTTATGTATTAACGAAGACAATATCGTGTGTAATGTATGTAAAATTGAAATAAAAACCAGAACAACTCAGGCACAGGAAATGCGTTGAAATGAAATCTCAGGAACCACCTACATCATCATCATCATCATCATCATCATTTAGCTGTGCGGGTCTAACGACACGTGCAACATGATGCTCAGTACAAATATTCCTCTAAAGAAATTGAGTGATCCCCATTTTAGAGGTTTTCTTCAAAAATTCTCTCGATACAAAAACTATTTAAGCGATAGGCGAAGACGATTCAGCTTCGACAACTTACGAGAATATATCGTTGTTTGCTACAAAGCTAGTAATTGCATCAATGATGACGAGGACTGAACCTTGCAAGGTATGTACTACAGTACGTTATTTTTCTTTTCCTTCTGACTGTACAGAGATACAGTAGTATGTTGACGTCGTCTGTTTACGTTTAACACCTGTTCAGCCAATGGCCTGAATGAAAAAAAAATGTAACATATAGTAAATGTGCACCTATTCAACGATAAGTCATCCCGCATCCACTGCTAATGATAATGCTATCTATATTGATGAAAATTCTTATGATTTATGGCAAAGCAATATATGCGAATTCAAAAAAAAAGGAATTACAATCAAATAAATTTGCACTCGCTAGATTCTTAGCCGCAGAAAATTAAACGTTCAGTAGATACAAGCTGCAGTAACCCCTTCCAGAGACATCTCAGTAAAATAAAAGTTACATAACTCAACAGGCCTACACGTGTTATGACGTTCACCTGCAGTTTCCGCTTCATCTATATTAAGACTGCTTGCTCATGGATAACTTCTCAGCGGCCACGTTCATCAACACAGTCTCAATCCCAGGAATCCGACTGTTACAACCATGGAATTACTCCACGAAAATCGCGGTGGAAAAAATCTTAGCTTTCAAGAAAGAAAAATACTCTCTTGTCTCGATCGCGATTACGCTAGAAAGTCTGACAGATCTCAGTGTTGATCAGTCCAGAGTGTAATAACACTCTACCTAATTTCCGTATTCTAATTTGTGAGCTTATTTTCGTTTAGCCATTACATAATAATAATAATAATAATAATAATAATAATAATAATAAATAAATTTTAAATAATAATACAATAAAAATAAAAATAGTAGTAGTAGTAGTAGTAGTAGTAATAATAATAATAATAATAATAATAATAATAATAATAATAGTAATAATAATAGCAACAGTATCACATATGAACCTAAAAAGATTCCTATATTTCTAAAATGTGATTAGGGTCTATTGTAACTGAATGCCATTAACGAAATTGTTTCTTCCTAGATTTATGGGCTAGTATTTATTTTTTACGAATTCCAGTTTATTCAAAATCCGTCTCTATCTACGTAAGTTATTTCATTATTTCATTATTTAATATTTATCTCGTTTTAATTCCTGATTCTATCACTTGTTTATCTGCTTCCATGCTGTTCAGAAATTAAACATCGCTCGTTTTTCATAATAATAATAATAATAATAATAATAATAATAATAATAATAATAATAATAAATAAATAAATTTTAAATAATAATACAATAAAAATAAAAATAGTAATAATAATAATAATAATAATAATAATAATAATAATAATAATAATAATAGCAACAGTATCACATATGAACCTAAAAAGATTCCTATATTTCTAAAATGTGATTAGGGTCTATTGTAACTGAATGCCATTAATGAAATTGTTTCTTCCTAGATTTATGGGCTAGTATTTATTTTTTACGAATTCCAGTTTATTCAAAATCCGTCTCTATCTACGTAAGTTATTTCATTATTTCATTATTTAATATTTATCTCGTTTTAATTCCTGATTCTATCACTTGTTTATCTGCTTCCATGCTGTTCAGCAATTAAACATGGCTCGTTTTTCATAATAATAATAATAATAATAATAATAATAATAATAATAATAATAATAATAAACTGCATCACATATTAAGCTGGAGTCGCTCTGAGTGGCGCAGTTGGTATAGCGCTGGCCTTCTGTGCCCGAGGTTGCGGGTTCGATACCGGCTCAGGTCATGTCATTAGATTTAGTTGCATGTAAAAGAAGTCCTGCGGGACAAAATTCCGGCACACCGGCGACGCTGATATAACCTCGGCAGTTGCGAGCGTTGTTAAATGAACCATTTAAAAATTATTAAGCTGGAAGCCTCTTACGTTAATAACGTTTTGGATCTCAGTTACAGCAACTGACAGAAAAAACGAGACGATAACATTAACTAAGGAGGTGACAGACCGCATATTTTTCTGTAAATATCACGGCAAGCTTCGGAATTTATATAATTTGGCTGTTAATCTTTGTTTTACATCACTAACTTCCATATCAAACAAAAGCACCGAAATCTGCGATCCCAAAAACGTATCTCTCCTTACATAATTCTGAAGGGGAAAATTTCAACGCTAGAATGCGTAAGGAAAGAAAGGATAGTTTCTGTAATCTCTAGTCCACGAAGACGCGAGGCAAGCTGGTAGGACCTAAGCTTCATGTCGACTAAAATTGCCTGAATAGGGAGGTGCAATTTGAAATTAGAAGTGGACGTGATGGTGAAGGGGTGAAAGAGTAAATTCAATCACCAGTGGTTGTGAACTTCCGTCTCAAAAACTAAATCGACGTGTTTTTATCTCAAAATCGTTTTCCCTGCACATCTAAAATTATTCAAGGTAAGAAATTTTAAAATTAATACACGGTATCGTGTGTGTATATGTGTATGAACTATTCATGAGTCATTTCATTGCATATTAGTGGATTCCGGATGTTTGGAAAATGCCTTTTTTACTGAGTGGAAGTAAATCATTATTTGCACATACATAAAGTGACTTGGAGTAAATCAAAGTGATAGAGCCTATTTTTATCTTGCCTATTTTACCTTTTTTAAGGTGTTTCTTACTAATAAATGCCTCTTTTGTCATTTTAAAGCAATATTTCTTGTTTATTTGCAATTTTCTAATTATATAAATATAAATAAATTTAGCTTCCCTTATGAAAAGGTTGCCAGATTTGACAAAGCGTATTAAATATAATTTGGAAACACACTAAAAGGTAAAATGATAAACATTTGAAACGGTTAGGGAATTGAATATACAAAATGTGCCCAATGTGCCCATATACAGTTAAGAAAGGGGGAAAAATATCGTCAGATAGGTTAGAATGATTTGAATGCCATATACCGCGAGAAAAATAATAGTACGGATTTATTGGCATTGATATCTAAACCAATCAACAGCCATTGGTTAAGATAATGTAATGTATATGAAATTTAAATATTTGATATAATGACTAACTTTACTAACAATAGTAAATAAAAGTAATTTATTTCGGTGCTTAATCTGCTAATAATCGTGCTTTAATACTGTTGGTGTAATATGAATAATGATCGACAATCCACAGTTACAAATATAATAATAATGATCGACAATCCACAGTTACAAATATAATATTGTCATATCTTCATGGTACCAAAAATCAGCTTTATAATTTTAAATATTATGCTCGTTCTCATAGAAGTTGTCACGTAGCATTTACAATTATTGTTTGGTTTCATATTTTCAAATATTACTGTTACAATTTTGTGCTGCACGTGTTTATTATTGCAGGAGAAAGAAATTTGAGTGAGGAACAGTCAGTTATTGTCGGGTGACAGAAGGTATAAGATCGGTTAGCTAGAATGCCTAAATTCAGTAAACCACTGAAAAATAAACTTCATGCTTAGGGGAGAGTCGGGTAGTATCGGACATCGGGTAATATCGGACAGTGAGTTTCTTTCATCTACCACACGATGATAGTACCTGATTGACATGGTTACGTTTCTGTGATGTCGCATAGAGAAACGTAACCATATCATTCAGGTACTACCATATGGTGGTAGATGAAAGAAACGCACTGTCCGATACTACCCGACTCTCCCCTACGTTAGTGAATTTGGTGCCCATGTGTTTTCAACCGATGGAACAGTTTTGTTATGTAAGATTTGTGGGGGGGGGGGAAGTAGTTTATACGTTACCATGTGTCACCTACGAAGTAAATATGTAAGTTTTGTTGATATAATTTAAATTTATTGCTAAAATATATTATGTCTTTTTAAACTGTATAATGCCTTTTTCAAAGATTATTGTGTCTTTTTTTTTTTTACGTTTTTATTGCCTTTTTTTTGCCTGCCTATTTTAACTGTAATAAATGCCTAAACATCCTGACTCTACATATTAGTAAAGAAACTGATTTATGTAATTTAAACTGAGAATTCACTGGAAAATAACATTATAAGTGATAAACTGCATCAACTGAACAATCTGAACGATTGTCTGTGATTATTTCGTTTCTTAGCATATTTGCCTTACATCTTCGGAATCTTGTCAATAAATTCGTATCCGCCATCTTTAACGATGTTTCATAACTCTGTCTTAGATATGCATACATCTTTTCAGCATAAACGAACTGTTAAAGCAAGTTTTTTAATTGAGAACCAAGGTAAATTATAACTCTAAATAACTAAGCAGTTGATTAATTCGTTTAAGAAACCTAAGATCAAGCCCGTGGGCGTTTTACTGTTGGACAAAAACACAATTCTTGGCAATTGAAGCGACGTTAAAACACAGACGCTGTTCTGCTCTGTATTTATCTCTGCCTCCAAGTGCGATCAGAACTGAAAACGATCACGTTGTCAAGCTGTTTCGATCTTACAACTATATCGACTTCCAGAATACGCTCAACTGTTCAGCAATGGAAAATCTGGCCATCACATTATTCACATAAATTGAGAATAAAAGGAAAAAGAAGCTCCATTTTGCGACCTAACCTAAAAGCAGTTAAGTGAAAGAGCAATAAGCATTAATTATTATGCCACTCACAGATGCCAACTTTACGAAGCGTTAGGATCATCTTTGCTGGCTAAGAGAAAAAGAATGTTAGCAAACAAACCTTTTTCAGCACAGAGAGTAATATGAAGAAGCAGATTTCGCTTAGAACGAAGGAAAATCAATATATTGTAGAAACGTCCATCGTCCCACAATGTGAATAACACATAATATAGTAAGCTAATCCATTCAAGAAAATATCACTGAGTATTTACGCTTAAATATATTCTAATAAACAAAATCAAATATTTCTAAGTTAAAAATTGAGAGTATTTCAAAGTTGAATGTTTTTGGTTCAACAATGTGCACCATACATTAAGCTATAAAATACTAGAAAAAAACAACTTTGGAGCCAAAATCCGATAATTGGTAAGTTTTAAAGTCGAATAAATTGTTCTTAGTTCAACAATGTGTAGGCCTATTATACATTAAGCCAAGTTACTCAATTGAATTTTCCTGCTTAAATTGATAATCAAAATACGATATATGGTAAGTTTCAAACGTTAAGTTACTAACATCTGTCGTTCAATTATCTAGCTTAAAATGATAAACAAAACCCGATATTTGGTAAGTTTAAAATTAAGCATCTCTCAAAATTAAAATTTTCTTTATTCAACAATGTGTATTATACATAAGCTAAGTTACTCAAAGCTGTCACTGTGATTTTTCTGCTTAAATTGGCAATCAAAATCCGATATTTGGAAAGTTATAAATGTTAAACTAAGTTCCCAACATCTGTCGTTGAATTTCCCATCTTCAACTGATAATCAAAATCCGATAAATGGTAAGTTTAAAACTGAGCATATCTCAAAGTTAAATTGTTCTTTGTTGAACAATGTGTATTATACATTAAGCTAAGATACTCAACAGCTGTCATCGAAATTTTGTGCTTAAATTGGTACTTAAAGTACGATATTTGGTTAGTTTCAAACGTTAAGTTTCTAACATTTGTCATTCAATTTTTCAGCCTAAACTCATAATCAAAATTCGATATTTGGCAAGTTTAAAATTGAGCATCTCTCAAAGTTAAATTGTTCCTTGTTCAACAATGTGTATTATACATTAAGCTAAGTTACTCAAAACTGTCGCTGAATTTTCCTGCTTACACTGATATTCAAAATAGGATATTTTGTGAGTTTCAAACATTAAGCTACGTTGCTAACATGTCGAAATTTCCAACTCAAACTGATACTCAAAATCTGACATTTGGAAAGTTTAAAATTGAGCATCTTTCAAAGTTAAATTGTTACTTGATAAACAACGTGTATTATACTTTAAGCTAAGTTACTAAACAAATGTCATTGCATTTCCTCTTGAAAAAAAACTTATATTCAAAATAAAATATTTCGTAAATATAAAATTGAATATATTTGAATTCTGGATTACTTTTCTCACAAATATACGTATATTACTCTAACTAAATTAAAAGAGTAGGATAAATTAATTCTTTTGTTTGAATAGATTAATAGTCTTAAGGTCAATATTTGGTAAACGTTCAACAAACGACAAATAATTTTCCTGATTCAATTAAGTTAATAGCCAAAAGTAAATACATGGTAAGTTTAAAATGAAGTATGTTCAAACTTCGATCTTTTTTCTTACAACAAAGCGCAAGTAGGCAAAAATTATTTTTAAATCTCAGAATCATTGGTTAAAATCGATATTTTGTAACTTGAAATGGAGTATATAAAATCGCATTAAAAGAAAACTATGTTATACTTTTGAAATTAAAGTAAAATCATTTCAAATAACTTATTTGTTAGATAAACGTAGGCACGGATTATACACTGTAAAGTAAGAAATTAATTCATAAATATTTCTTCACGAGTGAAGAAAGGAACACAATCACCTACAACTACTCATATTTATACATACAAAGTTATCACTCTTTAATATTTAACACTTAAGTCGGAATATTTTTGTTACGCTGTGTATTTTATATTAATTTTAAGGTAAAATATATTAATTTACAAATATAACTTGTATGAAAAGTCAATTATTAGTTACAGACTCCATTTAAATGTTAGTAAGGACATGAACAATATGAAAGAAATAACTCATTAAAACTACGTGTACCTACTGAAATCACTTTGAAAACTGTTATAATCTGAAATTACTTTACCATTTCTGTTACATTATAGGAGACTGTTTCATGCCTATCCCTAGGAAGTTAATATGGATTAAATTCCAGATCGAAAAGTTGACTTGCGAGGAAAAAGAGGGCATGCTAGGACAAAAAATATCCTCTACACACAATCCCATACGTCATTATGACAGCAAAACTACTTTGAGAAGTAATGAAAACTCGGGACAGTATCGTGCAGTTCATAAAGTATTACTCTAGGAAACCCCGCCATGAATGAGGTGACTGATTTAAATAAAATCAGCAGTTTTGACTACGTGTAAATCAATAAATTTTATAGAATCAATTCAGTAATATTCTGTTACAAGACCAGCAATAACCAAGTTGAAATTTAGCTTGGAAGAATACTGTATGATACTTCAATTTTAAAGAATAGAAGCATTAGTATAACGTTCAAAAGAAGAGGTTTCCAGTAGACATTTTTCATTACTGATGAACCATAAAAAATATATATCTTCCCTTGTCTAAGGCTGTTTCTTCATTCAACTGTTAGGTAGCATTCAGGAGAATTATTATACATTTTTGCATTAGCTTCAACCTCATAAGTCCATTCCGTTTATATTCACTTAAATATAATAAGTTTCTCAATGAATTTTATATATTTAAAGCATCTAACATTAAGATCGTCTTATGTTTCTTTTTTTAGTTCTTTCTTCAAAACAATTCATATATTTGAACAATATGTTATTTTATGTTATGACTGATTCCCTATATTATATCATCTCGTGTTGAAAGTTATAGACCAATCAAGTAAATTTAAATATTTGTAACAGTCCTAATGAATACTACTTTTCCTCCATTTCTCCCATCTCACTTCAATGCAGAAGTAATTACAAACATGTAGTTCTCACTAAATCCAATTCACACGTCAAATAGTCCAATTTAAACCTCTTGTACTAAATTTGGTTTGTAAAATCAAACAATAGCTCATCATGGCAGTGCCCCATTTAAAACAGAAATACACACATTCTGCGACCCAAAAACGCACTTCAAACCCAGCGTGTTTGAATCGTAAAAGCGTGATAAACTACTTCAAACATACCGCTCAGTTTGCTACTGTGAACAGCACACAAGAATAAGTAACATTAGATAGTGAGGAGAACAGTGCACTTCAGAATTTCTCTCTCGCTCTAAAACATAGGGGTAACACCTCCGACTACCTAATGGGTCCCATCTTCACTGCTTACCCAGAAGGCTTCTTTCGGAGCAGACGTTTGCTGTGACGAACTCTGTTCTTCACTCAGGCTGCAATCTTCATCGCCAACATCTTCTTCTCCTCCTGCATCCTCCCCCGTTCTAATGTCCTTTGGTCTCAATTCGCTTTGTTTCGGTTCGATTCGTTCTGCAGAGCTTCCCAGGCGATCCGACTCATCACTAACACCTGTCACTCCTTCGGAAGTCGTTTCCTCTTCTCGTAACACATCGGCGCGTTCCGTCTCCTTTCCTTCTGGTATCGAAGAATCTTCTGTGAGTTGTCTCTCTTTGCTCTCAGCTGTAGTGTTCCTTAGTAGAACGTCTTCGAATGACGACGCTTTCGCAGGTTTCCTAAACTTCTTCCTCGGCTCTTTCAAGCTTGAAGCGCGGGTGATCCCAGGCTTGTTCTCGCTGAAGGACCTGTCCTCCGCCTGTTCTTCACGTGTCGCTATCTCAGTTGCTGAGCTGTATCTCTTGTGTTTGTAACTTTTGCGTCGTTGTAGTGCAAGTTCTTTCCTTGAAAAATCGTTGCCTGCAACAATACTGGAAGGCGACTTTTCTCTGAAAATGACTGGCTCCTGGTCCTCGTCCAACGCGCTGATTTTTTCAGACGTGCTTGTTGTTTCAGATGACTTCTCTTCGCTGGTGCTCGTTGTTTCAGACTCCGTAGTACTTATGTCGTCTGATTTCTTAATGCAAGGCGGAGCAGATGAAGCTTCTTCTGCATATTTGCGCAGTAGTTCTTCGTCCTCGTTTGTAAATACCGCCTCTGGCGTTGCGAAGGACACGGAAGGTCTCTTGATGACAGGAGCTCCAGGAAAGAATGTAGGCCAACTTATATCTGCTTTGGATTTCTTAGGAGTAGAAGGAAGTTTGGGTGGAGACAAGGATGACTGATGCTCTAATGGAGAAACAGATGAGGTATCAATACTCAATGGAGCAACTGGAGAAGCTGATGTATGAACGTCGGCTTCATCAGTCTCAAGAGGCTGTTGAATAATATCTGTAGCTTCATCGGACTTTGTAATTGTCTGGTCAATGATATTATCATTAATATTTACAGAATCAGTTGTAGTCGTTTGAAATCCCAAACGACTCTCTGAGATATCTTCGTCTGCACCTTCACTGATAAACTCTTTCTCACTTTCGAAATTAGTTGAAGGTGTTCTTGGTTCGATGGAAGCTTCGGAAATGTGTTGGGCACCAATTTCTTCATCGAGTAGGTTCTGATCTACTTCAGGAACAAGCTGTACTAGAAGTGCTTCATCGTCTTGTATCTTTTGACATACTTCAGCTGTAGGCTGTTCTGCAACTGTCACACTGCCTGAAATTTCAGGTGTTTTAGAAATTTCTTCACTGGAAACGTCTTTCTCGATGACACCGGGGGTCGCTGAAGTTTCAGTTGCACTGACTGAAGACTGTTGCTCTTCTGCGTCTAATCCGTAGTCTTCAATATGAGTTTCAGAATCGTCGTTTGGATATACAGAGTATTGGGAGTCAAGAGTGTCAGATAATTTGATTGATGGGTCACTCTGAACTTCTAGGTCAACACTCTCTTTGATGTCTTGCCCGTCTTGAATGCCAGAAGTAATTTGATCACTTGGAACTGGAACGTCATTGGAAGTGACATCACTGAGAACGTCCTCAACCGAAAACTCTGATGTTGACGGTTGGAAACTCTCTTCAGTCTTTATATCTGAAGTAGGGAATATCTCTTCATTTTCTATATACGATACTGTATCACTGCCTTGTTTATTAATCACTTCTTCCTGGCGATTTACATCTTCTGATAATTCGCAGATATAATTATCTTGAAGTAACTGCTCAGCAGTAATATCTGGAACTGGAACAAAAGTTTCATTGACAGATGGTTCTTTCTGATTATCACACACTAATTCTTCAGTGACAACTATACGGTTTTCTAATGTATCCACCAAACTGACAGGTTCTTCTTTCAGTCTCTCGGATTCCGACTCTTCTGCGATTGTAGATTGATCGTGCAATGTCTCAACTAAATTGATAGGTTCTTCTTTCAGTCTGTCGGATTCCGACTCTTCTGTGATGACAGATTGATCGTGCAAGGTCTCAACTAAATTGATAGGTTCTTCTTTCAGTCTGTCGGATTCCGACTCTTCTGCGATGATAGATTGATCGTGCACGGTCTCCACCAGACTCACAGGTTCTTCTTTTAGTCTGTCGGATTCCGACTCTTCTGCGATGATAGATTGATCGTGCACGGTCTCCACCAGACTCACAGGTTCTTCTTTTAGTCTGTCGGATTCCGGCTCTTCTGCGATGATAGATTGATCGTGCACGGTCTCCACCAGACTCACAGGTTCTTCTTTTAGTCTGTCGGATTCCGACTCTTCTGCGATGATAGATTGATCGTGCGAGGTATTAACCAAACTGATAGGTTCTTCATTCAGTCTATCGGATTCCGACTTTTCTGCAATGGTAAATTGATCGTGCAAAGTCTCAACCAAACTGATAGGTTCTTCCTCTAGTCTGTCGGATTTCGACTCTTCTGCGATGATAGATTGATCGTGCGAAATCTCAACCAAACTGACAAATTCCTCTTTCAGTCTGTCGGATTCCGATTCTTCTGCGATGATAGATTGATCGTGTAAGGTCTCAATCAAACAGGCAGGTTTCTCATTCAGTTTAGTCTCACCAAATTTCTCTTCAGATAAACGCACATTTTCAAGATCAGCAGACAGTACACTGATCTTCGCTTCTGTATTTTCAACATTATATTCCTGAGCAGTAACTTGGTCCTTCACAAAGTTTTCAGAAGATTCCGCCTCTAAATTGTATATACTAATAACACCAGGAGAAGCTTCTTGCAACCCAACTTCAGAATGTAAAATAGGAACTTTGCTTTCTATATCTAAGTCTTTGGTGCTGCTGATAATTTCATGATGACATTCGATTTCATGATTATCAGAAGGTTTAGTTATGATTTCTGTGTTGAGATCTGAAATGGAAACAAATTCCTCATTCTTGCCAGAAACGTCTGACGCAAACTGAGATATTCCCACTTCCTGAGGCAATTTGGTATCAGTTTCAACTTCAGGAACGAACTTTTCTTTCACATCATACAAGATGCTTGGACGAATTTCAATATCTGAAAATATATCGTAAGTTTCATTTGGAATATGTGATATTCTATCGTCGAATGTCACAGATTTTACAACATCTTTAGGAATTTCTTTCACCTCACTCCCATCAGACTGCAACGATGTCTTGGTATGTGATATATGTTGTAAATCAAAATCTTTCTCGATGAGGTTAACTGATGAAGACGGAATAATTTCATCTTCATGTAAACGTTCATGGAAATGGTCAGTGGACGACACTCGATTCTCTTCAATTTCATGATCTTGTCGCTGAGGAGTAAATCCATTTTGAAAACTGGATGAAGCTTGCGGATAATTTTCGGATGATTGATCTTGCGTATAATTCAACGACCCACTAGTATCGTCAGATGATCTAAATTCGAAACTATCACTCGGCTTACTCCGCCAACGTTCGTAAGTATTCGTATAACCGGAAGTTACAGCACAATGCGGGGTCCACAAAGGGAGGTAGCCATCTTGAAAATGTCGGACACAGGCTATAACTTCCAGAACGCCGACGCACACCACCAGCACAGAGAGCAACAACCCCATGATGCACTATTCGTCAACACCCCTCACAGAAATCTGATATAAAGTTCAAAATCGCCGAAACTTCCATATCCCCACACAAGCAAGGCGACTCTAAACCTACTCGTTCGGTTCCCAACACTCGTTTGGTGAGCGGGGCACGGTTACGCGCTGGCCAGTACCTTGAAGATATTCTTGGGAGCTGAATGTACCAAACATCAAGGGACTCTTTTTTTCTAGGCCGAGGATTTATAATTGTGATAGACCTCAATAAGTAGACGCGGCATGTGAATTTCTGATGGCATCTTTAAAAGAAATGTGTGACATAATCATGTCAGTATTTCATCAATGTGGATGCAGACTTCACAACGAATACATTTTCTCTCAGACATGTGGAATGGTGTTGGCACAGAACTCTATCCTGAGTCGTCAATAGCCCATGTGACGGTACACCTCCGCTAATACATATGCGCGCCAAGTAGGTGATGGTTATCAAATAGTGGTCCGCTGTTCGCATTATTTAACGAAAAATTCATATAAAACTTGGCAAGTGATAATTATTTTCTACTCGTAACGCATAAGAACTTCAGTTTAACAGTAGTTAAGATACGATTACGGATTCAAATACCGCATGGAGCGTGACTATGTGGTAACAATATGGCGACTCATTCTTTCTTAGGTGGAAATCCGGAATATTGCAGAGAAAAAAGAAAAGAGACTTACATGAGTTAAGTTATTTCAAAAGTTGTATGAGACATGTAGTAGTAGTAGTAGTAGTAGTAGTAGTAGTAGTAGTAGTAGTAGTAGTAGTAGTAGTAGTAGTCGTAGTAGTAGCAGTAGTAGTATTAGTAGCAATAGTAGTAGCAGCAGCAATATAATAGTTTTTTAGTTGGTTATTTAACGACGCTTATCAACTACGAGGTTATTTAGCGTCGATGAGATTGGTGATAGGGAGATGGTATTTGGCGAGATGAGGCCGAGGATTCGTCATAGATTACCTGGCATTCACCTTACCAACCAGGTAATCAGCCCAAGCGGGGATCGAACCCGCGCCCGAGAGCAACTTCAAATCGGCAGGTAAGCGCCTTAATCGACTGAGCCACGCCGATGGCTAGTATAATAGTAGTAGTAGCCTGTAGTAACAGTAGTAGACTAGTAAAATAGTGGTAATATTTAACGAAAGTAGGAAATAATTTCAAACGTAGGTCTATATCCTGGGAATGAAACAAAAGTACGAAGTAATGTCAAACGTATATCCTACGAAACAAAGGATAGTACGAAGTAATGTCAAACGTATATCCTGCGAAACAAACGAAAGTACGAAGTAATGTCAAATGTATATCCTACGAAACAAAGGATAGTACGAAGTAATGTCAAATGTATATCCTGCGAAACAAACGAAAGTACGAAATAATGTCAAACGTATATCCTACGAAACAAAGGATAGTACGAAGTAATGTCAAATGTATATCCTGCGAAACAAACGAAAGTACGAAGTAATGTCAAACGTATATCCTACGAAACAAAGGATAGTACGAAGTAATGTCAAATGTATATCCTGCGAAACAAAGGATAGTACGAAGTAATGTCAAATGTATATCCTGCAAAACAAACGAAAGTACGAAGTAATGTCAAACGTATATCCTACGAAACAAAGGATAGTACGAAGTAATGTCAAATGTAAATCCTACGAAACAAAGGATAGTACGAAGTAATGTCAAATGTATATCCTGCGAAACAAACGAAAGTACGAAGTAATGTCAAACGTATATCCTACGAAACAAAGTATAGTACGAAGTAATGTCAAATGTATATCCTGCGAAACAAACGAAAGTACGAAGTAATGTCAAACGTATATCCTACGAAACAAAGGATAGTACGAAGTAATGTCAAATGCATATCCTGCGAAACAAACGGAAGTACGAAGTAATGTCAAACGTATATCCTACGAAACAAAGGATAGTACGAAGTAATGTCAAATGTATATCATACGAAACAAAGGATAGTACGAAGTAATGTCAAATGTATATCCTGCGAAACAAACGAAAGTACGAAGTAATGTCAAACGTATATCCTACGAAACAAAGGATAGTACGAAGTAATGTCAAATGTATATCCTGCGAAACAAACGAAAGTACGAAGTAATGTCAAACGTATATCCTACGAAACAAAGGATAGTACGAAGTAATGTCAAATGTATATCCTGCGAAACAAACGAAAGTACGAAGTAATGTCAAACGTAGATCCTGCGAAACAAACGAATGTACGAAGTAATGTCAAACGTATATCCTACGAAACAAAGGATAGTACGAAGTAATGTCAAATGTATATCCTACGAAACAAAGGATAGTACGAAGTAATGTCAAATGTATATCCTGCGAAACAAACGAAAGTACGAAGTAATGTCAAACGTATATCCTACGAAAAAAAGGATAGTAAGAAGTAATGTCAAATGTATATCCTGCGAAACAAAGGATAGTACGAAGTAATGTCAAATGTATATCCTGCGAAACAAACGAAAGTACGAAGTAATGTCAAACGTATATCCTACGAAACAAAGGATAGTACGAAGTAATGTCAAATGTAAATCCTACGAAACAAAGGATAGTACGAAGTAATGTCAAATGTATATCCTGCGAAACAAACGAAAGTACGAAGTAATGTCAAACGTATATCCTACGAAACAAAGTATAGTACGAAGTAATGTCAAATGTATATCCTGCGAAACAAACGAAAGTACGAAGTAATGTCAAACGTATATCCTACGAAACAAAGGATAGTACGAAGTAATGTCAAACGTATATCCTACGAAACAAAGGATAGTACGAAGTAATGTCAAATGTATATCCTGCGAAACAAACGAAAGTACGAAGTAATGTCAAATGTTTATCCTGCGAAACAAGCGAAAGTAGGAAACAATGTCAAATGTATATCCTGCGAAACAAGCGAAAGTAGGAAACAATGTCAAATGTATATCCTGCGAAACAAGCGAAAGTAGGAAACAATGTCAAATGTATATCCTGCGAAACAAGCGAAAGTAGGAAACAATGTCAAATGTATATCCTGCGAAACAAGCGAAAGTAGGAAACAATGTCAAATGTATATCCTGCGAAACAAGCGAAAGTAGGAAATAATACCCAACGTATATCCTGTGAAACAAATGAAAGCGGTCGAATGTAATGTAAAGTGTTAGCGGTTTGTCTTTAGTTTTTAAATAATTCATTATTCAAATTTTAAGAAAGTTATATATGTCCCGCAATCGCGACGTTAATAGCTTTCGACTGAGACATCACTAAATCTCATAAGTGTTACAATTTCCTCAAAAATTTGATACCAAGTTCAAATTAAGTATATAGATTATTTATGTAACGAAGCGTTTTGACTGCAGGGGCTAATACGAGCCGACAATATAGTAATTGGAATAGTATCTAACTATTAATTTGATGAGGTTTTCAAACTAGAAAACTATGAGATAATAATTGTTCAAATATATTTGACACTTCTCAGCCATAGAGGCTAATAAGAAACCATGTGCTACGAACGAAGAATGGTGTAATAGAAATGGTATGGGAAACTGAAAAACTGTGAAACGACATGTGCCACAGCCATTTTGTCCAGTATAAATCACACACTATCTACTCGAAATCGAAGCGCAGTGCCTAAAGGGAATTGCTTGTTAAGCAATGCGAAACTTGTGACATAACTACATTTTATTTTACCATACCTTAGGTTCAAATACTCGCATCTAAATGATTTATTTACTTATCATAGCCTATTTCTGCTCATTAAATATGTATTACCTACTACAAGTTATGATATATTGCTTTAGTTCTTGGGGAAAAAAGTTAATAACATAATTAAATTTTCATTAATGTTTATAGTAACCTACATGCACATTCATTTCTGAAATTTTTCTTTTTTTCCAAATTTCAGATTTGAAAGACAATTTTATTACACAGATTTAGAAGTAATAGAAGACACTCTTTCCAAAAAGAATAGGGCTCTTTTAAATATTATATTTGAATTTGTTTAATAAATTAAAATCTATTTTTCTTTCATATAACATGAAGTTAACAATAATTTAATATAATTCAATAAATATAATAGCGTAGCATTATTATACATCTGGTAAGACAGTCTGAAAATTTCGTAAATCTAGTTCAAACACTTTTTTCTACTAATAACTTGAAAGCTGTAAGTTTTGAGATAACAGCGTTTAAAATTAAATATATATTAATATTGAACAAATTTATAAGTATACGGTGTTAAAATTTTATCATAAAAATCATAATAAGTTTGTATTACAGACACATAATTATGACACAAGACGAAATATTAATTCAACATTAGTAGAACCTAAATGTCTCACATATGCTGGTCTAAAGCATAGCATTAATTTTGGCCCTCGGTTGTAGAATGCTTTAACTAAATTACACCCAGAACTTCTAACATGTAACTCACTAACATATAACAAGACAATTAGAAACGTGTTAATATCTTCAGTTTGATTAAATAAATTTATAGCCTATGTGTATGAATCAATCAACCTATATTATATTTGTATTCTATAATTTTGAAATATATATTAGTCCTACTTTTCACGTGCGATATTATTCTTCTCTAGTGTTAATATTATATTATATAATTCCACTGCCGCTGTAATTTAAATTTCAGTTTCCTATTTTATTTTACTTATTTATTTTTATTATTATTATTATTATTATTATTATTATTATTATTTTAATATTATATCTGAACTGCGACCGAGCACGAGCGCTGCTCATTCGGTCTCAAATTTTGTTAATACTACTGTATCTCCATTTTATATTGCTTGTATTATTTTATTTCTATTTCTATTGTTTCTTTTGTAATTATATTCTTTATTCTGTATATTTAAATTTATATAAAATAAATAAATAAATAAATTTCAGTTTATGGCGCAACGATTTGAATAAGAACAATTAATGAATATGTAAAAATTATATAGGGTAAACTAGGGTCTGTTGGACAGTCGGGCATGTTGGACACTCTGTACTTTAACGTGTTACCACGCCACTTGTGGGCACCACATTCTGCTAGAAGTCAATGACGGAAGTAGCCCCACTCGTGCCTACTTCCGTCATTGACTTCTAGCAGAATGTGGTGCCCACAAGTGGCGTGGTAACACGTTAAAGTACGGAGTGTCCAACATGCCCGACTGTCCAACAGACCATAGTTTACCCTATAAATTTGTTTGAGAAAAAATGCTCTCTAATATAATCAAATAAATAAAAATGCAATCTTTGACCCTTGATTCCCCTTAAAACCATTTTGAAGAGGTTTACGTCCACGGTATCATGTTCCATCCGCACTATTCCGCACAAGGAATCAACATGTCGCATTACTCAAGCAGGCAGACTGGCACGGGTTTATCTGCAAAATCATATGGCTCTCCCATATACAATCTATTTGTGTGCGCGGGGAACCGTGCCAAAATAATCCAACGTCTGAAAATTATGTCGCACCCCACACAACACTCTGCCACCTCATCGTCACCTCCGCTATGCGAGCATGGCTCCCTCCGTGCAATGCAGTGATTGCCTACACGAAGTCGAGGAGTGCTGGAATTTAGTTATACCAGATTTAACCAATGTATCAATACTGAGATTGGGGCAGATTTGTGGATTTAAAAATAGTAACATTTGCAACCTTAAGATTTAATCTGTGTAAGTTTGAATAAGCAGAGATGGCTAATAATGAACAATATTTGAAATTATTGTTAATATTTTCCTTGCTGTTGATAATAATAATAATAATGATAATAATAATAATAATAATAATAATAATAATAATAATAATAATCTTCACTTCAAGGATTAGGTGAATCGCCTATTCCGAATTCACAATGATTCCTCCATTTAATAATAATAATAATAATAATAATAATAATAATAATAATAATAATAATCTTCTTCACTTCAAGGATTAGGCGAATCGCCTGTTCCGAATTCAAAATGATTCCCTCCATTTAATAATAATAATAATAATAATAATAATAATAATAATAATAATAATAATAATAATATTATTCTTCACTTCAAGGATCAGGTGAATCACCTGTTCCGAATTGACAATGATTCCCTCTATTTAATAATAATAATAATAATAATAATAATAATAATAATAATAATAATAATAATAATCTTATTCTTCACTTCAAGGATTAGGTGAATCGCCTGTTCCGAATTGACAATAATTCCCTCTATTGAATAATAATAATAATAATAATAATAATAATAATAATAATAATACTAATAATAATCTTATTCTTCACTTCAAGGATTAGGTGAATCGCCTGTTCCGAATTGACAATGATTCCCTCTATTTAATAATAATAATAATAATAATAATAATAATAATAATAATAATAATAATAATCTTATTCCTCACTTCAAGGATTAGGTGAATCGCCTGTTCCGAATTGACAATGATTCCCTCTATTTAATAATAATAATAATAATAATAATAATAATAATAATAATAATAATAATAATAATAATAATAATCTTATTCTTCACTTCAAGGATTAGGTGAATCGCCTGTTCCGAATTGACAATGATTCCCTCTATTTAATAATAATAATAATAATAATAATAATAATAATAATAATAATAATAATAATCTTATTCTTCACTTCAAGGATTAGGTGAATCGCCTGTTCCGAATTGACAATGATTCCCTCTATTTAATAATAATAATAATAATAATAATAATAATAATAATAATAATAATAATCTTATTCTTCACTTCAAGGATTAGGTGAATCGCCTGTTCCGAATTGACAATGATTCCCTCTATTTAATAATAATAATAATAATAATAATAATAATAATAATAATAATAATAATCTTCACTTCAAGGATTAGGTGAATCGCCTGTTCCGAATTCACAATGATTCCCTCCATTTAATAATAATAATAATAATAATAATAATAATAATAATAATAATAATCTTCTTTTTCACTTCAAGGATTAGGCGAATCGCCTGTTCCGAATTGACAATGATTCCTTCCATTTAATAATAATAATAATAATAATAATAATAATAATAATAATAATAACTTACCTATTCCACCATTAAACTTTTAACTTTGTAGTTTGCACCTTTCATTGAAATTTCTGTTCCACTACCACGTTTAAAAACTTGTTCGCAAAGTAAAAACAGAAAAAGAAAAGCAGAGAAAGGTTTTCAAATACATTACTTTTTTATTTTACTTGGTTATTTAACGACGTTTGTATCAACTACGAGGTTATTTACCGTCGATGGGATAGGTGATAGCGAGATGATATATTTGGCGAGATGAGGCCGAGGATTCGCCATAGATTACCTGACATTTGCCTTACGGCTGAGGAAAACCTCGGAAAAAACCCAACCAGGTAATCGGCCCAAGCGGGAACCGAACCCGCGCCCGAACGCAAGTCCGGATCGGCATGCAAGCGCCTTAACCGACTGAGCTACACCGGTGGCTGTCAAATACATTACAATTTTTGTTAAAAAGTCACAATCATTTTGTAAACTGCAAAGCCAATGCTGAAAAGTGAAAGGGTATTTTTCAAAGAACCAAATCTCTGTGCCATTAGTATATTTTTACTTTGGATTCAAAATAATTTAGAGAAGAAATATGATAAGAAAAGAAGATATGTACCAATTATTATTAGCTGATTTAGGTGACGAAGAAATCTCCCTCGAAAAAAAAAAAAAAAAAAAATATATATATATAAATATATATATATATATATATATATATATATATATATATATATATTCATCCATTTAGTGTTCTGTCGAAGGGCAGGTCTTTCACTGCAAACCCAGCTTTCTCCAATCGTTCCTTTTTTCTGCCTTCCTCTTTGTTTCTTCATATGATCCATATATCTTAATGTCGTCTATCATCTGCTATCTTCTTGTACCCCGAACTCTTCTCCCGTTCACCATTCCTTCCAGTGCATCCTTCAGTAGACAGTTTCTTCTCAGCCATAATAAAGAGTATACAGGTCTAAAAACAAGATAAATTTCCATAACCTAAGTAGTTTGCCTTAATTCTGTACATGTTTGCGAATTACGCCAACTTAAGCAGATTATATTCTTGAAAGAATTGTGCCTAAATATAAAACGAAAAATAAGAAGTTTATCTCTTCCGTATTTCTAAAGAACAATAAATTACTCACGTCTTCACTGGCTAAGCAATGGAGCTCAACAACATGGAGTTGCAATGACTAATGATATGCAAACACTTTGCAGAATGAAATGAAAAGTGCAAGTCAATCCCTAATTCATGGAGAAATAGAAAGACTTTTCAGTTATTATTATTGTTATTGTTATTGCTATTATTATTGTTATTATTATTGCTATTGTTATTATTATTATTGTTATTATTATTATTATTAGTATTATTATTGTTATTATTGCTATTGTTATTATTATTATTATTATTGTTATTGTTATTGTAATTATTATTGTTATTATTATTGTTATTATTATTGTTGTTATTATTGTTATTGTTATTATTATTGTTATTATTATTATGGTTATTATTATTGTTATTATTATTACTCCTACTGTTATTATTATTGTTATTGTTGTTATTATTATTATTATTGTTATTATTATTATTATTATTGTTATTATTGTTACAGTTATTATTATTATTGTTATTATTGTTATTATTATTGTTATTATTACTATTATTGTTATTGTTATTATTATTGTTATTATTATTACTTTATTGTTATTGTTGTTATTATTATTGTTATTATTGTTATTGTTATTATTGTTATTATTATTATTGTTATTATTATTATTATTATTATTATTATTATTATTATTATTATTGTTACTATTATTGTTATTGTTGTTATGTTATGTCGTAATTACTAAGAAAGACTGTATTAGAGATCTTGGTGTCCTACTTGATTAAAAATTATATTTCCATGATCATGTGCAATATATTTATACCCATTCATTAAGAATGCTTGGTCTGATAAGATCTATAACTTATTCTTGTTCCACTCCTATGTGTTTATTAATTTTATACTATACGTTGGTTAGATCCAAGCTTGAATATGCATCTGTTGTATGGAACTCCATTACTTCCACTGACTCGGCTAAATTGGAGAATATTCAAAGAAAATTTATTTCCTTGTGTTCTTATAGATTTTTACCAAATTCCGATTATAACTATGAGATTAATTGCAAATATTTCAATTGCGGTAGTTTGTTTACCAGACGTCAGGATCTTGATTATTTATTTTTTTGTAAAGTCATTAAGGGTGATATTGATTGTGAATTTTTCATAAGCAATATCAGTCTTTGTATTCCTGCTAATGGTTTAAGATTTCATAAATTGTTTTATAATAGGAATCCTAAATCTCTCTCTCCGGTCTGCAGATGTATTAAATATGCTAATTTGCATGGATTCAACTTGGATCCATTTAATGTGTAGTATATCTTTGAGTTTTATGTCAGTATTATTAATAATGCCATTTGTTAAGATATGTATCATACTATTCTTGTCAATTACATATCATTACAAGACTCATATTATTCCAGGCTTCAATTTTTAATTAACTCACTGATCTAATTTTAATAATTATTTGTCCATTTATTTGTTGCATTTGGTCAATTGATTAATGTAGACTATTCCATTATTTCAATTATCTCATTGTACTTATTTTATAATTATGTATGCTATTCTACTCCGTTGCATTTGATCAATTATTGATGTAGACCATTATAAAGTTTGTACTTCATCTCATTGCCATTTTCTATCATTCATTCTCATCATCATTTGTTGTTTTGTTCTGTTTTGTATCGTGCTAAAACTGTAATTGGCCTTGTGCTGTTGTTTTGCACATTAATATTCTAAATAAATAAATAAAATTATTATTATTATTATTATTATTATTATTATTATTATTATTATTATTATTATTATATTTGGTAGCGATATCAGTCGGGCCACTGCGGAGAAATAAGAAAAATAAACACTCTATGCCACTAAAAGCGCACCTATTGAAATAAATACAAAGTAGACAAGTAAACGCATCAATGCAAAGAGCCGGCTGACATCAGAAGACGGTGCAACGAGGAAAGCGCGACGCAAATGTAGAGGGGCGGCTGCCAAGCCGGGCTATTAAAAGCAGCGCGCAACTGCCGCCATCACTCAAGCTCACACAGCAACAGATGAAATTCGCACACGACTCGGTGCAGAGGACGCAAATAAAATGTTTACAGCATCGTGAAACAGACAAATGGCCAGACGGAACATGCCTTACAATGCGTCGGAATACGTAAACATTCAAATTCTGCAATGTTCGCAGAACTTTTATATCCGCCGCCACCGAGTACATCCATATTCAAAGAGATCCGCCTGATGGAAAATTTCCTATTAACAAATATTGGGAGCAACGCGTCGATTTTCACTATTAAGGTGGGTCGGGTAATTTGGGTATAAGTTACAATGTATTGAATAAAACTTTACTTAATCTTCAAACACATGACAATTTAATATATATTGTCTATTTCACAGTTACCTATCCTGGAGCGATAAAAATTTATGTTGATTACACTGATACTACATGATAAAAAAAGGTAAATTGAGTATAAGTTACAATTTATTGAATAAAACTTTACTTAATCTTCAAACACATGACAATTTAATATATATTGTCTATTTCACAGTTGCCTATCCTGGAGCGATAAAAATTTATGTTGATCACACTGATACTACATGATAAAAAAAGGTAAATTGAGTATAAGTTACAATGTATTGAATAAAACTTTGCCTAATCTTCAAACATATGACAATTTAATATATATTGACTATTTCACAATTGCCTATCCTGGAGCGATAAAAATTTACGTTGACCACACTGATACTACCTGATAAAAAAAGGTAATTTGGGTATAAGTTACAATGTATTGAATAAAACTTTGCCTATTCTTCAAACACATGGCAATTTAATATAAATTCCCTATTTCACAATTACCTATCCTGGAGCAATAAAAATTTACGTTGATCACACTGATACTACCTGATCAAAAAAAGGTAATTTGGGTGTAAGTTACAATTTATTGAATAAAGGTTTGCCCAATCTTCAAACACATGACAATTTAATATATATTGTCTATTTCACAATTGCCTATACTGGAGCGATAAAAATTTACGTTGATCACACTGATACTACCTAATTAAAAAAAAGGTAATTTGGGTATAAGTTATAATTTATTGAATGAAACTTTACCTAATCTTCAAACATATAACAATTTAATATATATTGTCTATTTCACAATTGCCTATACTGCAGCGATAAAAATTTACGTTGATGACACTGATACTACCTGATAAAAAAGGTAATTTGGGTGTAAGTTACAATTTATTGAATAAAGGTTTGCCCAATCTTCAAACACATGACAATTTAATATATATTGTCTATTTCACAATTGCCTATACTGGAGCGATAAAAATTTACGTTGATCACACTGATACTACCTAATTAAAAAAAAGGTAATTTGGGTATAAGTTATAATTTATTGAATGTAACTTTACCTAATCTTCAAACATATAACAATTTAATATATAATGTCTATTTCACAATTGTCTATACTGCAGCGATAAAAATTTACGTTGATGACACTGATACTACCTGATAAAAAAAAGGTAATTTGGGTATAAGTTACAATGTATTATATAAAACTTTGCCTATTCTTCAAACACATGGCAATTTAATATAAATTCTCTATTTCACAATTACCTATCCTGGAGCAATAAAAATTTACGTTGATCACACTGATACTACCTGATCAAAAAAAGGTAATTTGGGTGTAAGTTACAATTTATTGAATAAAGGTTTGCCCAATCTTCAAACACATGACAATTTAATATATATTGTCTATTTCACAATTGCCTATACTGGAGCGATAAAAATTTACGTTGATCACACTGATACTACCTAATTAAAAAAAAGGTTATTTGGGTATAAGTTACAATTTATTGAATAAAACTTTACCCAATCTTCAAATACATAACAATTTAATATATATTGTCAATTTCACAATTGACTATCCTGGAGCGATAAAAATTTATGTTGATCACACTGATACTACCTGAATCGGGGAATACTAAAACGTTTTCCCAAAAGTAAACTGAAAGGTTCTAAGTCACACATCTTAATTTTAATTTTTTTTTCTGGTACATATTGTTAAAATGTGAGTTTTAGTTGACACTTTTATTCGTACACAAAAGAGTTTATACAAAATAAATATCCCATTAACAATTTTTAAATTTCTTATTAATTTTCCTGAAAGTAAACTGAAAGGTTCTAAGTCAGAGACACTAATTTGATTTTTTTAGCTTTATAGAAGGAAAAAAATTATTTTGGTCATGATTTAGCTCATGTTTAGGTCGTATATTAAAATGTAATTTTTTTCATATTTTTAAACAAACTCTGAAAGTAAAGAAACAGTTTTTTTTTTCTTCCGAAAAACAAGGTTGTATGACTTAGAACGTTTTAGTATTCCCCGATTCAGGTAGTATCAGTGTGATCAATATAAATTTTTATCGCTTCAGGATAAGCAATTGTGAAACAGACAATATATATTAAATTGTCATGTGTTTGAAGATTAGGCAAAGTTTTATTCAATAAATTGTAACACACTGGCCTAATTATGTATGAAAATATAATCATCATGCAATAAAATATTCCCCGATTACTGCCATATCCCTATGGAAAATTTCACAGTGATAGGATTAATACTTCCCGAGATAAATGTACCTAAAATACAAAAAATGTAGTTTTGAGAAACAAGCGCTTTATAACCTGGCGTGGCATTTAACGACCCTTGGCACGAGGCCATTTACAGGCAACCAGGGGAATTTAAAAATGTAGGAACATATATAACTCCTGTATAAAACCGTTCAGAATTTAATGGGGAATCTTATTTTACGAAAACATGAAAAAAAAAATTAGTCAATTTTAACATGCAGATTTCACTAAGGATCCTAACAGCTCAATAACAGTGTTATAAACATAGCAAGGAAATTTATACACTTCTTTAATATTATAGTTGTCTACTATTTTTTTAGCCTGCTAGCAACAATACTCCGTTTGACAAAATTATCAACACCATCTGTTAAGCTTTTTCAAATTTAAAACGCTCCAAATGTAACGTGGTCGTGGCTTGACCAGGGCCCACAAATAAGATTGTCCCTGCAACGGGCTACCTAGTTGGAAATTAACGAACTCGCTGCGAACCACGCGATTTTTACAATTATAGCTACGCCCTGGATTCCGCGGGTGAATATAGTTCCCAGTGTACCAGATAGAAACGTGGCAGGCATCTGTTCGAACTTGTGACATAAATGTGTCGCCCACCAAACAGAGCGTGGCGCTGCAGTCGGCAGAGATAGAGAGGTTATGTAACGACCGGCCAATTAGTACTGAGGAAAACTATAAATTTTGGCCGTGCAGTACACTCCAAGAAATATGCTTCCTCAAATAATATAATAATTTATTTTATTCTGAGAAATTCTTGGCTTATAATTATATAGGGATTTTCAAAAGTAATGAGCAATTAAAATTGACTGAGGAGATTTTGCACAAAAACTCAGACATGTCGAACCTTGTATTTATAGAAAGGAATATTTTTTATAGAAACAAAATATGTTTGCGACTATTGTTGTGTGAGTTATGAAGCCACTGAGATCATTTTAAAATTATAGCCTATATTTTTATATCATATTATGAAAGAGCACATTTTTATGCAACATTTCAGTTGTTTTATACGAAAGCACTAAGGTTATTGTTACTATGGTAACAATTTTATTGCTGTTATATTTTGTTACTCCCTGTGTTATAAAGCAGTTTTGTTGATGGAATCAACATGAAACAAGGTGTTATGAACAGAAAATGAGAGAACTGAGATTCTAATGAAAGGATTTGATGACAAAGAATGTAGGCCTACACAATAAGGAGTTTGCACACTTTTTAACGAAAGTGATCCATATCGGCCACCCATTTCTCATCAACTGTGACTACAATAGAAGCGAAATTCAAAGAACATGAACACGCCACAGACAAAATGACAGAAAGATACACAAACAAACGGCATGTACGAAGCCACTTTTCGGTACCAGTGATTTTTACAAAAGTCTTGAAATGGATTTCTGCAGCATCACTGCATTTCCTCTTGCGAAAATGTAAAAGACTCACCGAAATTGATAATAACTTTAGTAGCACTCGAAATATTAATATCGGTGTCCCTCAGAGGACTGTCCTTGGTCCTATTTTGTTTTTCATATAAAGGGTGCGTCAGAAAGAATGGATGGATTTCAAACTATCGATACGCAGCGAGGGGAGGGATATAGTGAGAGGGACCACGACTGTTGGGTCAGCCAGAGAATGCAGTTTTAGTTGAGAACATGGTGTTGGTCTGGTGTACAACGTGCTTTCATTGTAGAGATATTTTTTAAAAATGAAGAGTCTGTGATCGCCACTCAGGACTCATTTCGACATCGGACGTCACGCTAGGATTCCAACTCGGAATACAATTTTGCGGTGGGTGGCTTCATTTCGTATCACAGGTTCAACATTAAAGAAAAAATCACCTGAATGAACACGGATCGCGTGTACACCTGCAAATGTGGAGACAGACACTAGGTTTTCCGGCCACCTCAAAGATCAGCCCGCAAACATGCTATTCACTGAGATTGTCCGAGGCTACGGCAAGATCTCGCACCCTGCGACTTCTTTCTTTGGGACCATTTGAAGCCGTAAGTTTGTAAACATCGATCACATATACTGGATGAACTGAAGACGGCGATTCGTGAAGAAATCGTGGCAATCCCACCAGCTATGACTGTGAAAGTGATGGCGAACTTCAGAAAAAGCCTCGATGCCTGTATTGAAAGCCAAGGACATCATATGGATTACGTTGTTTTCCATAAATAAACTGCATGTATTGGTGAATATGTTGATAACAATAAATTTTTGATTTGACGAATCCTTACAATTTTCTTGCCATGTGAAATCCATCCGTTCTTTCTGACGCACCCTGTATATTAATGATTTAGAAAAATCAAATGGTGAGATATTTTCGTATACGGACGACACTGTTGTTATTTTTCCAGGTAAAACTTGGGATGATACCTACCTTAATACAATAATGGCATTACTTTGATTAAAATTTGGGTTGATTCCAACCTACTTGTATTAAATCGTACTAAAACTACGGTTGTACAATTTTCGTTACCATCTGTTGGTAAGAAATCCCCCGACTCGCTCTTGTATTTAAAAATTCATACATCCAATTGTTCTTCTAATCACTGTAACTGTCCAATTCTAAATTAACATCTTCAAGTTAAGGATCTCGGAATAGTACAATCGACCAACATTTACGTTGGGATAAACATGTTCCTTTTCTGTGCAATAGATTAAGTAAAATTATTCACTATTTTGTCATTCTACGAAATTACTTGACTGTCCATACTTCACGACTGATTTACCTCGCATTAGTACAAGCTATATTACAATATGGCATTATAGAATGGGGTAGTGCTTATAATGCCAATAACTCTGCTACAGAAAAGAATAATAAAAATGTCTCAATAAATCTCTTGATTATTCTTCAGAACTGTTGTTTTCTGAATTTAAAGTATTTAATATCCACCAAATTTATACCACTGTATTATTGAATTTCGTACATAAAAACCGAAATATATTTAATTTGTATTCACATAAACATAAAACTAAAAGATCAGACAACATATGCTTGACAGAACCTAAATGTATCACAACTCAGCAGCAACTCAGGTCCAAGGCTCTATAACAAGATGCTCTTTATTTTAATAAATCAATTAAAATTATTGTTTAGGGAGGGAATATAAAGTTTCAATTATTGTAATATCCCTTTTTTCTTTTTCTCTTTTTACTTTATATTTTTGTTAACTAAATAGGCCTACTTGTTTTAAAATTAAGTGGAATTCCGCCTGAGCAAGAGTATGTTCTCTTTCTGGTGGTGCTAGAGTGATTTTTATATACTGTATAAGAAACAATATGTATCTTTATTCTAGCAATAAACATTATTATTATTTTTAGTAGGTTATTTTACGACGTTTTATCAACATCTTAAGTTATTTAAAATCTGAATGAGATGAAGGTGATAATGCCGGTGAAATGAATCCGGAGTCCAGCACCGAAAGTTACCCAGCATTTGCACATATTTGATTGAAGGAAAACCCCGGAAAAAACCTCAACCAGGTAACTTGCCCCGACCGGGAATCGAACCCGGACCACCTGGTTTCGCGGCCAGACGTGCTAACCGTTACTCCACAGGTGTGGACTATATTATTATTATTATTATTATTATTATTATTATTATTATTATTATTATTTAGTTGGGAGGCCGGAGGGAAAAAGACCTTTGGGGAGGCCGAGACATAGGTGAGAAGATAATATTAAAATGGATTTGAGGAAGGTGGGATATGATGGTAGAGACTGGATTAATCTTGCTCAGGATAGGGACCAATGGCGGGCTTATGTGAGGGCGGCAATGAACCTCCGGGTTCCTTAAAAGCCAGTAAGTAAGTAAGTAAGTAAGTAAGTAAGTAAGTAAGTAAGTAAGTAAGTAAGTAAGTATTATTATTATTATTATTATTATTATTATTATTATTATTATTATTATTATTATTATTATCTATAGAGTTAAATTTCGAATTAAAAGTTTCATGCCAACATTTTATGCCTTAAAGATATTATGTAGACGAATTAGTTTAAAAATACCGCTTATCTAGCAGTTACGTAAATGAAGCGAAAGAAAAAAAAATATGTGAAAACATTACTTTCCTCAAGTGAAGTAACGAACGTAACTGCCACAAAATAAATTTCTTTCTCGTCACTAGCAATTTAATAGCCAGACAGGACCACACGGAGTTTCATTTTAAGACAGAATATTATTGAAAGCGCATTTTAAGAGATTACCTTTGGTTGTTATATGCCATTAAACAACATTTCAGGGAAAGCAGAAGAGGTTCATGTAGGAATTCGCTTCAACAGTAGGTCCACTATTGGATACTTGCCAAGTAGGTATCATGAGAACCTCATCATTCAGATTCTAATTTATGAAGTACAGGCTGTTCATAAAGTCCCCGCATTTTAGTGACCAAGTAATGAGTGCAGTTATCGTGTAGTGATTAGAGAATGTACAGGAACCATATATGTAGTATAACCTCTTTATAGGCATTTAACTGTATATTCTTTTGTTCATTCTCTTACTTGCTATCGTTGACTTGTTTTGTTAAATTTCTATTCTGTATCCATTTAGATTTTTTGTCGGTATATCTTGCCTTTATATATCCTTAATTTCACTTTAATTACCATCGAATGAAAATCAATTTATAGTAAATAAATATCCATGCATTCATAGTCGAATGATAGTTATGCAAAGCATTCTGTATTTCTATGCATCTGTCTGTAAGTCTATTTGTAAACAGAAATTTCTTGTAACTCAGTGGACGGATTTTTATTCATGTTCAATATGAACAAACAAATTCATCTGAATATAACGCACGTGGAATACAAACACTTAAAAAATTGAAATATTTTAGAAATAATTCGTTCATAGTTTTCTGGCCAATAACACGCCTTTCACTGCAAACAAAGCATTTTGCAATCTCTCCTATTTTCCTCCCTCTTTGTCTCCGCATATGATCCATATATCTTAACGTCGTTTGTCATCTGATATCTTCTTCTGCACCGAACTCTTCTCCCGTTCACCATTCCTTCCAGTGCATCCTTCAGAAGGCAGTTTCTTCTCAGCTGGTGACTCAACCAATTCCCTCTTCCTGATCAGTTTCAGAATCATTATTTCTTCACCCACTCTTTCAAACACAGTTTTATTTCTTATTCTGTCCGTCCATTTCACGCGCTCCATCCTTCTCCATAGGATCCACATTTAAAATTATTCTAGTCGCTTCTCTTTACTTCGCCGTAATGTCCATGTTTCTGTCCCATATATTATCACACTCCACACAAAGCAATTCACTAGTCTCTTCCTTAGTTCTTTTTCCAGAGGTCCGCAGAAGATGCTCCTTTATCTATTGAAAGCTTCCTTTGCCATTGCTATCCTCCTTTTGACTTCCTGGCAGCAGCTCATGTTACTGCTTATAGTACAACCCAAATATTTGAAGCTGTCCACTTGCTCTACTGCAATAAGTAAATTTTCTTCAATTTTTCCCCCTACATAAGACGAAGTGCTATAGGGTTTTTAGTACTAAAAAAGTCCACGATGAAACTGCATGTATACATAGGTTGGATAAAAAGTAATGGCAACACTGCTGTCACGTGACGATGGTGCGTTCGAGAGCAGCCAGCTGTGTGGACATGAACAAGGACTGTTAAATGAGTTAGTGCAGCCAGCGGCGACAGTACTCCATCAATCTACTGCAGTGTGTAGAAAGTTCACTTTCATAGGGATAGTGCGAGCGCCCTAAGACCATCCTTACAAAACTAGAGCAACGTTCCTGGATCAAAATTGAAATGGCACGAGGTCGTAGTGCACAAGAATGTTTTCAGGGACTGCGTGAAGCATGTGGCGATGCAGCGTTGCCATATCGCACAGTTGCACGATGGGTTAAAGCGTTCCGGGAAGGCCTTGTTGCACCGGTACCAAAGGGAAGGTGACGACTTTCTTGGACGAATCGTCGCTATGGACGAAACCTGGACTCGCTCGTATGAACCAAACTTGAAACGCCAATCAAATGAATGGAAGCATCCCGGTTCTCCTCTTCCAAAGAAAGTGCGCCCTACACAAAGAGCTGTGAAGGAGATGTTGATTGTGGCGTATAACATTGATGGGGTAATACTGCACCACGCTGTACCTCCAAGGCAGACGGAAAACGCGGACTACTGGAACATCCACCGTACTCACCCGATATGATCCATGCGATTACGATCTTTTCACCAAAGTGAAAGAACCACTGCGAGGGACCCGGTACAATACCAGAGATGAACTTATCCGTGCTTTAGGGCGGTCAATACGGAACATCAACAAAGATGGACGCGCTGATGGTGTACGACGCCTTCCAAAAATTTGGCAAAAGGTAATAACTAAGGGGGGGGGGACTATATAGAAGGGACGTAAATGTTGTACCCCTGTGAATAAAGCCATGTCAGAAATATCGAACTGTTGCCATTACTTTTTATCCAACCCTAGTACATTCAAGTATTCACATTTCACGCTGTACTGATCTGATATACTCTTATGCGAGATTATATAAACCGATTTTAACACAGAAAGTAAAACCTGTTGACATCAAGGTCTGGCTGTAGATTCGAATCCGAAGGTTCCGGTGCAGTGGATGAATAACAATGAGTTTGAGACAAATTATGTCGCAAGTTGGCATGGCGACGACGCCTCCTTGATGAGAGAACTCGCCGGTCAATAACTTTTCACGAAATTAGCTGCAGCCATTGTAGTTGTTTACAAACATTGTTCCTGAATTCCACAAGCCTAATGACCTCTTGGCTCACGTCTGAATTCTGTACACGAATTAGCACGCTCATCGCCAGTCTTACCAACCAAGTTCATTTAAAATTCCCTTAACAATACTTTCACTTCAGTATTCACCATGTTGAAGAAGTTATTCTTTAATCTATATACATAAACAAACAAACGAAAATAAATAAATAAATAAATAAATAAATAAATAAATAAATAAATAAATAAATAAATAAATAAATAAATAAATAAATAAATAATTAAATAAATAAATAAATAAAATCTTATGCGAACATTTCCAAATACATCATCAGCCTTAAGGCAGTTTTCCTTAGGATTAAGAAGCTATTTGAGTTGTTAATAAAAAATAAATACTATATCGAAGTATAATATAATATAATATAATATAATATAATATAATATAATATAATATAATATAATATAATATAATATAATATAATATAATATAATATAATATAATATAATATAATATAATATAATGTAATATAATATAATATAATATACACGAAGCACCTTTACTTTTTAACTTTGCTCTAGAGTATGCCATTAGGAAAGTTCAGGATAACAGACAGGGTTTGGAATTGAACGGGTTACATCAGCTTCTTGTCTACGCGGATGACGTGAATATGTTAGGAGTAAATCCACAACCGATTAGAGAAAACACGGGAATTTTACTGGAAGCAAGTAAAGAGATAGATTTGGAAGTAAATCCAGAAAAGACAAAGTATATGATTATGTCTCGTGACCAGAATATTGTACGAAATGGGAATATAAAAATTGGAAATTTATCTTTTGAAGAGGTGGAGAAGTTCAAATATCTGGGAGCAACAGTAACAAATATAAATGATACTCGAGAGGAAATTAAACACAGAATAAAAATGGGAAATGCCTGTTATTATTCGGTTGAGAAACTTTTATCATCCAGTCTGCTGACGAAAAATCTGAAAGTTAGAATTTATAATTTATTACCGGTTGTTCTGTATGGTTGTGAAACTTGGACTCTCACTTTGAGAGGAACAGAGATTAAGGGTGTTTGAGAATAAGGTGCTTAGGAAAATATTTGGGGCTAAGAGGGATGAAGTTACATGAGAATGGAGAAAGTTACACAACACAGAACTGCACGCATTGTATTCTTCACCTGACATAATTAGGAACATTAAATCCAGACGTTTGAGATGGGCAGGGCATGTAGCACGTATGGGCGAATCCAGAAATGCATATAGAGTATTATTTGGGAGGCCGGAGGGAAAAAGACCTTTAGGGAGGCCGAGACGTAGATGGGAAGATAATATTAAAATGGATTTGAGGTAGGGTGGGATTTGATGATAGAGAATGGATTAATCTTGCTCAGGATAGGGACCGATGGCGGGCTTATGTGAGGGCGGCAATGAACCTTCGGGTTCCTTAAAAGCCAGTAAGTAAGTAAGTATACATGAAGAGAAACGCGCTATTTACCTTCCATGCTGTGATGATCTCAGTCATAAATATAATATTCAAGACTGGAATGTCATTGGACTTATGTTTGGTGCGCGAGGAACAATTCCCAAATTTACATTGGAGATCCTTAGAAAATTAAAGGTTCCTGAAAAGACTCTTCAGACAATTGCATCAACCATTTTAAAATCTTCACTGAACATCATCAATCACCATCTCCATTCATCTTTATAATATTCAATGTATATTATTTATTTTCAATAAATTTTTATCGTTTTCATAGCTACCACATCTTGTCGCAGAATATTCTTTTTTAAAATTTCATTATGTATTTTTTTAACATTAATTTACATTTTCTTTTTTGTTCATTTGAATTGATTAGGATGCCGATATTTTAAACTCAAGATTTGGACGGCTATCATTTCGATTATGTATAATATAATATATCATAGCAAGTAGCACAAGTTCCAAATTTATGGTGTCTAAAGTATTGCTGCTTCTTCGAAATGTGATTTATTAACAGGCCGGCATGCAATTCCAAAGACCATCACGTTGCTGGCACAACACAGTAACAATTAAAACCTATAACAATGGAACATCGATGTTCTCAGATATACGTGTGTGATATTCTAACTGTATTCGAGATATATTTGAAATGCTTATACTATGCATATTTTTGTAATATATGTATAGTCTATACACATACTGTATATTTTATATATATATATATATATATATATATATATATATTGCTGCATTTATATCACTTATATACATTGCAATATAATTTTAAAAAATTCTTGTTCTCTATGAAACAAATTTCCTAAATCTAGGGTAAATTTCCTTCAGTTGGTAACACTGAAACTCGGAAGCATTCCAAGCCGTTGTGACAGCAGTACATCACCAATTAAAAACCCATTGTACTATATTTCTGTATTCCGAATTGTCGCGATATGGAAGGCCGATGTTTTCTGAACGATACCAATGCATGCCTGATATTTGAACCCCGCTGGAAGCTTTAAGGGGTCGATGACGTCATGGGAGGCTCGGTCCATTTTTGGCCACGGCTCCGTCTTGCCAAAGAGCAGGATGGAGAAGCTATAATATGCAGCGGTGGGAAGGATGGCGGTTCGAACCCAAGCCACAAGCAACGCGCGGAGCGATCCTCCCACACAACATCGGAAACGGCTTTGTCACATCTTCGTTGAAATAATCTATCTTATTAGTACAACTCACTTGTCGTTTGTTGACTGAAAACTACAAGTTACCCTTCAAAATAAAGGAAACAAATGTGTGCCAGTTAACGGTATGCTACTTACTACCTAGTATTGTAGGAGTTATGTAGGCCTCGTAGATAGATAGACGCTTCTATGGCAACTGGTTATTTAGTTCAATGCTTTTTTCTTAACGTGGAATCCTCTATATATCTCGAAGTAATGAAAATGATATATTTAAAGAGGAAGGTACACATTTCGCTAAACATTGTACTATATTTTAATATTTTTTCCTCAGAATCTATAGATCCTTACTTACTTACAAATGGCTTTTAAGGAATCCGCAGGTTCATTGCCGCCCTCACATAAGCCCACCATCGGTCCCTATCCTGTGTAAGATTAATCCACTCTCTATCATCATATTCCACCTCCCTCAAATCCATTTTAATATTATCTTCCCATCTACGTCTCGGTTCGACCTGGTTGGCAAGTTGGTATAGCGCTGGCCTTCTATGCCCAAGGTTGCGGGTTCGATCCCGGGCTAGGTCGATGGCATTTAAGTGTGCTTAAATCCGACAGGCTCATGTCAGTAGATTTACTGGCATGTAAAAGAACTCCTGCGGGACAAAATTCCGGCACATCCGGCGACGCTGATATAACCTCTGCAGTTGCGAGCGTCGTTAAATAAAACATAACATTAACATTTCTTCGTCTCGGCCTCCTCAAAGGTCTTTTTCCCTCCGGTCTCCCAACTAACACTCTATAGGCATTTCTGGATTCGCCCATACGTGCTACATGCCCTGCGTATCTCAAACGTCTGGATTTAATGTTCCTAATTATGTCAGCTGAAGGATACAATGCGTGCAGTTCTGCGTTGTGTAACTTTCTCCATTCTCCTGTAACTTCATTCCTCTTAGCCCAAAATATTTTCCTAAGAACCTTATTCTCAAACATCCTTAATCTCTGTTCCTCTGTCAAAGTGAGAGTCCAAGTTTCACAACGATACAGAACAACCGGTAATATAACTGTTTTATAAATTCTAACTTTCAGATTTTTTGACAGCAGACTAGATGACAAAAGCTTCTCAACCGAATAATAACAGGCATTTCCCATATTTACTCTGCGTTTAATTTCCTTCCGAGTGCCATTTATATTTGTTACTGTTGCTCCAAGATATATGAATTTTTCCACCTCTTCGAAAGACAAATCTCCAATTTTTATGTTGCCATTTCGTACAATATTCTGGTCACGAGACATAATCATGTAGTTTGTCTTTTCGCGATTTATAAATAAAAATTGGAAGGCTTAATCCTATACTATCTGCACTGCACTAATCAAGTGTCATGTTTCTGAAAATCTAATAACAGTAAGTTAGTTTGGCAACTCGTCATAAGATAATTTTCTAACTTGGATTTGAAAGATTTCAATGTTCGGCAGCCCTTGACTTCAGGCGGCAGAGAGTTCCAGTGACGAGAGGTAGCAACAGTGGAAGATGAGGAATACAGGGATGATGTGTGAAGTGGAATTTCTAGCTTGTTATCGCGTTGTGTTCGAGTATTAATATTATGATAGCGAGAGAGTATGAAAACAGGGCGAATAAATAAGAGGGGGATGAAGTGTGCATAATTCGATATATGAGAGAAAGCGAGTGGGAGATTTCTCCTCTCATGTAACCTAAGCCATGATAACTTCTCGAAAGAAGGTGAGATATGATCATAGTATCGAACATTACAAATGAAGCGGACACACGCGTTATGGACACGCTGTAGTTTCTGAGAAGAATCAATCCTGAGATCACTGAACAAAACGTCGCAATAATCGCAGTGAGGTAGAATGAGTGTCTGTACCAGTGTTTGTTTTAATTTAGATGGACTATTTCGTTTATATGACGTCATTCCATTTTCGACCAATGAAGTGTAATAAAATTTTGAATTCCAACCAATCACAGTCAAACATCGCGATAATTTCTGCAGCTAGATTTATCGCTATCAATTTATCGCATGGTCGTTCTTTTGTTTAGTCGGTGTCGCCAACTGTTTACCTGTAAATCGATTATTAATTAATATATTTACGCAGTGAAGACGACGTTCAAAACGGCGCACCATGTGGACATAAAATATTCACGCATCTTAATTGAACGTACGTTTTAAACTTGATTATTTCAATATTCTTCCCAGACTGCATGCATACACGCATGGAAAGTTGAACTGTGTAGATGCAGCTTTAGTCCCGTTACAAATTATAGTGAGAATGCGTTTGTCGAGCTATAGAAAATGCTTTCCTGTAGCACGGAGTAACGGTCGAAATAAGGCACAGCTGACATTGTAGCGTTCTCACAGGTAACTAACCTAATCGTAGCATATAAAATTTGTATTACGTGAATGAAATTAAACAATTAATAGAAAGTCAGAAGTTCAAATTTATGAAACATCAGCGCATATCAAACCCAAAGATCTTGTATAGTATTATATACAAGATCTTTGATCAAACTTCGTTCCTTACGGCGTAATAAAATACGTGTTTTAATTATCTATAAAGAGATGGCTTCACTGTGTAACAATTTATGTCTCGCTGTAGTGTGAATACATAAGCACTGCTATATATTATAGCTGTCTCCACACATATTACGTAGTTCTTAGTTCTTAGTGTGTTATAAAACGATGAAGTACTAAATAAAGTACGAAATTCTACTTTCACATCTACATCTTCATGTTCTAATTCCATGTCCATTGTAGGCCATCTGAAGAAAATTACACTTCTTCATTCAGATTTGATAATTGCGTTTTCAACAATTCTTCATTTAATTAATGTATTAATCAGGTTACTGTAATTATATTATAAATTTTTTAAATGTTATTATTATTTCATAAGATAATGAAAACGTAAGTCTGTTATAATAAGAAGAAAAAAGCGCAGTACATATACAGTAATTAATATTGTTAAATCTGTATTTCGCTTTTCTCAATTGCCATTACTGAATAACATCCAATTTCTTTATTGCAGCTTCAACTTCAACTTCAACTTTACAATGTCTGAATAGGTTAAGTATCCGTAAATATACAACTATTAACATTTTGTGACCGAATTTTAGGGATATATTAAGGTGGGTGCTCCTGTTATGGCCATGTTCCTGATATGGTCACCCCCCCCCCCTATTGTGAGTTAGTTAACCAAAAAAATCCGCTAAATTGCAGCAGCATCCAGTGAAAGGGCATCCTGGTATGTCATTTGATCGTTTCCCATCCAGTCGGGTTGAGCAATATGACGTCAGTTGCCTGTTTTGCGTTTTTCATGTGACCTCTTCTTATTTTTCTCTGGTAAGTCTGCTTTGTTTTATGCATGTTTTTCAAAGCCTTATTTCATGAAAACTATCGTACTCCATTCAGTTTTTAATGTTCTGTCGATTGGTGTTGTCGTTGATGGCGTATCTTTTACGAGTTGTTCATAATCAAACGATTTTCGTGAAAGCTTACCTGCTCCTGATATGGCCATATCAAATGCACCATGGTCATATCAAGTTGATTTCACTTTTATTTTTTCATCTGACAAATTTACATGCCTTACAGCTGGGATTATGCAAAAATTTTGTATTATAAGAAAAACAACTTAATTTTTTAATGGAAAAACCTGTTTTGACTACACTTTTGAATTATAAAAAAGATTATTAAGTGTCATGTTTATTCATTTTACACCAAATTATTTTATCTTAGCACAACTGCGCTATCAAACTGAAAACAATCACGATTTGTAGAACATGGAACAAGGGTGGCCATATCATGTGCACATGTTCCTGATATGGCCACTAGGTAGGCTTTTGGAATTTGGGACTTTTTGGACAATTAAAGCTACTTTTATGGGGAAAGGAAATTGTTTTAAGAAAGTCCATTAGACTGAGAACGAGTAAGAAAAAAGTGGTTTACATTTTTTTTTCAAAATGGCGGACAAAAAAATTCTCAAACTTTAGCATGGCCATATCAGGGACACCTACCTTATTTACATTTTTATTTTATTCACGAAATAGTCCCAATAAATGTCACTCCAGATCTCAGATTTCCCAGATAAATCTCAGACCTCTTGTGACATTACTACAGATAATGATACAATGTTTTAGGGAATGGAGAATGGAGAAAGCCTTCTTACATGTATATTTAATATGTGTATATCAATTGAGATTAGATTTTGACGTACTGGTTATTGCGCTCTCCAAGGATACACCCTAAGATAACAATAATTCATAGAGGTCATAATCATTAAGTGAACACGGGAACAAGATAATAGAAAGGCCTCAAAGCCGCAACATGTGAGGTATAGAGGCCGCTGTGGTAACTTACTCCAGATTTCTTGGTCTGGTGACTAAATGTGTCATAATGTAACAGCCTCATTGGACACTGTAGGCCCGCCTGGACCCACTGGTTTGTCGCCAAATCGTGGTGCCAGTGTTTCATAAGAAATTACACATCTCCAAGCAATAGCTGGCGGTGACGATGTGTTAAATTGCATAATCGCATCAAGAATCAGAAGGAGGGAGAAACGCAAATTTGTCTATCTCCGATATCGATATTAAAGTTAATGTTAAATACGTATTGTTAGAAAAGAGAGTAGTTTTCGGCTTTCGATAGTCAGGATTACATTAAAGTACTGACGTTCGATATCTCTCATTACACTTTTTAATTATCGATAAAGTTAAAGTTACAAACATAATATAATTGGTATTGCAATACCACTCTGCCATATATTGTCAGAATCAGCTTATATAAATAATTGATTAAATGGCGATCTTACTCGTGTTAATTATGTAAACATGTGTGGCTTACAGCTGTTTCGGTGCTATTCGACACCATCCTCAGAGACTACTAGATCTCGGCGCTATCTCAACTTCGCTGCCTGTTGTGTGCGTGCGTTCATGTGATGAAGAGTTGTGTCAAATAGGTGTGTGTTCTGAAATTGATCTGTGTGTTGAGAATTTGATTAGGGTGTGTTTTAGTGTGTCTGTATATTTCATATTGTTCTAGTGTGTTGAGTTTTTGGTCTTTGGGTTGTATGTGTAGGATTTCCATGTCCGCATTTATGTTATTGTATATGTGGTTAGCATTAGTTATGTGATCGGCGTATGTAGATGCATTGTGTCCTCTGGTTATTGCTTTAATGTGTTCTTTGTATCGAGTTTGGAATGATCTGCCTGTCTGTCCAATGTAGGAACTGCCGCAACTATTGCATGTGAGTTTATATAGGTACGCCTGTGTGGTTGTATTTATTTGTTTGTGTTTTTTGTGTGTTGAGATGTCTTTGTAGTGTGTTTTCTGTTCTGTATGCTATGTTGTATTTCTGTTTTCTGAGTGAGGATGCGATCTTGTGTGTGTTTTTGTTTTCGTATGTTAGTATGATGTATTTCTTGTGTTCTTGTGTCTGTGTTATGTTTTGTGTTTGTTGAGTTTTTGTTTTGTCTTCCTTATGATGTTGTCTATTATGTTTATACATTTACATATGCCGAATACATAACTAATGCTAACCACACATACAATAACATAAATACAGACATGGAAATCCTACACATACAACCCAAAAACCAAAAACTCAACACCCTAGAACAATATGAAATATACAGACATAGTAAAACACACCCTAATCAAATTCTCAACACACGGATCAATTTCAAAACACACACACTATTTGACACAACTCTTCATCACACGAACCCACAAAACAGGCAGCGAAGTTGAGATAGCGCCGAGATCTAGTAGGCTCTGAGGATGGTGTCAAGTAACACCGAAACAGCTGTAAGCCACACATACTTACATAATTAACACGAGTAAGATCGCCATTTAATCAATTATTTATATTCAAGTGTTAAAAGTAGTGTACGAAAGATTCAACATGGACAGCTTACAGTATATAAGTGAGTTACAGCGTGGGTGTAGACCTAAGCATGAAGAGGCCACTAATTCCAGTTGCCAAGCCCATCTCTAAAATATCGTCAGTATTAATTTGAATTTACGTAAAAGAAGCAACATCTTTTATTAATTTTAATGGCACATTTAAGTGCATATTTCTCTATAGGAGCATATTTAACAGCATATTTTTCTTTAGTGCCATATTGAGTACATATTTCTTCGATTTTAACTGCATATTTACATGCATATTTTAGCTATATTTAGTGTATAAAAATTCGATGTCTAATAGTACATTATGCAACGAGCCTATAATGATAGTAATTAAGAAGCGAGTATGGATGTTTATGAAACGAGCGCAAGCGAGTTTCATAATTTTCATACGAGCTTCTTAATTACCATTATAGGCGAGTTTCATACGACTTTTTATGCTCGACCATATTTCTAACTTGAAATTACAGTATTCAGATGTATACATTTTATTTGTATCTGACAAGATCGGAAGTGACCTTGTTCTAGGTCGTGAATTGTGAGATGTGCGCAGACGCGAAAGTATTGATTTTTTCCGAGGAACAATAATGTCATTGACCTTGTGTAATCCCGTTAAACTTGGTATAACTTTGATTATTGAATTCGACATTGAAAAACGAGATGACAAATTGAATTTTTTTGAATATTATTTACAATTAACGCTAATTATTATAGTAACAGAACATAACCTTCTGCGACTGTATTGGATTTCCAGCCTCCGTGACATTTCGCTGATTCCCTTTCGATTGCATATCCGAGAATAATCGATACTTGCGGTTTTATAACGGTACAAAGCTGACTCGTTATTGGGTGAACACCTGTAAGCTGAGTTGTCATTGGCTGAAAACACCTGAACTTTAATGAGTAGGTGTACTTTAATGACATGCATTAAAGGACTGCTACCAGGTGTATAATTACTACATTTCGGCGTGGTCGAGCATAAAATAGATTATAGGTGCAAAATTTTGAAGCTATGGAAAATGATTTCAAGAAAAAACCTACAGATAGGCCTTGGAGTTTTCAAACACACAGAAATAATGTTACATAAGAATAAAATGTAATGTGAGGCCAATAGTATAACAGGTCTATATAAATTCAAGGTTCAATATTCGATAATTCCACTGCATACGGTAAGAAGGTAGACTAATATTTCTGCATATACAAATGACGAGCATAGCATCAAAGTTAGAAAACTCCATTTTTCTGGGATTTCGAGATATTGTTTCTCATAGAATTTTGTGTGCTGAATGCCATTCCACTTCACACATCGTCTCTGTATTCCTCATCTTTCACTGTTGCTACCTCTCGTCACTGGAACTCTCTGCCGCCTAAAGTCAAGGGCTGCCGAACATTGAAATCTTTCAAATCCAAGTTAGAAAATTATCTTATGACGAGTTGCCAAACTAACTTACTATTATGACAAGTGTTGTATTGCATTTTTCCACGTATTCACATTTTTTTTAATGTTCTAGCTATATTCAACTTATTTTATACTTTTGTTTTCATATTTTCCGATAATGATATATCTCTAATGTGATAAGTTGAGCTATATATAATCATAATTCTCCTTATTGTGTGTACTTAAAAATATTGTATTCACTGTATGCTTTGTACTGCACTATTTTATTACCACTATTAGTATTATTACTATTATTATTATTATTATTATTATTATTATTATTATCATTATTACTATTCTTAATTTTTATTATTATTATTATTATTATTATTATTATTATTATGAATAATTGTCTTATTATTTTTTTATACTTTGTATGCCTCATTTATTTTGATCTGCTGTTCACATTTTATTATGATCTTTTCTTTCTTTCTGTATGTTATATATTATGTCTGATTTCTTCTTACTTGTTGTTTACATTTTATTATTATTATTATTATCTTATTCAGTGTTGTGTGTAAAATTGTAGTGCACTTTGTAAATTTGTAGTGTTTTTGTAACGCAGTCTTTACTCCTGGTTGAGTGTTAGAGAAGGCCGTATGGCCTTAACTCTGCCAGGTTAAATAAATCATTATTATTATTACCATTAGTATTATTATTATTATTATTATTATTATTATTATTATTATTATTCTAGAACTGTTTAGGTTAAACAACGGACAGAACAACGCGAAAATAGCACTTAATTTTGTGCTTTAGAATCAAATTCTAGACAACTCCACTGTAGCTTGGTTTCAAATTAGGACAATTCCTTCAGCAGCCAATGAGAAGCCCACATACGTACCACCTTTTCCCATCACGCATCGCGAATCCAACATGGCTGATTGTTTATATAATCGGTCTGGGGATGAATAAGTACTGTTTTACGTAAATTTGCTTTGAAACCGAGTTAGAAGAGACTGAGATTCAAAAGTAGACAATTTCACTTCAAATATAGCTCGTTTAGTTTCAAAAACAGACAACTCCATGACTTAGTTTCAGAGATGGACAACTCCACTTTTTAAACCTAAATTTCGACTTGAATATTAATTTTAATCGAGATTGAAAAAAATATTTCTATGACCTATGAGAATGTTAAAAAAATGTATATATAACGGTGACATTGGTTTCCAAGGATCTGGTTTTTCGCCTCTCCTGTAAAAAGAGCAAAAGTGGAATTGCCCAACTTTTATACCAAGCTCCTCAAATAGGCTACAATACGATATAGGCCTACAGATATTCAAGATTATTGTTACAAATAGATAATTTATCGAAGGGATGTGACGTAATGATCAGATTCTACATGTAGACTAATATTGGATGATATTATTACTCAGCATTCGATATCGACACAAATTTAAAGGTACGATATGAAAGAGTTGAAATTGATTTAATTTATGTTTTGGGTTCCTACATCTATACTAATAATAAATCTGTAGCCGAAATTTTTCTGGTAATTTTCGATTTTCCAAAAATAATTGATCCTAACATATACAATTAACCACTCTGAAACCGAAAATCGCTTTTTTGAAATTTTTGTTTGTATGTCTGTCTGTCTGTCTGTATGTTTGTTACCTTTTCACGCGATAATGGCTGAACGGATTTAGATGAAAATTGGAATATAAATTAAGTTCGTTGTAACTTAGATTTTAGGCTATATGGCATTCAAAATTCATTATTTAAAAGGGGGGTTATAAGGGGGCCTGAATTAAATAAATCGAAATATCTCGCTTATTATTGATTTTTGTGAAAAAATGTTACATAACAAAAGTTTCTTTAAAAATAATTTCCGATAAGTTTTATTCCTTGAAAAATTTTGATAGGACAGATATTTAATGAGATAAATAAGTTTTAAAATTAAAATAACTGCCATCTAAGGCCGTGTAATGAATTAAAAAACAAATGACTTCGTCTATAAGGGGCCTTGGACAGTAACAATCGAAAGCTATGAAAGATAGCCTACAGAGAATGTTTCTGTGTTTGTATGAAGTAATATCAGAAGCTAAATTAACCGATTTATATAATTAATTATTAATTCACCATTGCAAAGTGTAGTTTCTCTAGATGGACATAATGCTATAATGTTATTACAGTAACTTCTGAGTGAATCGAGGACAGGTAAGATTAAAATAGCTTCTTATGCACAGAAAACTTGATAGGCTTCGCATTTTAATTATGCAAATACAATTTAAATTAAGTAACATAATAAACGATTTATCCTTATATCAAACACGAATGTTCCCTGGATCAAATGTCCTATTTTAATTATGTAATTACTTTATATTTATTTCTAACGGGTGCAGCGGAGCGCACGGGTACGGCTAGTCTAAATAATAAACATGTTCATTATACAACTGCGGTAACTTCGAAGGTAACTAACTGTATGTGAAAACTTACCCAGTTACGGCTACTGAATGTAACAAATCACGTCGGGACACTTACCTGCAACAACAAAACAAAGAATTTATTTACATTTAAAATTAAAATGTTCATTATTTTACATACAAAAGAGTTATACCCACTTTAAGCATATGGGTTACTTAATATGACATTTCAAAATTGTGTCTTTATTAGAGAACGGATTTCTAGGTGCTAAAAAAAGAGAGAATTAGACTTTATAAAATCTAATTTAGGACTTTTATGAGTTTATATAAAATTAACAATTAGCAACTTTAATTCTAGTAAATATTCTATTTTAGGTGGAATTTATGTACAAATGAAGACTCATATTCTATCACTGAAAGAGGTTTATTGTTCATTGGCCAGTTTCATTTCGCGTAACGGGGATACATAGCATTTTTGCAGTTTTTTTTTGGCATTTTTGCATGTCTAGTGCCGGTATTTTTATTTTAAATAATACTCAAAATAATAAAAAGAAGCTTTTCAGCACAAATATACTTTTAGGCATTTATAGGACTTTATGGTTCATTTAGGTGTTTTAGGTCCTATAGAATTTTAATAGAGAGATCCTGTGTACATGAAACGTAGAGATATTTGAATAACGTAGTCTTGGACGTAGCAAAGAAAATGGATACGAAACTAGAAACCGTTCCCTAGTAATTATACAGCGATGTTCGTTCCTAGCCGTCCCACAGCCAACTTTTATTGCGCAGCTGGAAAGTTAGTTTAAACTTCCAAGAACGCTAACTTGAAAAGTTCGATTAATGGAACTGGAAACTGTTTAGGCTTTGTACGTAACCAATACAGTATTCACAAATTAATGACATGTACTTATATTTTTTTCAACGAGTGTTTTTCTGACTCGTTAGAATAGTGAAGAAAAGTAAATTCTATTATCCCTGTGCTAAAAAGAATAAATATTCACCTGCCTGCTTGTTTAAAAACGTCCCTTGTCCTAACGCTTATAATGCCCTATTTTGACTATGCCAATATTTTGCTGATTGACATTTCCACCGACATGACAACAGAAAAAAACTGCAAGGATATAATAATTTGTGACTATGTTTTGTACGCAATGTTCGCAAATATGAACATAATATTACCTCATCCCTGGAAGCAATAAGTTGGCTTAAACTGCTGGGTGTTCAGTTCAAAGTGTGTCATGGCTCGCTGTATGCCGTCATGTGGCTAGCCGATGAGCCTAGAGAATTCAATCTTCCTACACTTCCGCAGAGGTGTATAACCTGTGAGGCAGAGAAGTTGCCTAGCAAGTACGTCGTTCATTCTGAAGAGTACGTACCGATACGTACGGTAACGCCGGTAGTAGCAGGAATGTGAACTGTTTGGAAATACGTACTGTCGGGATATGGGGAGAGGGTTAAGATGATTACTTACGTATTTGTTTACATTAACTTCGACGGTCAACATGGACACGGAGTATTTGATTTGTGTTGTGGAATGTTACAGTACGCAACCGATGATAACAAATACCCTGCGTACGACTTGCCGGCGCAAAACACAGTTCGAAAGAGGTTATGGTAGCACACAGACCTTACAGACCGCCATCTGTTGCTACGACGTTCAAGTTATACCGTACACGTTATCAAGTTCAGATTGAAGAACGCCTTGAATAATAGGCAACTTCTCTGACATATAAGCTGAAACTCGCTTCAAATCGGTGACCCAACAACAGTGACGTCATGACACACTTTGAAATGAACACCCAGTAGATATAAGAAGAAATTGAGCCACCGGCGTGGCTCAGTCGGTTAAGGCGCTTGCCTGCCGGTCTGAAGTTGTGCTCGGGCGCAGGTTCGATCTCCGCTTGGGCTGATTACCTGGTTGGATTTTTTTCCGAGGTTTTTCCCCAACCGTAAGGTGAATGCCATGTAATCTAAGGCGAATCCTCGGCCTCATCTCGCCAAATATCATCTCGCTATCACCAATCTCGTCGACGCTAAATAACCTCGTAATTGATACAGGGTCGTTAAATAACCAACTTAAAAAATAAGAAATTTACAATGAGTTCTCTTTCTCTTCAAAAAACTTGAAATTCTCCATTCCTTCATATCTGTCGTCTCGCTTCATTATCTTTCTTCCCTTCATAATTTGAACACACGTTTTCGCCATGAAACAATATTAACAATATCATCCCAACGCACCTCCTCATGCTCATCCTCTTTCACAATAGCCCTGCCAAGACTCTGGAATTCGCTACCTGCCAGCATCAGGGACTGTCGAAATAAAATTTAATTCAAACGTAAACTTACTAGGCACTTGGTCAGTAACTGAGACTAGTGCAGACATGGTTTCTTGTAAACAGTTCTCTAATTCTAGCAGACAATACTTAAAACTCCAGTAAATTCATGTGATTTTTTTGCTATTAACGATATACGCGAAATGTGTTAAAAACTTAATTTTATATATGCAAAATGCAAATAGTTTAATGAAAGTTCAAAATAAAGTGAAATATATTTAACAAGTTTACGAAATTCATAGAAATCCATGGAATTGCTTCATAATCACGATGTTTTCAACAAAAAACAGGTTTTATAGAGAATTCGCACGAAAAATGAACTTGAAAATATACGTGAACATTTCTATAGCTACATCTGATCGTTCAGCATTACATGTGTGTGACATCTGGCAACGACATACGCATAGTTTCAGGGACTACTACCAGGGAGCAGCGCAAGCAGACAACGGTCATTTCTCTTTCCCGCAACAACTGCCTTAGTGAGATCAAGAAGATAATGCCGTCACTCCCTCACAGTCGAATGAAATTGAATTAATGATTCAAATGATTTTCTGTTACAGATAGTTTCAAAATGATTGTTTTAATAATAACTAAAGTAATGTTATTTTATTACTATTTAAGTTTCTTTAGTGTGCGAAATATGCGCGAAATTGATTGTTTTTCTTTTACGAAATATTCACCGAAATTAAACAATTTTAATAATCTAAATCAGGGTAAAATAATCACCCCTAACAATTATTATACCTCGGAATATATAATAATAATAATAATAATAATAATAATAATAATAATAATAATAATAATAATAATAATAATAATAACAATAATAATAATAACAATAACAATAACAATAATAATAATAACAATAATAATAATAATAATAATAATAATAATAACAATAATAATAATAATAACAATAATAATAACAATAATAATAATAATAATAACAATAATAACAATAACAATAATAACAATAATAATAATAACAATAATAATAATAACAATAATAATAATAATAACAATAATAATAATAACAATAATAATAATAATAACAATAATAATAATAATAATAATAATAATAATAATAATAATGGTTTATTTTAACTGGCAGAGTTAAGGCCATTCGGCCTTCTCTTCCACTCAACCAGTATGATAAAAATTACTACAATGCTATGAATATAACATAATTAATACAATACAATACAATACAATTCAAAGCAATACAATACTACAAATACAAGACAATATAATACATAATTAATATAATACAATGACAATTCTTTTCGTCTTCACAACACCAATTTATGTAATAATAATAATAATAATAATAATAATAATAATAATAATAATAATAATAATAATATATACCGTATTCCTTTTTCCTTTCACGTGTTAAAATTAGGCACATTGTTGTTGACTAGTTTCAACCTGTTGTAGGTTATCTTCTGACAGTAATCTTTCAGTTGTTACCCTTAACAACACGCTAATCCCTTATTCATCTGTCGTAAAAAATCTTGGCTTCTTTTTTGATAATAATCTAAGTTGGAATTTTCAAGTTAAAGAAACGATAAAAAAAAATCTGTTCCTCCTTTCACTCTTTGAGTCGCTTGAGAAACTTCTTGCCCCAGCAACTAAAACTTACCCTAGTACAAACCCTAGTAATGCCGCACTTCGATTATTGTGACGTTTTGTTATGTGATCTAAGTTCTGAACTGTCAGTCAAGTTACAGCGAGCTCAGAATATGTGCGTCAGATACGTGTGCAACATCCGACGATATGATCACATATCACCGTCCTTCGCAAGTCTCTCGTGGCTCCGACTTAAAGAACGCAGAACTTTACACTCTTAGTCTTTACTCTTTCGAATTCTGCGCACCTCAACACCAAATTACCTTTCGTCTCGTTTCTCTTATCTATACTCTAACCACGACGTAAATACCAGATCACTTATCTGTGGCACGCTAAATATACCTCTTCATAGAACATCTTGTTATTCCTCATCTTTTACAATAGCCACCTCGCGTCAATGGAATTCCTTGTCACAAAGTATTAGGGGCTGCAAGACAACAAACACCTTTAAGAATAGCTTAAAAGATAACCTTATTAGCATTTCACTCCAATCATACTGATTTAAAATATTACTGACTACAATGTTGCTTTTTTCTTTAGACATCATCCTGATTGTGCTGCATTTTCAAAATTGTCTCATAATAATCTCTTTCTATTATCTAATATCATTTGAAATATATTAACATTCTATGTATTTTAGTTTAATTCTGCTACACAGTTTATTTCAGTGTTTAATTAATAGTTCATAGTATTTTGTTGTTTAATTCGTAAATAACTCTTCTATACATGTAACTCTCATCTAAATCAAATTGTTGAATTCTTTGTAAGTTCATGCATATGTATATACACTTTTTGCTGGTTGAGTGGAAGAGAAGGCCTTACGGCCTTAACTCTGCCAGCTAAAATAAATCATTATTATTATTATTATTATTATTATTATTATTATTACAACAGGTTGAAACTAGTCAACAACAAGGTACCTAATTTTAACACGTGAAGGGAATACAGTATATATTCCGAAGTGATATAGTGTTAAAAGTTATGTAATCAAGATGTACAATTATTATACGTTTAATTTGTACTTCACTAACTAATGCTTTGTTTTTAACATTTAATGGTCTAGTTCTTATTAATCAGGCAATATTTTAGTACTTACTACATGCTTGTAATAAATTATAATATTGTACATTTAATATTAACTGTAATTTTACTCTATTCATGATTGTAGTTGTAATGGCATGGTAGAGGGAAAGAGAAGGCCTGATCGCCTTATCTCTACCAGATTGAGGACTACTAAATTACTATATTCATGGGGAATAGAGAATACGAATAAAAGATTGGCTTGTTCCTCTTAAAGGCGAGAAAGATTAGAACTTCAGATATTGAAGTTTGTGACACGAACTGAGGAAGGGATAATAGTATCTACCCAACTGTACACTTTTATGTCTGTTTTAGGTTAGGATATATTATATAATATGTTTTGTGTGTCATTTTCATTTTAATATGTGTGTTCTTTTAGAGAGTAGTGGATATAATCATAGGTAGGGGGGGGGGTGAAACCTACAAAGTAGGATTTGTTTTAGGTAAAAAGCACGTACGGTCAGAAGACCCGTGCATTGGATTTTAGATATAACTATGATAATATAAAAATCTGTATGTATAATATTACTCAATAAATCCATTTACTACTACTACTACTAAATTTATTATCTTCATTAATCACAATTTCAGCCATTTGTTTTATTTAATTATCTTGCAGTAGATCAAATACTTGAGTATAACAACTTTATTTCCTTACATGACGAAAGTCGAATTTATATTTCCTGCTCAAAAACTCATCGACTTTAGTCCACTTTTAACCAGCGTACATTGCATTCTGTGATTTCTACTTCTTAGCTACTCAATTTGTGTAATTTACCGACATCCTACACTTTTTTTGCCAATTTCACACAACCGAGTGGTTATCTTCAACTGCCTCTGTTGTTTTCAGACTTAGCCCGGTATCTTAGGCCAGATGGCAGGTGTGTTGCGGAAAATAATGTACGGAGTCTGATTGATAACGGTTATAGGATCAGGCAGGAAGAGAGTAATAGATCTTTGTAATAGACAGTATACCGAAATTTGCCTGAAGAGACTTGGGACACTACGAAAAATCCAAGTCAAGATAACAGGCCCTTGGGATCGAACCCTAGACATCTCTAATACAAGGCTGAACTGCTAACCACAACAACACCATATTCAAGTAATACAACATGTTAGGAATTCGAATGTAGTAGCTCCGAACAAACAATTTCCTAATAATACAGAGACAAATAACAATATTGAATAAATAATTGCGCTATATCGAGGTTTGGATCCACATTTACGTAACGTGGCTAGAATTACACGGGCGCTGTTATTCAACATAACGTAACCCACATTCGCTGCAGTACCGGTACGCTCTTTTTAGACCCTGTAGTGACGTCATGTTTACGTCACGGATGGTTCGTCAGAGAGAAGAGTAACTAAAATTTTGGCAAAGATTGTATAATTCTGGGCGGAGTAACGGTAGTGGTGGCAGGGGTAGTGTCGTGTGCAACGTTCTCCTCCAAGGAAACGGCAGAGAAAATGAAGAAAGCTTCCTGACGAAATAAGAATCTGAGAGATGGGATTGTTTTTAACAAGGCTTGTTGATGCCACTGCTTCATTTTGCCGTGCAGACCACTGTTCACATGTGAATAGGGTCAAGTGGGGCTATTACAATACAAAAAAATCAATCATTTGCTGTAATTTTTCTATCAAAGCATATAAAATGATATCAAAGCTTTCTCCTTACATTTTTATTGTACCCCACCTTGTTTTTTTTTACTATATCATGCAGGCTTTGCTTAATGGTAAGTTTTAGTTGCCATGACAATCAGGACATAGTTAAAAATGCAAGGAAAAAGTTTTTGATGTCACTTTACAAATACGAAAAAAAAAAAAAAAAAAAAAAAGGAGAAGTCGTGTGGTACTTTAGATATTATACTCGTACAGTATATAAAGGATAATGAGTTCAATTTATTATTTTATTTGTAATAATGGATACAATTAATACAAAACCAGTGTACTAACATAATAACCTTATGTCTTGGCTATTGTAGTACACCTGGAGGGGCTATTCTGATACAGTGCTGTAAATCTGGCCATATTATACAGAGAAATGAAGTAAGGCTATTGTGATACACAGAGATGCTTAATGTACCACTTCTAAAAGTTTGGTTGAAGTCACATTGAAATTGACAGAGATTTAGCAACTTTTACAATTACCTATATTTCCCATACAAATTTATATAATTTACTGAAAATTTTAACACCTTACTGCCAATGCTAGAAAACTGCTGTAAGTCCAGATAGTTTTTTGTGCATAAGGAAATAGGTTGGGAAAATTATGATACAGTTTGTATTGCTAAAATAAATTAAAGTACGTTTTTAAAAAATGGAGAATGTATTTTCGAAATTTAAATTTCAGCAGTAAGGAGAATAACTATTAAGCTAAAATTGTAAGGTAAATAAGTAACACTAAAGCTACACGTGTAATTTTTTTAACTTATACTGTATTGTAGGTTCCAATATGTCAATTTAAACATTTCTCAAGAGATGAAAAACTATAAAATATCCCTCAAAAAGTAATGAATTACTTTATTTTATTAATAAATTCACTGTGTTCTGCACAACGGAAGATCTTTCACTGCAAACTCAGATTCTCCAGTCTTTTCTATTTTCTGCCTTCCTCTTAGTCTCCGCATATGATCCATATATATTAATGTCGTCTATCATCTCATATCTTCTTCTGCCGCGAATTCTTCTCCGGTTCACCATTCCTTCCAGTGCATGCTTCAGAAGGCAGTTTCTTCTCAGCCAGTGACACAACCAATTCCTTTTCCTCTTACTGATCAGTTTCAGCATCATTCTTTCTTCATCCACTCTTTCCAACACAGATTCGTTTCTTACTCTGTCTGTCCATTTCACACGCTCTGTCCTTCCCCATATCCACATTTCAAATGCTTCTATTCGCTTCTCTTCACTTCGTCGTAATGTCCATGTTTCTGCCCCATACAATTATACACTCCACACAAAGCACTTCACCAGTCTCTTCCTTAGTTCTTTGTCCAGAGATCCGCAGAAGATGCTCATTTTGCCATTAAAAGCTTCCTTTGCCATTGCTCTTCTCCTTTTGACTTCCTGGCAGCGGCTCATGTTACTGCTTATAGTACACCCCAAGTATTTGAAGCTGTCCACTTGCTCTACTGCCTCATATAGAATTCGCAAGTTTACCTTCTTTACTTTTCTTCCTATGACCATGGTCTTCGTCTTGTTGGCATTTATCTTCATCCCATACTACTCACAGCTGTCATTTAGCTCCAGTAGCATAACCCTTAGTATCATCTCCTCTTCTAATCGTACTAACAACGTCATATCATCAGCAGAAGAGGAGACTAAGAGGAAGGCGGAAAAGAGGAGAGACTGGAGAATCCTCCAAGTAGATGTTGAATAGGGTTGGTAATAAAGGTCATCCTTGACGTACTCCTCTCCCTATTTCGCTTAATGAATTACTTCAAGTTAGAAAATTCAAGTTGGTCAATTTCTTTCATAGTAAACATAATATCATAATAACCCTTCTAGCGTATTATAATACCCCTTCTCATTCATATACTAATTCATTCATTCATTCATTCATTCATTCATTCATTCATTCATTTATTTTATTCCATAGATCTTACATGAGCAATGAAGCTTAATTGCTACTAGACTGAATTTTTAGACATATGAAAATTAAACTTCGGACCATATTGCAGATAATTTTCTTCACAAATAAAACATATCAAATTCTAGTATTATTTCGTGTTTTTTTTGTACACCCACTTGTAGATTCACTTGGGAATAAAAGTACATTTGTACAAAAATTGACAACCCCGTTTACTCGACACCATCGATATTATTTCTTGGACGTTTTCTATATTTGATGAATAACACAGCTTCACATTTTTCGGGATTATTTGAAATACGCCACATTTCATACCACTCAAACATAAAGTTAATGGGACTTTGAAGTGTTGCAGGACAATGGCTCATGTGATAAATAGTATTCTTGTGAGCATAAATAAGCATTGAAGTTTGACTTAAAGTGGATATATCTGCCATGTATAAACAGTAAAGATTAGGGCCAAAAACGGATCCTTGTGGAACACCAGCAGCTGTATTATGAGCTGAATACGATTTCTGCTGGGAATGTCCTATTATGTAGATAAATGACTATTAATTCTGTCATTTCCCCGCGATAGGTCTGCCATCTGTCTGACGGAGTAGCTCACTATGCAAACCTGCTGTGCCCAATGTGCACGACAGTAAATCACTGAAATGTCGTAAAATGGTCGGCAAAAAATGTATATATTAAAGAATCTGGTAGGTGCATCAGAATGACTTGACAGGCATTCGAACCGGTACCAGTATTCCTACAAGCGCCACGATGTGGCCAATACACAGTGCCGCGTGCAAAGCGTGGCGTCTCCCCACCGTCCCGACGCGACGTACAGGGGCGGAGTCTCAATGATAGGGCCGGCCGCGTCGTGTGCAAAACCGAGCAAATGGGTGCAAGCCCACTTTATTGCCACACTCCGCCGATTTATACGTTGGGGAAGGTTTTATACGGCCGAAAATACAACCTGTTCCCGCATAATTGCTCCATCGGTCTGCATTACATTATAATTTAAAGACTCTCTACATAATAAAAGACAAATATAAGTAGGAAATTATTTATAAATCACAAAAAATAATTAATCAATTAAATACGAGAAGAGATTAACTTCATTATGATCCTGAATCCACAAGTTCGAACCTCAGCTGACAAGCAAACATTCTGATGGGGGCAGATAAAAAAGTTAAGTTTTTTCCTTGCACTATGTTAATAATGTCAAAACAAGTGCTTATAGAAATTTGGGCACTCAACCGCAATTAAGAGGCCGTCCAGAAAGTGATTTTCCCTGGCGCCGTTTACAGAAAAAAAGCACAACTGCATGGAAAGACTGATTGAAACAGATACAGCAATGATTATTGCGCTATTTGTCAACATATTCCCCACTGGAACTGAGACATTTGTCATACCATGGGACCAATTTTTGTATCCTTGTGTCGTAGAAGTCAGCCGCCTGGGATAGGAACCAGCGTTTGACAGCCATGATATGACAAATGTCTCAATTCTGGTGGGGAACATGTTGAAAAATAGCTCAACAGTTGCTGTGTCTGTTCCAATAATTTTTTTCAGTGAAATTGTGTTTTCTTTCTGTTAACGGCCCCTGGCGAACTTACTTTTTTACGATCCTCATAACTGCAGTCGAGTGGCCAAAATTTCTATAGGCACTTCTTTCCACATTATTATGATGGTGAAAGAAAATAATTAACTTTCTTATCTGCTCCCATCAGAATGTTTGCTTGTGACATATATTATTTCCACTCTTCGCTATATTTCTCATTAAACATGTTTACAGTTTAAAAGTTCCTTTATGACGAAATGACCAGTGCGATTCAGCTTAAGGGGACACGCTACTGAGATTTCTAATCTCCACAATTTTGATTGTAAGTTTTTGAAATTTTAAAATCGAATAGATGTTGACGAGTTACATGTGCACAATTATTTTCAAAATTTTATGTAGAAAAATGTACTCGGAAAAAAATAAAATATAAAAAGAGTGTTTATAATTTTAGTAAACAAATATCTGGGTCTCATATAAAGATAATTTGTTTCTTAAACTTTTAAAATGATGCTAAGACTACTGCAATGAAATAATGCGTGGGTTTGTTCCTAGTCAATACACTTCATCAGTAAAAAAAAAATACCTTTTAACATTGACCAAAATTGACGAAAACTCAGTAGCGTGTCCCTTTAACCTGAATTATATCAATTACATATTTGCGACTCATTTATTTTTTATTAATTGGTTATTTTACGGCGCTTTATCGACTGTTATAGTTACCTGGCGTCCGAATGAGATGAAAGTGACTATTCAAATTATAGGTTGAATTTGCGATATTGGCCAATAACGTTTCAGAACCGCTTTAAAATCAACCAATCACAGTTGTATTTTTTGATAAGACGCTTTGTTCGGAAGCATCTTTTCTGAGAAGACACCTCGGACAATACTGGACACGTATAATCCCATTAGTACATTGTGATTACGTCATCACTGTTAGCGGAAATTCAAACATGGCGAGTTCACGAATCGGCCAAGAGTCGTTTCAAGATATTGATGAGCTGATAAATGATCAAAACCAAAAAACACAGAAAGGAATAGAAGGTAGAGATATTACGAAATCCTACCCATCCCACTGCAATTCCCTCTACCTCCAGCCCAGTCTAGTCCAGTTCTATGTAAATCACAGGAAATCAAGAGATAAGTGTAATTATTTATTTAACGTTCTTTTAAAACTAAAAAAAGACAATTAGATGCAAGGGAACGCTATTGGAGTAATGTTAAAATACGATGATGAGAGAGATATTTCAGAAATATACGTCTCATGACCACGTGAAAATACAGGGTGATTCACGAGGATTTACAGTCCCTTACGGAGTTTATTTCCGAAGACATTCTGAGCAAAAAATGTCATATAAATATTTGTCCTAATCTCAATATTTTCATAATTACACTAATTTGAAGTTGTTTGTAAAATACCATTATTCTTGAATTTTAAAGGTAAAATAATATTACAGATAAAGATTGAACTATTCAGGAATAACATTTTTTTTAATTAGCTAGTATTCTGAAGCTAAAAATGTGTTGTGAATTCCATAGTTGCTACATACAGAATTTTTTTTTCGATTTTTAACTACAGAATTACATTTTCTTACGCATTTGTCACAACAATTGTTACAAATCACGCCAGTGAATTATTTAAGGATAGTGAGTAGTGATGCCTATGCGATTAAAGAATTTCAGTATAGAAGTTTAGTTGAATATTTCTAGGAATTTAGTGTTCAGATTAGAATAAAAACTTCCATGATTATACAATAAATCATTCTGAATTCAGTGGTATGAAACACAACTAATTAGTTTCACATATAAGTGCAAATGAAAGGCCGTAACTGATAACCTGTTTTCCCGTTTTGCTAAATGTACTTCCATCTTCAGGTGCACATTACTTGCTACAATCTTCACTTATATACCTTGTATTTTTTAAAGTTATCAAGTGATGTATATTGTAAATTATAAAGCAAAATTTAGTGAAATATTCTACCCTCAGTGAAGCAGAAAAATAATACTGAACATTGATTAACAATTTTTGCCATTTATTTCAAAGCATATAATTTTTTTCTCATGTTATGTGTAAGATATTCATAAACCAATAGGTCTACTTTGTAGAACAAAGCCTGCAGATAATACTTTAAAAATTTCATATAAATAGATTTAGTAGTTTCAGAGAAAAATGCACTTAAGTTTGAAATACATCAAGTTACTGAAAACTGCATTTAAAAAAAGGAATGTGTGAATTACATGAGCCGCCAAATTTAAAGAGGACATTCAAGGGGCTTACCTGCAGAGATACCCCCACAATATATATAATAGAGTATTGTTTAAATGAGTATCTTTTGAACTTTTTAAATCACAAAATAAAAGATCGGATTTTTGACCCCTAATCACTACCTAGTTCCCTTAAGACAGGATGTATAATTAAACTGTACAAAATCAAGTTCCTAAAGTCGTATGTGTGTAACAATTTTTGTGATAAGTACGTAAGAATGATGTCATTTTTAGTTAAAAATTGAAAAATAAAATCTGTACAATGAAATTAACAACACATTTCTAGCTTCAGAATACTACCAGCCAATTAAAGAAATGATACTTCTGAATAGTTCATTCTCTATTTGTAATATTTTTTACTCTTAAAACTAAAGAAAAATATATTTTACTAACAACTTCAAATTAATGTAAGTTTGAAAAATGGAGATTAGGACAAATGTTTATATGATATTTTTTGCCCAGAATAAGCTTCGTAAGGGACGGTAAAACCTTACCCTGTATATTGCAGTACATCTTCGCTATCGAACCCTGTACCGCACTGACAAGAAGCCTGCATCTCACTGACCTACATCTAGATTTAAGAATCCTGGAATCTCTGCCTCTCCACCTACATAACCGGAAAATGTGGATACTTGAATTTTAACCAATATTTCTCAGCACCTGTAATGTGTCTCTGGTCATTTGCGGGCGAGAATTTTTACGGGCTTGGCCAACGTAAAATTATCATTCGAAGTCAATGAACGCTGCAGATCCAATGTAGGTGGTCGTCAAATTCCGAGGTAAGGGAAATTAAGCTATAAACTCAGTCACTCAAATTTATGCTAGTGGCGTCACGGCCATATTACTGCACCTCCACAGATGTTATTCCGCGAGCCTGATATCATGTGCTCCAACATAGTGACGTAGGCCATCATTTCCCATAAATTCGATCTCATTTTCTTCCTCTCTGCTTAATACGCTAAATGCCAGGGAAATTTGCAGACAGACAGAAAGGTCTCGATGACTCGCTTCACCGGAGAGTCAAATTCAAGTCAAATTATGAACAAACATGGAGGGAGAACTTTCCATTGAATCGTCTTTCTTCTAATACAATCAATATCTGCGCATTTACTATCTATTCAATGTAGCAACCTCAAGTTCAAATACCGAATTTATTGTGCACAAACATGTGATTGACTTTCTCTAGAAATTACCGTTTTCCCTAACACCATTCCAATATATCTCTATAGGCTTTAATACTGTATTAACTTGCATACAAGACCCCCCCTCTACTTTAACAACAAAATTAGAAAAAAAAAATCTACATATCCGCATATTAGACCCTTCCGATATATGTACAGCTGTCCAAAAAAAAAGTGGCCGCACTCGTGAACTTATTGCACACTGTACGAGATGCCACCGCCAGAATGCGTCTGTGTGCATTGGTAGCTAGTTGACAGCACAAGCAAAATTTAGTATGCTAGAGGCTGTGCTCCAAGATGGATCTAAGTAAAGTTGAACAGCGGTCATACGTGAAAATTGCAGTTCTTCGTGGCAGAAATGCTTGTCAGTACCATTCTGAGATACGAGAAGCATTGCAGCGGTGGGGATGGGAGATCTTGGAACACTCTCCCTACTCGCCTGATCTCAGTTCATGAAACTCTGATCTCATTCCGCAACTGCGTGGGAAGTGGTTTGCAAACAGTGAGGACATCTTAACAGAATTTCGACGAGAGATGGGCACACAGCCGATGATATTCAATGCCTGCATCATCGTTGGCAAAGATGTGTGGAAGCCTGGGGATTATTTTGAAGGCTGTTAGCTGTAAGTAATGTACTTTGTTTCCTTTTGTGCATAATAAAACAATGATTTCTATTTACGCTTCTTTCAATTTCCCTTACCCATTGCCTCCTGTACCCGGACCCAATTTGGTACTAGCATTGCGAAGCACATTCCAGTGACCTTCAATCGCATATAGTGAATTTCTATTCCTGTAACTTTATTGGCTGATATAATATAGTTGCCATGACTTATGAAATGACCCTCGTATGTGTATGTGTGTATACTGTATGTATATATATAGATTGTAATGGAAAATTAGGTTCACTTATTAATTGGTTATTTTAACTATTATTAATTGTAATTAGTAATTGTTAGAAAAAAGAAGAGAATTTAATTTAGAAACCCATATAGCTTTTATTGATTTTGTGAAAGCTTTTGATAAAGTCCGAAGAGACCTTTTATTCGACATATTACAAGATAAAAATATTCCAAATTTGCTATTACAAAATATAATAGAAATCTACACAGTCAGCAAAATAAGTGTCAAAATAAATAACTGTATATCCGAAAGAAAATTAGTTAATAATGGAGTTCGACAAGGTTGTCCACTATCACCAACTTTATTTAATATCTATATAAATGAAATTATTTTAAAATGGAACCATATCTACACATCAGGAATCAAAATAACCAGTGCTCTAACATTAAATACCTTACTGTATGCCGATGATCAAGTCATAATTTCCAATTCAGAGGATAATTTACAAAGAGGATTGTATACATTAAATAAAATATTAAAAGATTTTGGGATGGAAATTTCAGCACAAAAATCAAAAGTAATGGCATTTTTAGGACAAGACCCAGTCAGAAGTAAGGTAATACACAATAACCAATGCCTCGAACAAGTGCAAAATTTCAATTATCTGCGTTGTGAAATATCTTATCAAAATGAAAAAGATGTGAACAAGAAAATTACCAAATTTACACAAATTCTAGGAATAATAAACAATACATTAAAAGCTAAATTAGTACAAAAATCTACAAGAATGAAAATATATAATACACTAGCATTACCCTCCCTTTTATACGAAAGCGAGATTTGGACATTAAAGAAAAAAGACATGAACAGAATCAAAGCAACGGAAATGAAATTTTTCAGGAGGACAGCAGGATATACTCTTTTAGACCGAAAAAGGAATGAAGAAATTGTAGAACAATTAGAAGTAGAGTCAGTAGAAGGAAAAATCAGCAGATACAAATTCAATTGGCTAGATCATGTAAGAAGAATGGAAAATTCAAGAATCCCAAAAATTATGATGCAATATAAACCTAGAGGACATCGTCGACCAGGAAGACCTTTAAGAAGACTGCTAGATGGGGCCGAAACAGGTCTACAGAGGCCTAATTCGTGAAGGATGATGATGATGATTAATTGTAATTATTGTATGTAATTAAGTTACCACTGATACCGGGTGTTTGCTCATTCGCAGTGTAAATAAATGCATGGTCTACATACAAGGTTCGGTGTCTACGGAAAGGTTGGTTATTGCGATGATGATAATAACTAGTATAGCACTGACAGGTATTAGCCATGAATACCATACATAATACATTTAGCTGGTATTCCATAACCCAATGCACTAAATGACATATAACAAAAATAAAATGCAGGTCTACCAACGCAAGACTTCTTATACATCCCCAAGTGGGCGTCCACGGTGCTAAATATACCCGTCCGTCTGCGCCCTATTGCCCTTGGCAACGGATTATTAATAGGAGGGGGCTCTGGATGCCGAGGCTGATCTGAGGGGCCGTGACAAGTCCGTCCACATGTGAGGCGAATTGACTGACACTTCTGTCACAGGTGACATGTCAACCGATGGCTTCTCAATACGAGGCACCAGCGTTCGATTTCCGGTAGAATATCTCAGAGGCTCGTGAAGTCTTCATTTGACCAATACTTGACTATTCATAAACGTACTTACTTAACCTACTCAAACTTTCATAAACTACTCACTCATATAGCTACTTATCTACCCATCCACCCATCTTTCAATCCATCTAATTCACTCCAGCCCATATATCCATCTGCCAAAACTTTTAATATAGGGTCAAGTAGGACTAATGTGATATAGTAAAAAAAAGTCGGGCTAATTTGATACAGGAGTATAAAATGTATCAAAGGCTTAGTTTGAACGTGTTTAAAACTGCGATTATGGAAGTTTTCATTCTCTTTAAGAAGCAATATTGAAACAGCTTCATTTTTCTCTAAAGAAAATCTGTGAATATTGATGAGTGTAGAATTAATTAGTGTATAAATAAGGACAATTACGATACATTTTTTAGGGCTCTTATGATACGCTACACGGGGCTATTACGATGCAATTTTTAGGGCTATTACGATACGCTACACGGGGTAATTACGATACACTTTTTAGGGCCATTATGATACCCTACATACGACTATTACGATACACTTTTTAGGGCTATTATGACACGCTATACGAGGCAATTACGATACACTTTTTAGGGCCATTATGATACGCTACATACGACTATTACGATCCACTTTTTAGGGCCATTATGATACGCTACATACGACTATTACGATACACTTTTTAGGGCTATTATGATACGTTACACGGGGCTATTACGATACACTTTTTAGGGCTATTATGATACGCTACACGGGGCTATTACGATACATTTTAGGGCTATTATGATACGCTACACGGGGCTATTACGATACACTTTTTAGGGCTATTATGATACGCTACACGGGGCTATTACGATACACTTTTTAGGGCTATTATGATACGTTACACGGCTATTACGATACACTTTTTAGGGCTATTATGATACGTTACACGGCTATTACGATACACTTTTTAGGGCTATTATGATACGCTACACGGGGCTATTACGATACAATTTTTAGGGCTATTATGATACGCTACGCGGGGCTATTACGATACATTTTAGGGCTATTATAATACGCTACACGGGGCTATTACGATACACTTTTTAGGGCTATTATGATACGTTTCACGGCTATTACAAGACACTTTTTAGGGCCATTATGATACGCTACATACGACTATTACGATACACTTTTTAGGGCTATTATGATACGCTACACGGGGCTATTACGGTACATTTTAGGGCTATTATGATACGCTACACGGGGCTATTACGATACACTTTTTAGGGCTATTATGATACGCTACAAGGGGCTATTACGATACACTTTTTAGGGCTATTATGATACGTTACACGGCTATTATGATACACTTTTTAGGGCCATTATGATACGCTACATACGACTATTACGATACACTTTTTAGAGCTATTATGATACGCTAAACGGGGCTATTGCGATACAATTTTTAGGGCTATTATGATACGCTACGCGGGGCTATTACGATACATTTTAGGGCTATTATAATACGCTACACGGGGCTATTACGATACACTTTTTAGGGCTATTATGATACGTTTCACGGCTATTACGAGACACTTTTTAGGGCCATTATGATACGCTACATTCGACTATTACGATACACTTTTTAGGGCTATTATGATACGCTACACGGGGCTATTACGATACATTTTAGGGCTATTATGATACGCTACACGGGGCTATTACGATACACTTTTTAGGGCTATTATGATACGCTACAAGGGGCTATTACGATACACTTTTTAAGGCTATTATGATACGTTACACGGCTATTATGATACACTTTTTAGGGCCATTATGATACGCTACATACGACTATTACGATACACTTTTTAGGGCTATTATGATATGCTACACGGGGCTATTACGATACGCTTTTTAGAGCTATTATGATACGCTACACGGGGCTATTACGATACATTTTAGGGCTATTATGATACGCTACACGGGGCTATTACGATACATTTCTTAGGGCTATAATAATACGTTACATGGGCTGTTACGATACACTTTTTAGGGCTATTATGATACGTTACACGGCTATTATGATACACTTTTTAGGGCCATTATGATACGCTACATACGACTATTACGATACACTTTTTAGGGCTATTATGATATGCTACACTGGGCTATTACGATACGCTTTTTAGAGCTATTATGATACGCTACACGGGGCTATTACGATACATTTTAGGGCTATTATGATACGCTACACGGGGCTATTACGATACATTTTAGGGCTATTATGATACGCTACACGGGGCTATTACGATACACTTTTTAGGGCTATTATGATACGCTACAAGGGGCTATTACGATACACTTTTTAGGGCTATAATGATACGTTACACGGCTATTATGATACACTTTTTAGGGCCATTATGATACGCTACATACGACTATTACGATACACTTTTTAGGGCTATTATGATATGCTACACGGGGCTATTACGATACGCTTTTTAGAGCTATTATGATACGCTACACGGGGCTATTACGATACATTTTAGGGCTATTATGATACGCTACACGGGGCTATTACGATACATTTTAGGGCTATTATGATACGCTACACGGGGCTATTACGATACACTTTTTAGGGCTATTATGATACGCTACAAGGGGCTATTACGATACACTTTTTAGGGCTATTATGATACGTTACACGGCTATTATGATACACTTTTTAGGGCCATTATGATACGCTACATACGACTATTACGATACACTTTTTAGGGCTATTATGATATGCTACACGGGGCTATTACGATACGCTTTTTAGAGCTATTATGATACGCTACACGGGGCTATTACGATACATTTTAGGGCTATTATGATACGCTACACGGGGCTATTACGATACATTTTTTAGGGCTATAATAATACGTTACAAGGGCTGTTACGATACATTTTTAAGGCTATTATATTACGCTACAAGAGCTATGTTGATACACTTTTTAGGGATATTATGATATATACACTATGAAAGAAATTGACCAGGTTGATCGATTTTCTAACTTAAGACAATTTATTGCTTGTTGAGCATATATCATAATTTCTCAGTTCTTGAAGGAAGTTTGAATAGACAAGTTGGAACCTAAATACAGTTTAAGTTAAAAAATTATATATGTAGACTTATTTTTACCTTTTTACCTAACAATTTTAGCTTAATAGACATTAGTCTTCCTTCAAAAATTCAACACAACTTTGTAAAATACATTCTCCATTATTTAAAAACGTATTTTAATTTATTTTAGCAATACAAACTGTATCATATCCTTCTTCTCTATTTCCTAAAAAAAAAAAAAAAAAAAAAACCAAAACAAAACACTCTTTGGGCATACAGCAATTTTCTAGCATTGGCAGTAAGGTGTTAAAAGTTTAGTAAATTGTTTAAATTTTAATGAGAAAAAGAGGCCATTACAAAAGTTGCTAAATGTTATTCAATTTTTAATATGATTTCAACAAAACTTTTACAGGTGATACAATAAGATCTGTGCTTATCACAATAGCCTTACTTCATTGCTCTGTATACGGTCAGATTTACAGAACTGTATCAGAACAGCCCTCTAGGTGTATCACATAACCCACACAGAAGGCTATTATGATTATGGTTTTGTTTTAATTTTACTCATTATTGCAAATAAAAAAATAAATTTCACTTCAAAACCCTTATATATGTCTAAAGTAGCACATGACTTAATTTTTTCAAGTTTGTATATGCTTTGTTAGAAAAATTACAGCAAAAGATTTATTTCTTGTATCATAATAGCCCCACTTGACACTATCTGGAGGCGTTACTCCTAAAATCATATCGAGGGTGTTGAACAGCAACCTCGCATGCCAAAATATTCTATTTTACAGGAGAGCGAAAAAAAAAACTGATATCTTAATAACGAACAAATATGTGACATAAGAGGGTATTTAAATATTCTTGTAAAGTTTGTATCCATGTCTAATACGTAAGATGTATTTGCAGAAGATTCGGATAGACTTTTTTTTATAGGGATAAAGGGAAGTCTCATTTTGTTCATTTGTTTTAGATACGACGTTGCTGTTCAACACCATCGATAGGCTATCTTGAATTTTTTCGACCAGATATTACAAGAACATAAAATGGGCCTGCAACTACAACCCAGGTCATTACATTAACAAATAACAAACATCCATACTCCACAAGAGTCAACACCTGTGGAGTAACGGTTAGCGCGAAACCAGGTGGCCCGGGTTCGATTCCCGTTAGGGACAAGTTACCTGGTTGAGGTTTTTTCCGGGGTTTTCCCTCAACCCAATATGAGCAAATGCTGGGTAACTTTCAGTGCTGGACCCCTGACTCATTTCACCGGCATTATCACCTTCATCTCATTCAGACGCTAAATAACCTAGATGTTGATAAAGCGTCGTAAAATAACCTACTAAAAAACCTACTACTCCACTAGGGATTCGAACTAACGATTTCGAATCCCATGCAGCGTCTAATCTGCGCGGTTCAGCTGTTTTGTACACAATTATGCGACGATTCCACGTTAAGAAAAAAGCATTGGGCATATGGGGCTATTCCATCAAATGGCCAGTTGCCATGGAAACACCTACCTACTACTCAGCGTGTAGAATGTGCTATGGAAGGCCCATAAAACCAATGCTTCTTTCTTAACGTACAATGCATACTTTGCTGAAGGGAGATGTAACACTAGACAGACAGGGATGAATAGCGTGTGCCAATGTTTCAACAGAGGCCATCGATTCCCGTCTGCTTTCATGGTAACGGATATAAAACAGTTGATCTTCATTTCTAAGTGAAAAACTGGTAAACAGTTTGCACATTCCTTTGGACGCCAGCAGCGTAAGAATCAACAATTACAGCATACAAGAGTAGGTCGTTATTTATTGTATCTTCGTGCATCTCCGGGAAATCAGAGGCGAATATAGCCGAACTCCAGGAAGGCGGGGTTCTAACAATACACATGCACTTGAAAGCCAGATTTATCACTGCTAGAAGAGCCGCAGTTAATAAACGGAATTTTACACTACAAAACTCTAAGAATTTATTAATTATCAATTTATCTTTAATTCTTAAGGATGTGATATGCGCGAAAATGTGCTAGAAACTTAAATTATACATGGAAAATGCAAATTCCTTAATTAAAGTCCAAAATGAAGTGAAATATATCCGCGAATTTTCGCGAAATTACTTCATTATCACGATATAAAAAAACGGGGTTTTATAGAGCATCCGCACGAAAAATTACTCTTTCTTCGAAATAAAAATTGAAAATTTTCCTTATAAAATATACAAGAACATTTCTACATATTTGATCGTTCATCATTACAGACGTGTGACATCTGGCAACGATATACGCATAGTTTCAGGGACTACTTCCAGAGAGCAGCGCAAGCAGACAACGGTCATTTCTCTTTCTCTCAACAACTGCCTTCGTGAAATCCAGAAGGCAGTGCTGTCACCCCCTCACAGTCGAATGAAATTGACTTATTAATGAATGATGCAAGCAATTTTCTGCTAGTTTTAAAAGGATTGCTTCAATAATAATTTAATAAATAAATCTCACAAGGGTAGCTGCCCTTCAGTAAGGGTTGCCAAAAGACACAAACAAATAAAAATAAAAATAAACATTTTTGTGTTATGATTATTATTTTCAAATGGAAGCGACCCTTGGGAAAGTACTTTTATTCAATAATTACTAGTAATCAGAATATAAAGAAATTTATGTGTACAGGTAATTACGTAAAATCTGAACAGAATATTTCATTACGTCTACAGCAACAATTTTCAAAAATTTTAAAGGAATTCCAAAAGACTTAAAACATTCAACTGAGAATTTTGGAATAAGTTCCCCTTGCTCCGAACAATAATCTAAATACTTCAATCTGTCGATGTTATTCTATTATTTTTTTAACTTTTTTTAGCGTGCGAAATATGGACGAAATTGCTTGTCTTTTTTTTACGAAATATTCACCGAAATCAGAATAAAATAATCACCATAAAATCACTACCATACTACCACCACCACCACCACCACCACCACCACTGCTGATGCTAGAAATACTTAGTCCTTTAGCTGAAAAACTATAATACTTAGTCCTTCAGCTGAAAAACTAAAATACTTAGTCCTTTAGCTGAAAAACTATAATACGTAGTCTTTTAGCTGAAAAACTATAATACTCAGTCCTTTACCTGAAAAACTAAAATACTTAGTCCTTTAGCCTAACTGAAAAACTATACCTTAGTTCTTTAGCTGAAAAGTATAATACGTAATCCTTTAGTTGAAAAACTATAATATTTAGTCTTTTAGTTGAAAATACTATAATACTCAGTGCCTTAGCTGAAAAACTAAAATACTTAGTCCTTTAGCTGAAAAAAAACTATAACACTTAGTCCTTTAGCTGAAAAATATAATACTTAGTCCTTTAGCTGAAAAACTATAATACGTAGTCCTTTAGCTGAAAACTATAATACTTAGTTCTCTAGCTGAAAACTATAATGCTTAGTCCTTTAGCTGAAAAACTAAAATACTTAGTCCTTTATCTGAAAACTAAAATACTTAGTCCTTTATCCGAAAAACTATAATACTTAGTCCTTTAGCTGAAAAACTATAATACTTAGTCCTTTAGCTGAAAAAATATACTTAGTCCTTTAGCTGAAAAACTATAATATTTAGTCCTTTAGCTGAAAAACTGTAATACTTAGTCCTTTAGCTGAAAAAATATAATACTTAGTCCTTTAGCTGAAAAAAATATAATACTTAGTCCTTTAGCTGAAAAAACATAATACTTAGTCCTTTAGATGAAAAAACTCTGAAAAACTATAATACTTAGTCTTTTAGCTGAAAAATTAAAATACTTAGTCCTTTAGCTGAAAAACTATAAAACTTAGTCCTTTAGTTGAAAAAAATATAATATTAGTCCTTTAGCTGAAAAAGTATAATGCGTAGTCCTTTAGCTAAAAAACTATAATACTTGGTCCTTTAGCTGAAAAACTATAGCGGAAATCCATACGATCGTGACAAGTCGACGATTGTCTGAACACATGAAGTCCGCTTTCTCTCTTTGTGCATACATTCGTCTTCCTAGAAATCTGCATATCTACGCCAACAGTATTTACTTTATGCCCTCCACTCATTGTCACTGCGGACAGCTTGCATCATGTACAAACAAAGAGTTCCTCAAGAGGAAAGTGCGCCAACATGGCCTTGCCCGCAGGTTGTTCCAGTGACATGGGGCAGATGTGGACGTCCGATACGCTGTTCTATACACAGCCAATGATTAATGACTCTAACAAACTTTATGGCAGACCTCTCGTCTGTTTCCCAGACTGAGAATTTTCCATGTCTTATAATTCAGTGAATGCCATTATACCAGAAGGTTCGCGAGCTTCACCCTCAACAAGAACGACGGTAGTAGTATTTTATTTAAGGGTACACCGAGACGAAATTTCAATTTTATAAAGTATTCAACACCTGAAAATTTGCACCGTTATTACTAGGAGTCCTGTGTTTGATTACCGAAAGCCTCCGGGCAACCCGCAACGGTGTAGATATGTATGGAGTATAGCTTGACGGCATAAAACGCTACTTAGTTCAGGTCTGCTGTTCAGTGAACATACGAAAACAAAACAAAGCTAGACGCTTGGAAATGAGTGCTACAGTAGAAGAATTTGGTAGCGGGAACGTCGTTAGGAAAGACGAAGGTGTACTTTATCAGAAAGAAGTAAACAGTTTTCATTTGAAACACTTAATATTTACAGTCATTGATTATAATATGTAGGGGAGACCCGGGTAAAACGAATAACCCGGCCAAAGAGAATAATGCATATTTCTTAGAAACGCCAACAGGTAGCGCTTTCTGCTATGTTGGGGAAGAATCTCAACCAGATTTTGCTGCTGGAACTGACTTGTCGTCATTCTAGCTAGTGAGAGAAGAAGTCAGCGTGTGTTTGAAGAAAATTGATCGTTTTCTTAAAATATTTCAAGGTAAGAGAAACAAATGTACAACACACAATACTGCAGAAACTTTTTGTTATGTAATAGTAATATATAGGCGATACGATTACTTCTGAAGTGTCGTACTTACGAAGAAGATTATTGACGTTCATGTTCGTATAACCTTAAATGAAAAGCGAAATGGCGTCTTCGGGCAAAGTGAACAGGGCGAAGTGGATAACTTATCCGCTTTCCCCTGCCACCTTTATTTGACTATATAAGTGTTAGCTGTATTTTTGTATGTATTTGTCTATTGTAATAAAGCGTGTTAGATCATTTTACATAGTGGAGGCATTAAGTCACACTAATTAAATTATAAATAAGTAACACTGATCTTAATTTTTAATTTAAAAGGTCGTAATGTGTTTTCAGATGGTTTAATTTTTCAAGAGGAAGACGGAACAAGCCAAATGGTCTGAAGAAGCCATGAAGAAAGCACTTGAAGAAATAAAATCTTCCAATCATTGGTTCTGCTATCTGGCCATACAACCATAACTGTTTGTTGATGAAGATTTTGCTCCAGATGAACTTACAGATCGCCCACTTGAGATAGAAATCAGCGAAACGACAGCTGGCGCAGATTTAACAAATTCTGCGGTGCCAGATTCTTCAGCGGCTGAAGCAACAGTTAATGTTCACTCAGAATCAGCCACCTCTGTGATGTCAGCGTCTTCAGAGATTGAAGGAATATTCAATACATTAATTACAGTCAGATTTTCAGTTCCGGTTACACCAAAACCCTCAACATCGTCAGCAAGAGAATCCAAGTCAGTTCTTTTGATTTAGACCAGTGCCAGAAGTGGATGCTCGAAAGATACGAGTTCAACGAAGAAAATGTCAGCGCTCTGAAGTTCTTACATCTATACCGATTAAAAACGTTGAAAGAGAAGTAACTTATGGGCAGGAGCAAAAGCAGAAGAAATCCAAGTCTTCAGTGCCAGTGATACGTCGACTTGTTCAAATTTGTATTTTGTACTAATGTAACGTGCTGTAATGGACTGTAAATAACAAATCCTATCGTCTAATATAACTCATTAACATCGTGTTTATGTGTTGATTTAATTTTATTATCAGTGAATAAAAATTAAATAGAAATGTGAAAATGTTATAGGTATATTCACTTTGCCCGGGTTAATTATTCGCTTTACTCGTGTACCCGGGCAAAGCGAATAATTAACTATATTTTCTTTCTCAAATCATATCACTGTCCGTAGGTACGAGAAACGAATTGCTGTTTTTATATATGTGGACAATATGTGTCACAACCAATTTCATGAAGATTTTATTTCGGGAGCACCAAAATATAGCCTGTGGCATTGTTTGTTCTTAGCTTATCCGCTTTGCCCGGGCTTCCCCTAGAGACTCGTGAAGTACATACTCATAATTGTTTATTTTAAGTTTGTGTTGACATTTCTATTTTTTTATTTTTTTATTCCAAACTTTAATCAGATATACAGTATCTAGATGCGTTTTATTTATTGTACAAATCATGAGTAGACAAAGTCCGGGCGCCAGGTAGCCATGGAGACTTAAGAAATTATGTGGCGTCTGAATTGTTTATTGAGTTCAAATTTTTCAAGATTTCGATCTTTTTTATGTCACTACGACTAATACATAATGTTAACTAAAGTGATTGTAAGAAGAAATTCTAATGTCCTTTTTAAATTAATAAAGTTACATTTGTTGCCCTTCTCAAGATATTGACCTACATAAGTTCAGTGAAGAGCACAGATTGTCTCTGAGAGCGTGTGTTTGCATTGCATAGATATTTGATATTGTTTAATATAATTTTCCTTTGTTAACCGCACAATAGTAGAATGGAACAGCTTACCTCCGGCAATCTTTCAGGGTGGTCCTCTCAAAATCAATACATTTAAGGAAAGGTTGAGAAGATTAGACTAAAATAGTAATATACGTTACAAGAGCGGTATGTTGACGTTTTCATGGTCGAGGAAAAGATTGAAAAAGCGAAACGTAGTTGAGCATGAAAACAAACATACCGCTCGTGTATCGTACATTATTTTGTGCGAATATCGTTTATTACATACCTGAAAGACGAATTTCTAATTAGTTGCAATGAAACCTCCATGTTGGTTTCTGTTTAATGACGGCAACTTCGAACACCAAAATATCTTTCTTCAACATTGCTGCTACAAAATGTTTTCTGTGTTTACTATATTCCAGCAGGCCGTGATATACGTCTGTCTTTTTTTCCCCCCAGTCTATAAATGCGAACTTAAAACAAATGGTAAGGTTATGTGATGATTTATTTTTCATTTTAATATTTTAACAATATTATTTACATAACATATTGCAGTAATAACATCGGCATCTGGAATCTTGTTGATTTTTTCACGGATTCCTTAATGTTACTTGTATCAGGAATGCAATAAGTTTCGTGGAGTAGTAGACTTTACTTAATTTTTGCAAATATTTAAAAACAATAATTAACATTGCAATTTAGGTGAAATTGCAGTGGTAAGTTTCCAATTTATAATTATTACTATGTTAAACGTCTCTAAAAATAATATGTTAAAAGCCTAAAGCAGTAAAATGAATGTCGCGCTTAAGCGGTAAGAAGAGGAAAATTGTTATGTGTGTTACGTTGGGAATATTGAATGTGGTATTTCACACTTACCGCGTATTGGTTCTGTGCGGAAAACAAGCAAATACGCACGATCTCGCACAAATGTAATTGTAGGTGTAGTATAATTATCTAAGTGTGTCATGTAATTAATTAAATTGATATGTAATTAATTAAGATGATATGTAATTTAGTTGGTATGTAAATTAATTAAGGTGATACGTAATTAATTAAGATGATATGTAATTAATTAAGATGATACGTAATTAATTAAGATGATATGTAATTAATTAAGATGATATGTAATTAATTAAGGTGATATGTAATTACTTAAGTTGGTAATAGTTGGGTTTAATAAAAGTACTTATAAGTTAGGTTTACTTTTGCTTATTGAAGGCGTTATTATAGCATAGTCCTAGGTTTACTGCATCTATTTATTTATAGTTAGAATTAAATTTACGTTTATTTTATTTTTTACTGCTATAATTATTGTAAATCTTATTAATATTATTGCAATGTTATTATTGTATATTATATATCGCTGCCACCGGGTGTATAATTATTATTATTATTATTATTATTATACCCAATTGTAGTGTTAATAAATACATACATGCATATTTCAGTAAATGTATCTTTATCTTAGCTCGAATGGTTTTCTCATTGCATGTGTGGACAAAATGTGCTAACTCCTGAAAATAAAGAACCTAGCTCGTGATTTTTTTTTTTTTTTTTTTAGTTTTGTCGTTGTCTAGGAAAATGATCTTTTATTGCATATAAACTGCTTTTAAATAAACACTCTGTTGTTGTTATTAAATGTAAGTGATATTTTTGTACATGAATAATATTCCTGTTGTTCACTAACTTACACACAGGTACACGTATAAACAGAAGTAATCACACAGTGCCGGGGCGTGAGGGGAGACTGCTGAACTGCAGTGTGAACTGTTGACTCGCAACTTAATCTCCGAACCCAAACGAAGGTGGTACGATCGATATACACCTAACTTGTATTCAAAGTTACCAAACGCAGGACTCAGTAGGCAGTTTCTTCTCAGCCAGTGACCGAACCAATTCCTTTTTATCTTTCTGATCAGCTTCAGCATCATTCTTTCTTCACCCACTCTTTCTAACAAGCTTCATTACTTATTCTGTCTGTCCATTTCTCACGTTCCATTCATATCCATATCCACATTTCAAATGCTTCTAGTCAATTCTGTTCACTTCGTCGTAATCTTAATATTTCTGTCCCATACAATGCCACACACCATACAAAGCCCTGTACTAGTCTCTTCTTTACTTCTTTTTCCGGAAGTCCACAGATGATGCTCCTTTTCCTATTAAAAACTTCCTTTGCCATTGTTATCCTCTTTTTGACTTCCTGGCAGTAGCTGTCCACTTGTTCCACTGCCTCATTTCGAATTCGCACGTTTACCTTCTTTATTTTTCTTCCTATGACCATGGTCTTCGTCTTGTTTGCATTTATCTTCATCCCATACTGCTCAAAGCTGTCATTTGGCTCCAGTAGCATATTATCTTAGTATCAAATTCTCTTGTTCTAGCAAAGCCATATCTTCAGCAAATATTTTCTTCCTCCTCCCTCCTACTATCATCTCTCCCATGTTCTGAAAACGATTCTTCACTAAATCTACATTATCGGTTCAAGACTGATTAATGTCCATATTTCTCCATAGAAAGAAACTGCGTTCAAAGATTTATGGGGTAAACCCTGTTTTCTATTTAAGACAGCAGGTCTGTGTTCAAGTCGAAAATGTTTGAGGACTTTATGATGTGAAACAAACATTCTGAAAGGAATATTTTCATCTGTCACTGAAGACCGAGTGAGTTGGGCCAGATGGTAACGTTTGAGACACGTATTCGTGAGGTCCCGGGTTCAAAACCCGTCGCCGGCCAAACTGAGTGAAGTTTTTCATGGTCACAATGGTAAATGCTTGCTTGGAAAATTACATACCATGATTCATCGGCGCCTCAGTCACCAATATCGTAAATTCAACATTTATAATCGGTTACATGAAATACGTCACTATAATACACGGTAACAGAAAGAATAGTAACAACGGCTTACTGATATATCGAAAGAGCCTACACGCGATATGAACACAAATGTTAAAGCGTGTATAAATAAACTTAATCATATCTGCCACTGAAAGCTTAAAATAAAATTATATTTATTCTATCCAATTGATCAGACCGTCTTATATTCTTGCAAAACCTTAAATACAAATTAATAACAGACAAATGTAAATCAAAATTGATCGCGTAATACAATCCCCTGCAGATGCGGCAACTTCTCCTACGCTACTGTTTAGCAGACAGTCTAAGACGATTTCAAGCGGGGAAAAGAAGTTTTAACAATAATATTCAAGACCGTTGCTAATTCAGCAACTACACATATAACTTCTGCACTTCTTATGGATTCGAGAACTGAGCTAATATTTAAATGCATTACAGCAAAATACTTGCGACCGAAATGAAATATTATACTGTAAGGGTAAATTTATTTCGAACTTCGTAAAAATTCCTCCACTTTCGTAAGACTTGACGATTCAACGCCCTATGCGGTAACTCGTTTCGTGTAAATCGTAATACGGTTTAATATCTGTGGCCGGGAGAAAAAGGTCTTAAGTCAATTTTTTGTGAAAAAGACATTATAATATATTCTGAATGCGGAAACAGTTCTCTACAATCTGGTAAAACGGTTAAAGTCAAATACGACTCCTGACTGGATTTCAACAGGGTTACCAAATGTCCTAAGTACTTTTTGAATCGAGCACACACAGAATAAAGGACTTAAGAATATTTAATACTTTATTCCTTACAAACATCACACGTTTACTTACCATGCTTCACTATTAATAAGGTCTAACTTGTATTTTAGCTATTTTATCACATACTGATGCCCTTTCCTTTTAAAACTTTAAGCACCAGGTAAACAATCCTATATTGTTTAAGACCTATCTTGAATTCCTAATAATTTACATTTCCCATTTATTTTGACATCAAAAAGATCTATGTTCAAATAGTCCCTTTTTCTCAGTTTGGGTTGTAGGCTTAAAAGGGCTTAAGTGCGGCTATTTTTGGAAATAATCAAGAAAATTGGTAAATGAGCAACATTACCTATTTTAGAAGAAATATAAACAAATAATATCCAGGAAAAACCTCTAAATTAAAAGAAATCTATAATTGACACCAATTTCAATCTTTCTACTGGTCTCCTGAAAAGCATAAAATTTTTACTTAAGACTTTTTACCTCCCGGCCACAGATATAATGCCCACCGCTACTCCGGATGTAAACTTACACATTTAGGACCGCACATATCTAATACCTGAAGTGACAGGCAAGCTAACAGCGTTGCTAGGTGTAAAAGACTGTAACAAGTTGACTTACGACCGCGCAAACTATTTATACAGAGGTGGTTGCACCAATAGACGTTGAATTTAACAGAGTGATATTGAACGATGCAATAATCCAATAGTGTCAGAGTAATGAGTTAGATTTACAGCGAAAGTGAGTTACAGTGAATACGTAGTGAATAGTAGTGTAAGTGCAATGAGTTATAGTGTGTTGTAGTGAAAGTGTCAGTGACCTACAGAGCCAGTTCAGTGAGTTATAGTATCAGAGTAATGAGTTAAATTTACAGAGAAAGTGAGTTACAGTGAATACACGGTGAATAGTAATGTAAGTGCAGCGAATTATGGAGTGTGTGCAGTGTATTGTAGGGAAAGTGCAGTGAGTTACAAAGTTCAGTCAGTTAGTGTTCGCGTAATGAGTTAGATTTACAATGGAAGTGAGTTATAGTGGATACGAAGCAAATAGTAATATAAGTACAGTGAGTTATACGGGCAGTGCAGTGTTTCGTAATGAAAGTGCAGTGACCTACAGACCCAGTTTAGTAAGTTTTCGTAATAGAGTAATGAGTTCAATTGATGTGTAGTAATTATAGAATGTACAGTAGTGGCAAAAAACCGGACCGACGGAATAATCAAAGTCCCCGAAATGAGCCACTGCTCATGCCACGCCCGCATTCACAAGATAGCGAGTAATCTATTGAAATTGTTGTAGTTTCGACTGCTGACGTAGCCCATTTCGAAAGCCATTAGAAAATAAGCTGGTAAAATTCATGCTCTGGAATAATAAGTTAATTAAGTAGTAAAATATCGCTGCAATCGAAAAGTATTGGGAATAAATTTGAATAAGGAACAAAAATGTTTCCTTCCCAGGAAGGATTCGAACCACGAAAGTCTTAGTTACCAGTCTATCGTGGCTTTGGAGTGAACAAGGCTCTGAAATCAGCTACAAGGGTCGGTCCGTTTTTTTTGCCACTACTGTACAGCAGATGTTCAAAATATTAGTAGTGAAGAGTGTATTTAGTAAGATAATGTATCTCTTTACAGGCTTTTGATTATATTCTCTTGTTAGTTATATATGGGTTGTAAATAAAGTAGTGGCAACACTGGGTCAAGTGCATTCGCATGCGATACGATACAACTGGTGATAGTAGTTGGAGATATTGTGAATGTATTGAATGATAAAACCGGTTGCTATGACAACAGATTTTTAGTAGGATATTTTAAATCAACAGCTTACGTTATTTAGCGTCTGAATGAAATGAAGATAATAATGCCAGTGAAATGAGTCCGGGGTCCAGCACTGAAAGTTACCCAGCATTTGCTCATATTGGGTCGAGGGAAAATCTCGGAAAAAATCTCAACCAGGTAACTTGCTCCGACCGGGAATCGAACCCGGGCCACCTGGTTTCGCGGCCAGACGCGTTAACCGTTACTCCACAGGTGTGGACGATGTTGTTATTGTGTGTGGTTAAATGTAGAGCATTATTTTTAACTGCTCTGAAGCATGTTTACTAAACTTGAGCAGCGATTGTCGATAAAAAATCGAGGTAGCCCGTGGTAGAAATGCACGCCTATGTCATCAAGGGTTACTTGAAGCTTGTGGCAACGACGCACTACCGTATCGGACGGTTGCAAGACGGGTCTCTGCATTTCGTAAGGGTCGGAATTAGACGGTGCATGTGGCTCACACAGGTCGCCCGTCCATTTGTGACGATCAAGTGGAGTTAGTGCGAGTTTTCCTTGCTGTTGACCATCGCTGGACCGTACGAGAATTATCCATCAGGTTGGACTCAGTCATCAGACTGTGTTGCACATCCTGAAGAAAAACCTCCACATAGAAAAATTGCAACATGCTGGGTTTCTCATAACCTGACAGAAGCACAGAAGTAGCACGAAATAGCTGAACTCCGTCTACAGAGATACCACAAGGAAGGGGACGTATTTCTGCAACGTATTGTTGCCATTGACTAGACGTGGACACGTCATACGAGCCTGAACTAAAGCGTCATTCTAATGAATGGCACCACAAAGGATAACCACGTCAAAAAAAGTGCGATATGAACCCTCTAGGGTGAAAATCATGCTGATAGTGGCATACGAAAGTGAAAGTGTTATCATTAGCTATGTCGTACCTCAAGACTAAAATGTCAATGCAACGTACTAAACATTTTCTCGAACACAACCTATATCCAGCTATACAGCGCAAACGTTCACATTTCCTGAGAGGCAATGCACCTTTCTGATAATGATCGTTGTCATGTCGCAGGAGCAGTGGTTGAATTGCTACAGTGATGGAATTGGGAAGTATTGGAACATTCTCCGTATTCCCCTGACCTGAGTCCATGTGACTAGACTTGTTTCCACTGTTGAAAGAACCACTTAGAGGCAAGAGGTTTCCAGATATTGCATCAGTGCTTCATGCAGTAGGGCAATCCATCAGTGAGATCAACAGAAACAACCTCGCTAACGACATTCAATTCAATTCAATTTATTTGGCCATTAGACATACAGTTTTAGGCTTCGTCAGAATACATTGAAAAAAACATATAAATACATAAAAAAAACAATAGTAACAGAAACAGTAAAATTTAAGTAATACAATGAAAACATGAAATAATTTTAAACTTTTAAATTGAAGAAAACTGACTAAATTGCAATTAAAACTTATTTATTAAAATACAATTTCATACAAATTTGTGTTGAAAAACTCAGCAACAGAATAAAAGGGATTATTTAATAACCAATTGTAAAATCTAGTTTTGAAGCTATTGATTGGTAATTTATAATATTGATTTGGGAGCTTATTATATAATTTCATTCCCATAATTAAAAAGTTTGTATTGGTCTTGTGTAATCTACAATATTGAACATTAATTTGTTCACTATTTCTAATTTCAAGATCATGTATATTGGCCACTAATGAGTAATTGTCGATATTTTGTCTAGTGTAAAGTACTAGATCATATATATACAAATTTATGATTGTTAAAATCCGTGATTGTCTGAAAAGTGGCCGACAATGTTCCAGATAATTTGATTTATATAAAATTCTAATGGCCTTCTTTTGTAAAATCAAGACGCTTCCAATTTTGGTTCCATTTCTCCAGAAAATTAGGGCATATCGAATTATCGACTGAAAGAAAGAAAAGTAGGCACATCTTAAATAATTTTGAGAAACGCAAGTAGTTAATTTCTTTAGCAAATATAAAACTCTTGATAGCTTTGTGCATATGTACTCGATGTGCTTATCCCATGTTAAACTGGAGTCTATAAAAAGTCCCAGAAAGTTTGTGTAGTTGAGTTAGTTGTCCTTATTTATTAGATAGTTTAGGCTGAAAGTTAAGTTGATGGTTTTTTCTTGATTAAGCAAGAAGCCATTAGATTCAAACCATAAAGCCATCTGTGATAGAGTGTCGTTGTTGAGAGCATGTAATTGATTTAGAGCAGAGGAAGAACATAGGAAAGTAGTGTCATCTGCATACATAATTGTTATTGCTTTAATGAATTCTGGAAGGTCATTTATTGCTATTAAAAATAACAGGGGACCAATTATTGACCATTGAGGAACCCCATAATGTGTATTTGGTGAGACTTGACCAATTTTCACCTATAGCAACTAATTGACTTCTCCCATGAAGATAGGTTCTTAAAATATTTAGTGTGTTCCCTCGAATACCATAAAATTCTAATTTTGATAAAATTAAATTATGATCAACACAATCGAAAGCTTTAGTGAGATCACAAAATGTAGCATTAACTGGTGACCTATTTTCAAAATGTATTAAAATTTCCGTTATTAAAAGCTCAATTGCATCATTTGTTGATTTACTTTTCCTAAAGCCAAATTGGTTAGTACTAAAGAGATTTGAATTTTCAAAATAATCATAAATTTGATTGAAAATTACATATTAAAATACCTTAGATAACGCAGGAATGATAGAGATTGGCCTGTAGCTGCTTGGACTTGTTCTATTGCCTTTTTTTAAATATTGGGATTACTTTCGAAATTTTTAGTTGATCGGGAAATATGCCTTGTTGTAGACAAATGTTGATCATATGTGTTAGAGGAATATATATATATATATATATATATATATATATATATATATGGAATTTTTAACTTAAAAAAAATAATTTGACATATCATAAACGTCTTTTGAATTTGATTTTTTCAACGGTTACCCCGGATTTGGCAAAAGATACAGGAACACATTGGTGATTATATTGAAGGGCTGTAAATGTATTTTCCATGTAAGTTCAATAATATGTTCGTACTGTCTATGTTGCCACTACTTTATTTAAACTCTCGTATTATTTACTCTCGTTGACTTGTTTTGTTTGTATTCCTACTGTGAATTTCTTTAGGATTTCTGTTATATATCGTTTCTTCCCTGTAACTACCCCCGGAAGAAAACCCAGTTATAGTTAATAAATATCCATAGATTCATTCAGAGATGAAGCATAGCAAGGTCCTACTACCCAGCAAAACCCCACAGTCCCGGTAACGATTACTGATTACATAACCGGATTAAAAACAACTGATAGTGGTGCAGTCCGCTGGTAATGTGGGCAACATGTGTGGTGTTTTATAAATACCGCGTCAGAAAACTCGAGACTTTTGTTCCAGAAACGCCGAGTACAAGGCAGATAAAATCCGATCCAACCGGCCGACGGGCTGTCCGCTCTTTAATCATCTGTCAGGCACGAGATGACAAATATTTTGGCACCCGCTTATCCGGTATTAGTTACAATGGCCAGCCTGTGCTAATATTTTTATTTATTTAAAGAACAGTATCCGATTTCGAAAAAAATAACAAAGATAACAGATACAATGGTCAAAGTTGCAGCATTCGCAGCTGCTAATCCACAACGAGCACCGGCGCAGCTCAGGCGTTAGCGCGTTTTGCCTCGTGAGGGGAATATCGGGTAATGGAATCGCGGATCCTAAGGCCTCACCTCGCGAAATACCATCTGGCTATTACGAATTCCATCGGGATTTCAGGAAATTCTTATCATTCATGTAAAGTCTATACAGGAATTAGAATAAATAATCTTTGCTGTAAGATTTAAATGTTTATTAAGAAGAAAAAAAAGGAAGGGAGGAGAGAAAGGATAAAAGAATATAGAAAAATATGAACAAATAGGGAGAGAAAAAAAATGAAACGAAGGTAAAAAGAAAGAGATGAAGATGTGAGAGAAGGGGAAGATTAAAAGAGAAGAAAAGAAGGGAAAGTAAAAAGATGAGGGAGGAAAATAGGAAAAAGAGAGGAAGAGAAGGGAAAAGGAAAAGAAAATGCGGGAGGAAAATAAGAAAAAAAGACAAAAGGGACAACGAAAAGATGAGAGAGTAAAACAGAAAAAAAGAGAGAAAAGAAAAAGAATATGAGGAAGTAAAATAGGAAAGAGAGAGGAAAGGAAGGAAAAGGAAAAAGAGATGAGGGGAAAAAAGAGAAAAAAGGGAGAAAAGGAAGGAAAAAGGAAAAAAAGATGAGGGAGTAAATTAGAAAAAAGAGAGACAAGGATGGAAAAAGGAAAAGAAGATGAGAGGAAAAAAGAGAAAAAAGGGAGAAAAGGAAGCAAAAAGGAAAAGGAGATGAGGGAGTAAATTAGAAAAGAGAGAGAAAAGGAAGGAAAAAGGAAAAGAAGATGAGGGAGTAAATTAGAAAAGAGAGAGAAAAGGAAGGAAAAAGGAAAAGAAGATGAGGGAGTAAATTAGAAAAGAGAGAGAAAAAAAAGGGAAAAGGAGTAAATTAGAAAAGAGAGAGAAAAGGAAGGAAAAAGGAAAAGAAGATGAGGGGAAAAAAGAGAAAAAAGGGAGAAAAGGAAGGAAAAACGAAAAGAAGATGAGGGAGTAAATTAGAAAAGAGAGAGAAAAGGAAGGAAAAAGGAAAAGAAGATGAGGGGAAAAAAGAGAAAAAAGGGAGAAAAGGAAGGAAAAACGAAAAGAAGATGAGGGAGTAAATTAGAAAAGAGAGAAAAAAGGAAGGAAAAAGGAAAAGAAGATGAGGGAGTAAATTAGAAAAGAGAGACAGAAAAAAAGGGAAAAGGAAAATAAGATGAGGGAGTAAATTAGAAAAGAGAGAGAAAAAGAAGGGAAAAGGAAAAGAAGATGAGGGAGTAAATTAGAAAAGAGAGAGAAAAAGAAGGGAAAAGGAAAATAAGATGAGGGAGTAAATTAGAAAAGAGAGAGAAAAGGAAGGAAAAAGGAAAAGAAGATGAGGGAGTAAATTAGAAAAGAGAGAGAAAAAAAAGGGAAAAGGAGTAAATTAGAAAAGAGAGAGAAAAGGAAGGAAAAAGGAAAAGAAGTTGAAGGAGTAAATTAGAAAAGAGAGAGAAAAGGAAGGAAAAAGGAAAAGAAGATGAGGGGAAAAAAGAGAAAAAAGGGAGAAAAGGTAGGAAAAACGAAAAGAAGATGAGGGAGTAAATTAGAAAAGAGAGAGAAAAGGAAGGAAAAAGGAAAAGAAGATGAGGGGAAAAAAGAGAAAAAAGGGAGAAAAGGAAGGAAAAACGAAAAGAAGATGAGGGAGTAAATTAGAAAAGAGAGAGAAAAGGAAGGAAAAAGGAAAAGAAGATGAGGGAGTAAATTAGAAAAGAGAGAGAAAAGGAAGGAAAAAGGAAAAAAAGATGAGGGAGTAAATTAGAAAAGAGAGAGAAAAGGAAGGAAAAAGGAAAAGAAGTTGAGGGAGGAAATTAGAAAAGAGAGAAAAAGAAGGGAAAAGGAAAAGAAGAAGAGAGGAAAATAGGAAAAAGAGAGAAAAAGAAGGGAAAAGGAAAAGAAGAAGAGAGAGGAAAATAGGAAAAAGAGAGAAAAAGAAGGGAAAAGGAAAAGAAGAAGAGAGGAAAATAGGAAAAAGAGAGAAAAAGAAGGGAAAAGGAAAAGAAGAAGAGAGCGGAAAATAGGAAAAAGACAGCAAAAGAAGGGAAAAGGAAAAGAAGAAGAGAGGAAAATAGGAAAAAGAGAGAAAAAGAAGGGAAAAGGAAAATAAGAAGAGAGAGGAAAATAGGAAAAAGAGAGAAAAAGAAGGGAAAAGGAAAAGAAGAGAGGAAAATAGGAAAAAAGAGAGAAAAAGAAGGGAAAGGAAAAGAAGAAGAGAGCGGAAAATAGGAAAAAGAGAGAAAAAGAAGGGAAAAGGAAAAGAAGATGAGGGAGTAAATTAGAAAAGAGAGAGAAAAGGAAGGAAAAAGTAAAAGAAGTTCAGGGGTGAAATTAGAAAAGAGAGAAAAAGAAGGGAAAAGGAAAAGAAGAAGAGAGGAAAATAGGAAAAAGAGAGAAAAAGAAGGGAAAAGGAAAAGAAGAAGAGAGGAAAATAGGAAAAAGAGAGAAAAAGAAGGGAAAGGGAAAAGAAGAAGAGAGCGGAAAATAGGAAAAAGACAGAAAAAGAAGGGAAAAGGAAAAGAAGAAGAGAGGAAAATAGGAAAAAGAGAGAAAAAGAAGGCAAAAGGAAAAGAAGAGAGGAAAATAGGAAAAGAGAGAAAAAGAAGGGAAAAAGAAAATAAGAAGAGAGAGGAAAATAGGAAAAAGAGAGAAAAAGAAGGGAAAAGGAAAAGAAGAAGAGAGGAAAATAGGAAAAAGAGAGAAAAAGAAGGGAAAAGGAAAAGAAGAAGAGAGGAAAATAGGAAAAAGAGAGAAAAAGAAGGGAAAAGGAAAATAAGAAGAGAGAGGAAAATAGGAAAAAGAGAGAAAAAGAAGGGAAAAGGAAAAGAAGAAGAGAGCGGAAAATAGGAAAAAGACAGCAAAAGAAGGGAAAAGGAAAAGAAGAAGAGAGGAAAATAGGAAAAAGAGAGAAAAAGAAGGGAAAAGGAAAAGAAGAAGAGAGCGGAAAATAGGAAAAAGAGAGAAAAATTAGGGAAAAGGAAAAGAAGAAGAGAGCGAAAATAGGAAAAAGAGAGAAAAAGAAGGGAAAAGGAAAAGAAGAAAAGTGGAGAATAGGATAAGAGAGAAAAAGAAGGGAAAAGGAAAAGAATAGAAAGAGGAGCAGTAGAAGAATGCATGCCCTAGCCTCTGTGCCCACACATGGCGACCACATTTTGTTACTGTTTTCTTCTTTCTTATAATAAAAAATATTACACTACCCTGCTTTAAGAAATGGAAAAGAAAGGATTTATCAGATTTTACTCTTTACAATTCTATCATACAAACGTAAATTGTGATATTCGCTGGGGGAGGGGGGAGAGAACCCAAAGTTCAAATTAAATTCCCTCTCTGAACAACTAGAAGATGGACAATAATGTGAGGAATTCCGCAAAATAGAAATACTTGTATATTCCTTCTTCTGTAGCACCGGAATAAAAAAGAGAAAGAGGAACGACGCTGGACACACATTAAAATAGCAGGATGGAGCGCGAAAGAATCCATAAACAAATTCTAAAATTTAACTGGCGGTAGAAAAAATATTGGTCGTGCAGGTTGCAGATGCAATACTGAATACTTTTTCTAAACAGCGGCATAGAGATAAAGAGTGCGGCAAAACATTCTCCCTGATTTAAAGTTAAAGGGCCGTATTCATAGACATTTTTAGCGCGGGCTTCCGGTGGATGATCAGCGTTTTTCGTATTCATAAACCAGTTTTAGCGATAGGATATGATTTGAACTGTGTACTAGTAACCAGTGGATAGCCGGGGCTAGCTTAGTACGCTCGTAGCGCGTGCTGCGAAATGTCTATGAATAGCACCCTAAATAAAAAACAGATAGATCAAAATAAGGAAACTGTATTAATATGAATGGTATCTAAACAGTGGGAAATTTAGGTTTACATGCGCTGCCATAGCGATATCAAATGACATGCGCAAAACAACAAGAATTGGATAGGAAACTTTATTAATATGAATGGTATCTTAACAGTGGGAAATTTTCATTTTTTGAATAACGTGTCTCTCAAGTGGTGTCCTTCACTATCAATGCTTTGTTGAATGCGACTTCGGAAATTCTGCATCACTCTAACTAGCATTTCTTGAGGAATAAGACCAGTTTCTTCCTGTATTGCATTTCTTAGGTCTGGCAAAGTCCTCGGCCGATGTTTGAACACCTCAACCTTAAGTTGTCCCCATAGAAAAAAATCGCAGAGTGCAAGGTCTGGTGATCGTGCTGGCCAGGGGGCGTCGCCACGTGAAGAAATTAAGCGTCCGGGAAACATCAGGACTTGGAGAGAAATCTGAGCTATGTGAGAGGTGGCTCCGTCCTGCTGAAACCATACCTAGTCAATCTGCAGCACATGGAGTCTTGGTGCCAAAAAATTGTTGATCATAAAAGAGTACCGCTGAGAGTTCACTGTCACAGTAGCACCATCCTCTTCAAAAAAGTAAGGACCAAGTATCCCAACTATTGCAACCGCCCACCATACAGTAACACGGTCGTTATGTAGAGGTTTTTCATGAAGTTCACGAGGGTTCTGTCCACTCCAATATTGGAACGTTTGATGATTCACGCATGTAAACCTAAATTTCCCACTGTTTAGTTACTTACTGGCTTTTAAGGAACCCGGAGGTTCATTGCCACCCTCACATAAGCCCGCCATTGGTCCCTATCCTGAGCAAGATTAATCCAGTCTCTACCATCATATCCCACCTCCCTCAAATCCATTTTAATATTATCTTCCCACCTACGTCTCGGCCTCCCCAAAGGTCTTTTTCCCTCCGGCCTCCCAACTAACACTCTATATGCATTTCTGGAACCGCCCATACGTGCTACATGTCCTGCCCATCTCAAACGTCTGGATTTAATGTTCCTAATTATGTCAGGTGAAGTATACAATGCGTACAGCTCTGCGTTGTGTAACTTTCTCCATTCTCCCGTAAATTCATCCCTCTTAGCCCCAAATATTTTCCTAAGAACCTTATTCTCAAATACCCTTAATCTCTGTTCCTCTCTCAAAGTGAGAGTCCAAGTTTCACAACCATACAGAACAACCGGTAATATAACTGTTTTATAAATTCTAACTTTCAGATTTTTTGACAGAAAACTAGATGATAAAAGCTTCTCAACCGAATAATAACAGGCATTTGCCATATTTATTCTGCGTTTAATTTCCTCCCGAGTGTCATTTATATTTGTTACTGTTGCTCCAAGATATTTGAATTTTTCCACCTCTTCGAAGGATAAATCTCCAATTTTTATAGTTCCATTTCGTACAATATTCTGGTCACGAGACATAATCATATACTTAGTCTTTTCGGGATTTACTTCCAACCCTATCGCTTTACTTGCTTCAACTAGAATTTCCGCGTTTTCCCTAATCGTTTGTCGATTTTCTCCTAACATATTCACGTCATCCGCATAGACAAGAAGCTGATGAAACCCGTTCAATTCCAAACCCTGCCTGTTATCCTGAACTTTTCTAATGACATATTCTAGAGCGAAGTTAAAAAGTAAAGGTGACAGTGCATCTCCCTGCTTTAGCCCGCAGTGAATTGGAAAAGCATCAGATAGAAACTCGCCTATTCGGACTCTGCTGTAAGTTTCACTAAGACACATTTTAATTAATCGAACTAGTTTCTTGGGAATACCAATTCAATAAGAATATTATATAAAACTTCTCTCTTAACCGAGTCATACGCCTTTTTGAAATCTATGAATAACTGATGTACTGTACCCTTATACACTGTTTAGTTACCATTCATATTAATACAGTTTCCTTATTTTGATCCATATGTTTTTTATTTAAATTTTAAATTAGGGAGGATGTTTTGCCGCACCCTTTACTTGATGGTATGAAGGGGATCCTTCGAATTATTCTTATGGCTAATCAATGTTAATTTAACGAAAGTTAAATTCTACACTCAATTATTCTAACTTTAACTATTTACAAAGGTGACATTTACTTTCTGATAATATGTTTTACGAGTTTCGTAAAAGTTCTATTAAATAACATTACCAGTCATATTTCCATTTATAGGAGCTTATAGTTTCTTTAATTACACTGTACAACACTGATTTCCTTAGATATTAAATGCGTCAATTATCACGTTTTCGGACCCACAGAATACGAAAATAATATTGATTTTTACGTATCACCTAACAGTGTTAAGATATTGATATCACACCCTATGGCGAAAGTGTTTGTTCCTGTGGAGGGGGGGCGCTATGTCTCTGAATCTGGGTAATTTTCTCCTTCTTTCTCGGGGTTTATTACTCTTAGGGGCTGTTAAACCTCCAGGAAAGTTCAGCTATACCACTTGTTGATGCAGCTAAAATAATTTTACCACTGTTGCATATAAAACTGGGGTTAAAGAAGACTTTGTGAAGGTAATAAAAACAAATCAGAAAGGACATTCCAATATTTAAGGGAGAAATTTCAAAGGCTGAGTGAGTCTGAATTAAAAGAAGGCACCTTTACAGGCCCACAAATACAAGATCTGATGGACGATGCTATAGTCGAGGGGACTTCCACTTCAGTTGAGAAAAGGGCTTGGCTCTGGCTTGGCTTTAAATCGGTTTGTGTGAATTTTCTAGGAAGCTAAAGAGCAGACAATACAAAGATTTGGCGGAACACTTGTTGAAGGTTTATAAATTAATGGTCTACAATATGTCCCTTGAGATTCACAGTCCCCATTCCCACTTGGATTTCTTTCCATCGAACTTTGGTGACGCCAGAAACGAACATGGGAAAAGGTTTTTGAAATCGAAAGGCGTTACAGAGGTAAGATAAATAAGTAACAGTCAAAAACTATTTGGGTGTTTAGTGCCTTTTTCGTCGTTTTTTGTGCGTAAAGTGCCTATCTGCACACATAAAAAAATTCTAAAAATGTTTACTAGTAGACCCTGTTTACAAGAATAACAGACACAATACACATTCCTTCACGTCTGTAATACGTACATATTTAAAATCAGCACTCAAGATTTTAAATTATATACAGCTTTTTAAAAACTTCTCAATTTCTGAAATGCCAGTAGTATATCGGTTATAATTTTATACAGGGTGATTCACGAGAGTTTACCGTCACTTCTGGAGCTTATTTCCGGCATTTGTCATAATCTCAATATTTAAAAGTTACATTAATTTGAAGTTGTCAGTAAAATAACTTTTTTTCTTTAGTTTCAAAGGTAAAAAAATATTACAAATAGAGACTGAACTATTCAGAAGTGTCACTTCTTTAATTGGCTAGTGTTCTGAAGCTAAAAATGTGTTGTTAATTGCTTTGAACACATTTTATTTTTTAATTTTTAACTAAAAACATCATTCTTATCACAAAAATTGTTACAAATCATACGACTTTAAGAACTTGATTCTTTACAGTTTAATTACGCATCCTAAAGTATGGTCTTAAAGAATTGACAAGAGTGGCGTGATTTGTAAACTGTTGTGATAAATGCGTAAGAAAATGTAATTTTGTAGTTAAAAATCGCAAAAAGTTCTGTACGAAGTAACTATGGAACTCACAACACATTTTTAGCTTTTTTTTTTTTTTTTTTAGCTTCCCCTAAAAAAAGGTTGCCAGATTTGACAACGCGTATTACATATAATTTGAAAACACACCTAAAAGGTAAAATGATATACATTTGAAACGGTTAGGGAATCGAATAATATAATACTAGCTAATTAAAGAAGTGATACTCCTGAATAGTTCAATCTTCATCTGTAATATTCTATTACCCTTAAAACTAGAAAATAATGGTATTTTACAAACAACTTCAAATTAGTGTAATTCTCAAAATATTGAATTAGGACAAATGTTTATATGACATTTTTTGCCCAGAATGTCTCCCGAAATGAACTTCGTAAGGGACGGTAAATCCTCGTCAATCACCCTGTATATCTAGAATAAACATAAAACTGTCTGGATTCAGATACGTTCTGTTTTCTTTCTTATTACGTGTGTTTAAGCGAACTTGAAAAAATATACAGATGCCTAGACAGAAATCATGAAAGAGAACGCTTGTACAACAGTGGCGCCTAGAATTGACAGTGGTGACTTCTGACGGAAAAATCATTTTCTGCCAGCAACGAAATTAAAAATGTAAGAAGATTAGCTATGACCCTCTAACCTTTGTTCCTGTGTAGCATTAAACTTCGCTTACAAACTGACAAAAGACACAGTTTGATTATTTTTATATATTTCAAAGCAAATTATTTTGAATGAAAGTGTTATAATTTTTTATTGCTTAACTTTTGTTATTAAAAACATTTTTAGGGCCTATTACACTATTTTAAATGCATTTTTTTTTTATAATTTTACAAGCTTAATTTAGGTGCATAAACATACAATTTACTGCCCTAAAATCTCATGCCTTATAATCAACTTCGGAATTTGAACCCGGGTCCTACGTGAAACGCGAACATTATAGTAAAAGTAAAAATAAAATAATCAATTTAGTTTTATTTAAGACATGGTGAATAATTAATATTTTAATGTTAACCACAGGTTTGTACTTAAGGGGTTACATGCGCCTTCGAGAGTAAGAAAAATGTTTTTTTTTTTATTTTTTCTTATATTAATTTAAAAGGAACTCTTAGGTTTATAGCTGTAAAAGTAATTCTGAGATATGTATAAAACTGACCAAGTCCTACCATGCAAACACAATAAGAGTTAGGAATCTACATCGCTCATTATCTCAAACATAAAACTTCGAAGGCAAAAATACAACTGATGAATTGATTATTGTTTTAAATTGAATTAATCTACTTGATATGGAATGTATTATTGTTTTTATTGTTTGTTAATGATATTGTGAATTGTGTACAACATTCTAAAATTTTATTATTTGCGGATGATATTAAATTGTATAAAGAAATCAAAACTATATCAGATTGTAAGCTACTTCAAACAGATATTACAAACTTACATATATGGAGTATTAATAATAAATTGTTATTTAATATAAATAAGTGTATACATATGACCTTTTCTAGATTGAAAAATACAATTAAATTTTCATATAAAATAGAGGCAAAAGTTTTACCAGTAGAAAATGAAGATAAAGATTTAGGTATATTATTTAGCAGCAATTTTACATTTTATAGTCATATTAACAATATTATAAATTTGTCCTATAAAAGTTTAGGTTTTGTTATGAGAAATTCTTGTAAATTCAAAGTGAAAACTATAATAATTTTGTATAATTCCATTGTTCGATCTAAATTAGAATATGCTGCTGTTATCTGGAACCCAGTTACTAACAAATATATTGTTACTAGAAAAAATTCAAAATAAATTTCTAAAATGGTTATATTACAGACTTTATAATGATTATCCTACCTATGAGAGTTATGCTACAATGCTTCAACATTTCCATTTTACTAGTTTGCAAATTCGACGAAATTGTCAATCTTTAAACGTTCTTTATACAATTATTAACAATAAGTTGGACTGTGTTGGTTTATTTTATTATATAACATTATATGCACCTAAGCTTAAAACGAAATTTCGAAATTTGTTTTACATACCAAGGACAAATACTGAATCCCAAAAAAATTCCCCAGTTTTCCAAATGTTACAGTTATACAATAAATTACATCCTCATCCGAATGTTGATATTTTCAATATGAATTTCTCTAGATACAGAATTATTTGTTACCATATTTTTACAGAATATTGTTGTTAGTTAATTTGAAGCTACTTTCACACCTTATTTCAATTTCTCTTTTTTTCTTTCTCTTATTTCTATTTTGTTTCAGTTTTTAATAAGTGTATGTCTCCTTTTCCTTGTTTATGTTTTATCAATTAATTTGTTAGTCGTGAACATTGTAATTGGGCTTTGCCTGTTATGTTCATCAACAAATGAATAAATGAAAATAAATGAAATGAAAATAACATATGCTTGTACATTGAATTAATCTGTTTACTATGTATTTTATATTTTTGTATAGCTTAACTGACGAATTGTATATGCTGTAAACTGAATAGTAGTCTGTATAGCTCAAATGGTGAATTGTTTTTATGCTTGTAAACTGAATTAATCTGTTTACTACGTATTGTAGCCTATATTTTTGTATAGTTTGGCTGATGAATTGTATATGCTTTAAATTAAATATCTGAATAGCTCAACTCATGAATTGTAATTTGAAGTAATTTGCATGATATGTATAATACGTATGTATTATCAATTTTTGTATATCTTAACTGATTGAATTGTTTACCTGATCGCTATGTACTGTATATTTTTTTTGTAGAGCCACCAACGTAGCTCAGTCAGCAGACTCGAAAGCCTGCTGATCCGGAGCTGCGCTCGAGTTTGGGTCAGATCCCCGGTTGATCTGATTACCTGGTTTGGTTTTTTTCCGAGGTTTCTCCCAACCATAATGCAAATTCCAGGTAATCTATGGCGAATCCTCGGTCCCACCTCACTTCACCTCGCCAAAAAATTGTAATCTTGTAACATTTGGACTTGTTCCATATCTTAAAGTTTCAGTGCTAATGTAAGATCTATGGAATACAATAAATGAAATGAAAATAAAAGTAATTTTTCTTATAGTAATTTAATATGACCTTCAAAATTTATATATGTGAAAGAAATTTAACATGTTTATAAAACTGACCAAGTTATGTATTAAAACGTCCTGCCATGCAAACACAGTATCATCCAGCAATCCGTAATTTGATCGTTTATTTTCTGAAAACTTTATTTTTCAAAAGTGTTTAAATCATATCCTTCACAATGTTTTTAGATAATTAGAGTACATGAAATTTTGCACGGCTCTTTTTCTTAGTAAGATTAGCAAACTGTACCTTAATCTTTAACCTATACTTAACAGAAATTAAAAAAAATAATAATGAATAATTTCTGTAAAATTTAAGTACTCTTTATGAAGAAATTTTTTCTTCCTCTAGCAGTGCAGATATTCGAACAATTGAGCTAAGGTTCCTTACTACTAAAAATATTTAAAATCTTGGGTATCTATATATATATATATATATATATATATATATATATATATATATATATATATATATATATATATAATTTGAACTGGTAATGGAAATTACGGGAAAACGGCTGAACGGATTTTAATAAATGACCCCTCATTTTGCTTGGAACCCAAAGTTTTTCGGAAAAATAGTAGTTTTCAGTGAAATGTTAATTTTCCTACATAATTTTCCTATTTTCCAAAATCCATTTGTCGTCAGTTTTGAGCACTAGCTAATTGCATTCAGGAGAAGCGAAGCGAGCATCAAGTCGGCCGTGTTGCAATTCAGAATAAAACAAAACACACACTACAGTAAACAATATTACACGAAGGCCATGATCTGCAAGAATGCTGACATATTTAGAGCTCAAATTAAATTGGTTATTAAAAATTTAACTTACTAAAAATAATTTACAGGTTCGATTCTGTGGTATGTAATTTTTTGGGTTCAGCTGTGAATTGGATATTAAAAACTACAAAACTTGAGGTGGTTTGATGACATTATTACTATTAGAAATGAAATATTATTGTAGTTAATGCCGTGATGTGACTATTTTTCATTAATTATACGTATTAATGCTATACTGATGATATGAAAGTGAAACGTTTTAGGGTTATATAAGTAGATATAGAGAACAACTTAAATTAGATTTTGATTTCTATATTTTACTGAGTGGCGGCTATATAGTACCGGTGTATATAGTATATGTTACTGAAAGCTATAAAACTTACGTAAGATAATAATATTATTAAAAATCAAATATTCTTATATTATTAATCAAGTGGGGTTGGGTCTTTTTCATATATTTAATGGCGGTGTGGTGTAGGTATTTATATGCGTGGTTCTCTTCAGTATTGGCTCGAGAGAGAGTATCTTTCATTATTATGGAAGAAAATAACTTTCAGAATGTCTGGTATTCTTCATTGAAAATATATCTGAAAAATGTTTATTTGAACGTCTAATGAACTTAGTTTGCAGCATTTGCTGCACAAGCCACTAGTAATTTTTAAAGAGCAGTTTGGTACAAAACGCAGAAATACATTTTTGAAAATTCACAATAATTCTAAAATCATTTTATGTAGACGAATTGAAGAGAAATTATCAGACATTCCTGCATACAAAATTTCATCAAAATAGGCTTATGGATATGCAGGAATAAAATTGATAAAACATAAAAATGTTTAATAGTGTAAAGTGTATGTAATCCCTCAACTTATATCGTATATATTTCCAGAAAGATAGTGGCTCTTTACAAAACCCCGTCCGTACCGTGGAAAATGTGTCGTAGCAATGTAAAAATAAATTTGACCTTCACTGACATCTCTTTGAGAACGGATAATCCAGAGCTAAGACATGTGCATCAACAGGATGGTGATACAATCTCTCTCTCGGGAGGGGGTGGAGCAAGGGACCTATATTTCAGTCAATCAAAACTTACCTAGCAAACATTAAACGCTATATCTACCCGGCGGCGCAAGCTGACGTATCCTAAAATACACAAGCTGGACCCAACACCTGGCTTTCACCTCTGACGCGGCACAAAACACTTACAAATGTATTCAAACAGATAAAAAAGCTATTAAGTACAAGTGTCCTAGTGTAGATGCGATTTGAAATGAACACTACTGCCACAAAAATGAGGGGGTGGGGTTAAAAAGCGGAGTGGTGGCAAAGCATGATGGGAGACACTCGTTACATTTGAAAATAGACCGAGAGCATAGCTACTTGTGCTAATGAGGTTAGTCAACTCAGTCCCGACCTGATCAGGAAGCTTGGCTCGGGACATCTACACAGTCAATTGTCTTCTATCTATTAACTACTCCATCTGCAATCTGCTACTATACTGGTGTACTAGCACTTTCCTTTTCTGCGAGACATCTCTGCATTCAAATTTAACACCTACTTACAGAAAGATTAGCTGTCATGGTCAATGTACAAAAGACATCGTCTAGGATGTTAATAAAATGTGACTATCCCTTTATAAGCTGAAATCTTAGAGTGAGACCTACATATTAAAATTTATTTATTTGTTTAATTATTTATTTACTTATTTATTTATTTATTTCATCTGGCGGAGTTAAGGACATCAGGCCTTCTCTACCACATCACCAGAATACCAATAGACATATATACAAGAAACAAATGCAGAGAGAAGAGGAAAATAAGAAATAGAAGTAAAATTACAGACACAAATCGTCGTTGTTCCTGCAATAACTCCTATGTGCAAAATATAAAATTTTTCAGTAGGAAGAAAAAACATATTTATTCATTCTACGGCAGTGCTACATAGGAGATCGTGAATTCTGAATTCTTACATTTTCACCAATTACATATAGGAGATTTTATTATTTGCTGCATCACTATTTAAGTTATTTAACAGAGCAAATATCTGAAAAATCGATAAATATGTCACATAGGAGTTATTGCAGGAACAACGACGAAATACAAAAAGCACAAATGCACAAGAATGAGAGAAATAAATAAATAAATAAATAAATAAATAAATAAATAAATAAATAAATAAATAAATAAATAAATAAATAAATAAATAACTAAATAAATAAATAACTAAATAAATAAATAACTAAATAAATAAATAAATAAATAACTAAATAAATAAATAACTAACTAAATAAATAAATAACTAACTAAATAAATAAATAAATAACTAAATAAATAAATAAATAACTAAATAAATAAATAACTAAGTAAATAAATAAATAACTAAGTAAATAAATAAATAACTAAATAAATAAATAACTAAATAAATAAATAAATAAATAACTAAATAAATAAATAACTAAATAAATAAATAAATAACTAAATAAATAAATAACTAAATAAATAACTAAATAAATAAATAAATAACTAAATAAATAAATAACTAAATAAATAAATAAATAACTAAATAAATAAATAACTAAATAAATAACTAAATAAATAAATAAATAAATAAATAAATAAATAACTAAATAAATAACTAAATAAATAAATAAATAACTAAATAAATAAATAACTAAATAAATAAATAACTAAATAAATAAATAACTAAATAAATAAATAACTAAATAAATAAATAACTAAATAAATAAATAACTAAATAAATAAATAACTAAATAAATAAATAACTAAATAAATAAATAAATAAATAAATAACTAAATAAATAAATAACTAAATAAATAAATAACTAAATAAATAAATAAATAAATGCGCTACTTAAGGTAAACGCTCATGTATCGGACCGGATTTGTTCGGCGCGTTCGGATTTTTATACTTTGCACTATTTTAACATCTCTTACCTGGCAGTATCGCCTCTATCCGCATGACCGGATTGAGTCCAGAATTCTGACCAGAAAGTTCTAAAAGGATTTCAGTACGAGCCATGATGAAAATACAGAAGGTCATGACAATTATATCGATTGCAAGGCCTCCAATTGCAGTAATATTGAATAAATGAAATGGATGACGCAAAGCATATTTTGTTAATCCGACAGGATGAGGAGCTTTACAGCTTATAAAATTACGATTATAGCAATGTAATATGGAGAAATAACATACGGGATGAGACTGGGAAAATAATGAATGAACCAGGACAACAAATTCCACAATTTGGGACATCTGGCCGAAATCTACGGCTGACCACTAGGATCCAGAATTCAAAGCAGAGGTTAAATGAAAAATACAGTATGATTGCGGAGAGAATACGGAACAATGATAAATTTAAAAGTAAAGTACAATTTGAGTTCGGAGAAACATGAGATGAAAATACATTGAAGGGTAATGAGATGAAGTGAAAAAAAAATTACAAGTGATTGTGTAAAATGGATAATGAATCTCTCAATACCATTAGACAAATTTTGTTAATGTCCTCATTAGAAAATTTAGGAGAAAGGAGAATGGTTTTGGTTAACTTAAATGAAGTTCCCCTAGCACCAAAAAGAAGTCCTTTCACTTCCCATGTATTAGGCCTAATATTCATTTTGTATCTCTCACTGAAGTGTGGAATACATGGGTTGTAAATAGACTTCTTTTCATTGTTAAGTTACAGAGCTATTCACTTTATTACCAGGTTCAGTTTAAACACTACAATGAAATAATGCACTCTAGCGGTCAATAACAACACTATTTTATGATAAATTCGGAAATGCAAACAAGTGAGTGATCTATAACAAAAATTTGAACGTGTCGAACTAATGACAGCTGTCCTCTCGGGACAAAGAAACAAAAGCCAATCCAAACAAAACCATTCCCATATTTAATTTGTTGTGACGAGGAATAAAAGCGAAGAAGGAATGAAAGATTCTTCAGTTAACGGTCCGTGAGGCAAAGTAATACGCCCACCAGCGAATCTAGGTCAATTCAATTTACCCATGAGAATAACATCCCTTGTCGTCGAGACAAATGGACCAATGCAAATCTCACAGCCGCCAATTTAAATCTCTATTTATACACATCAAACAGGTGAAACCCTGTTTGCAGGCGAGAACACACAAGATTCACGAATAAACTCTGCCCCGTGAATACTCAAGTAACATGACCTGAAATGCCCTGTTAAAATTTGGCGCCACTTATCATCATCATCATCATCATCATTATTATTATTATTATTATTATTATTATTATTATTATTATTATTATTATTTCATACACAACAAGGAGAATACAGGGTGTACCGTAAGTAATGCATTTAATTCCAGGAGATTACTGTTTGACATACTTACTTACTTACCTACTGGCTTTTAAGGAACCCGGAGGTTCATTGCCGCCCTCACATAAGCCCGCCATTGGTCCCTATCCTGAGCAAAATTAATCCATTCTCTTATCATCATATCCCACCTCCCTCAAATCCATTTTAATATTATCTTCCCATCTACGTCTCGGCCTCCCCAAAGGTCTTATTCCCTCCGGCCTCCCAACTAACACACTATATGCATTTCTGGATTCGCCCATACGTGCTACATACCCTGCCCATCTCAAACGTCTGGATTTAATGCTTCTAATTATGTCAGGTGAAGAATACAATGAGTGCAGTTCTGTGTTGTGTAACTTTCTCACATTCTCCTGTAACTTCATCCCTCTTAGCCCCAAATATTTTCCTAAGCACCTTATTCTCAAACACTCTTAATCTCTGTTCCTCTCTCAAAGTGAGAGTCCAAGTTTCACAACCATAAAGAACAACCGGTAATATAACTGTTTTATAAATTCTAACTTTCAGATTTTTCGACAGCAGACTGGATGATAAAAGTTTCTCAACCGAATAATAACACGCATTTGCCATATTTATTCTGTATTTAATTTTCTCCCGAGTATCATTTATATTTGTTACTGTTGCTCCCAGATATTTGAACTTCTCCACCTCTTCAAAAAATAAATTTCCAATTTTTATATTTCCATTTCGTACAATATTCTGGTCACGAGACATAATCATATACTTTGTCTTTTCGGGATTTACTTCCAAACCTCTCTCTTTACTTACTTCCAGTAAAATTCCCCTGTTTTCCCTAATCGTCTGTGGATTTTCTCCTAACATATTCACGTCATCCGCATAGACAAGCAGCTGATGTAACCCGTTCAATTCCAAACCCTCTCTGTTATCCTGGACTTTCCTAATGGCATACTCTAGAGCAAAGTTAAAAAGTAAAGGTGGTAGTGCATCTCCTTGCTTTAGCCCACAGTGAATTGGAAACACATCTGACAGAAACTGACCTATGCGAACTCTGCTGTACGTTTCACTGAGACACATTTTAATTAATCGAACTAGTTTCTTGGGAATACCAAATTCAATAAGAATATCATATAAAACTTCTCTCTTAACCAAGTCATATGCCTTTTTGAAATCTATGAATAACTGATGCACCGTACCCTTATACTCCCATTTTTTCTCCATTATCTGCCTTGACATATTAACAAGAAAATTTAATACAATTTTGTTGTTTTTTTTGTCCCCCCCCCTTTTTCGAGATAAAAATTGTTTCACATGAAGCATTTCATAGCATGTTTTGGGAAATCTATTGATTTAATTCTCAATATGCTCGGTAAATTTAAGAGAGCAGTATATTGTTGTTTAGTTAAATGTCCGAAGACAGGTTTGAACCTCATAAGTGACACCAATAAGGTATTACTCATAAGGCAACTAGACCAGGAGATAACGGGATAGGGTGGCCAGTTCCTTTTTTTCTCTCCATTGCATACAATCGCCGATTAGCTACATATTACACTAATCAGACTTCATATGCATACAAACAATCGTTTTTCCTCTGACACATCGATGGCCTAGAACCTGACTGTTCCAAGTCCATTTTACTATTTTTTTTTTCAGAATAGCTATTTTAAGCTCCTACCATTCAAAGTAATAAAACAATTTCGAATAGCTTCATAGAAACCTTATGGAGAGGAATATTTACAATTTTGTTCGATTCATATAGGCAGACAAGAACTGGAACAGAATGAAACGCAGATTTCTTTCTTATAAAAAGTTTGGCTTAAAACAGTCTGGTTCTCAGCCATCGACATATCGGCAAGTGAAAAGTACTGCCTGATATCAGCCAGAACCTCAATCAGTGGTAAGTAGTGTATTGTGAAAAAAAATAATTGAAAGAATGTTAGTTTTGTCCTTTAAATGTGCAGAAATTAGATTAGAATAGATTTAGATTAGATTTATTTATTTAACCTGGTAGAGATAAGGCCGTCTGGCCTTCTCTGCCCCTCTACCAGGGGATTACAACTATAACATGAACAATAAGATTACAATTAATATTAAATTTACAATTACAATTACAATAAAAATTAAAGTACGACAAGAATACCTGATTAATGAAAGCTAGACATTTTATCATAGAAGATAAGAACAAAGAATATTTTTGTATTTACTAAATTACAAATTAAACCTACAATAACAAAATTCTATAGTGATGAAATATGATACGAACAAATGTAACTTTTCGTTCAGCAAAGGAATTTTACAATGTTACATTTGTTAGGATCAAATTTCTGCACAAGGACAAAAATAAAATTCCTTCAATCATTTATTATCATAATACACTGCTCTCTTCAATTGAGGCGTTCAGAGCTAAAGTGAATCAAGTCCAAATTTTCATAAATTGAGTTTAATTTATTTTTAGATTATCTGAAGTTGGATCTTTTCCGAGTAGTAATGGATCAAGTCTTAATTTCAAGCATTCGCCGGTAGGTGACACCAGTCACTTTTGGCTCAGATTATTTGAGGGGCTTAGAACAAAAAGCAGGTAAGTGACAGAAACCTAGTTTTGAGGAAATTGCAGTTAAAGTTCTACATACAATGAAATATTATACACTAGTTTGGTGAAATGATGCCCATATAGCAGCACTGCACAGTATGATCTCTTACCTAATTTTATCCCAAAGAAACATCCTTTTGGGCTATCACAACACGCACTTACCTCATTTTTTTTAATAATGTCACTTACCTGCTTTTTGTTCTAAGCCTCTCATTTGTTCACGATGTTCTGAGCCATAGTGGATCAAGTCACCAAAGCTTTGCATCAATTAACATCACAATTTTTTCCATTTTATAAATCTAGAATTTGAGAATGAAGCAATAAAATTATTGCTAGTCAAATTAGATAATCCACTAGAGCAAGTTAACTTTAAGTCCTATTATCTCAAAACTACTTCTCATGGACTCAATCCACTTTAGCTCTGAACGCTTCAATTGGCTGTGCATATTGAGAATTAAATCAATGGCTTTCCCAAAACACGCTAAGGAATGTTTCATATAAAACAATTTTTATCTCGAAAGAAAACAAAAACGAGCAAAATTGTATTAAACTTTTTGTTTGAAATGTCGCAAAGAATAACCCCTAAAATTAATGACTTTACTTACGGTTCATTCTGTAACTGGAGCTAAGGGGTTAGGTACAGCTTACAGCAGTAAAATTTTGGAAATATTCAATATTTTTTCTTCCATTATTGTATCTTATGCAATAATGAAAATTGGTATGTGTAAAACACTGTCCTTCTGCTATTTGGAAAAAAAAATTATATTTTTACGATTTAAAATATATATATATATATATATATTTTTTTTTTTCAAAATTCATAATGGTGGTAGTTCACTGTGCAGTGATGAAGCGTTTTCCTCATAACTCAAAAACTTGTTAACTTTTTCATGTTCTCTTTCTTTTACTTTATTGCTGAAACTCATATTTACAATATCATGCTCTTTCAACTACATTCCTTAATAAATATTTTTTTTTTATTTTGTGTTAGAAGGAAATACTGATATTTGACCATTTTTTAAATGAATTTATTTTTTGTCAGACAATCTATCAAAGGTAGAGAAGTGATCTTGCATCAAAATGTAGATATGGCATGTATAAATATACACAAAAAATTTCATCACAGAATGTTGGATAGTTTTAAGTTATGTGGGAAACGCTTCATCACTGCACAGTGAACTGAATTAAAAAAAAAAAATGTAAATATTTTTTTAAATCGTAAAAATACTTTTTTCATATAGCAGAAGGACAGTGTTTTGCACCTACTAATTTTCGTTATTGTACAAGATACAGTAATGCAGGAAAATTTTTTTGAATATTTCCAAAATTTTACTGCTGTAAGCTGTACCTAACCCCTTAAGCTTCCTGAGCATATAGCTATGCTCGTATTACAGGAAAGCTTACATAAATAATACAAACTAAACTTTACATCAGACATTTTCGTAGTATGTAAAGAGTATCCATTAGAGCTGTCTTTTCAAATACAGTAGTATTATATTGTTTCTTCTATTTTGTCACCCTATCGACTGCTGGGAATCGAACCTAAATCCTCTATAGCACTTAATTACCGGAGTAGTCTGCCGTCTGCATTTGAACCCAGGAACCAAAGATAAAATGACAAGCGCGATAGCCAGCAGACCACCCATGACGCTGTATCTCCTTGGATTAGTTGTGAGTTTAACGCTGATCGTATTTCGTAACCATGGTAACAAAAAATAAAAGCAGAGGATGAAAGCCTTGAAGAAGTGGTTAGTTGTGTGGTACTGTTTGCAGAGTAACAATATTGTAGTGTCATTCGGAAGTGGAGATGTCTAAAGTGTAGGGTGACGTCACTGAACGGTGAGCCAAGTACTTTGTTTGTTGTTGTGCAAGCCAGGAACAATTGCCATGCTAACAGCTGTGCCCATCGCTCAGTCGTCCAGATAACAGCTTCGGTTATATAAAACCAAGCAGTTTATTGGGCTCTGAATATACAGCCTTTAATCCTCTCATTTCTGTTCATTTTCATTTTTAAACCTGCTGCAGGATCAGATAATATTGGCAACAATGAAGACAATTTGTTGCACTCTCCTGGACACAGCATTAATTATCACAGCTGATACTTTGCTGCTAAATGGGAGTATAAAGGCACAGAACATCAGTTATTCATAGATTTCAAAAAGGCACATGACTCGGTTAAGAGGGAAGTATTATATGCTATTCTTATTGAATTTGGTATTCCAAAGAAACTAGTTCGATTAATTAAAATGTGTCTCAGTGAAACATACAGCAGAGTCCGTATAGGTCAGTTTCTATCTGATGCTTTTCCAATTCACTGCGGGCTAAAGCAAGGAGATGCACTATCACCTTTACTTTTTCACTTTGCTTTAGAATATGCCATTAGGAAAGTTCAGGATAACAGGCAGGGTTTGGAATTGAACGGGTTACATCAGCTTCTTGTCTATGCGGATGACGTGAATATGTTAGGAGAAAAATGATTGGGGAAAACACGGAAATTTTACTTGAAGCAAGTAAAGCGATCGGTTTGGAAGTAAATCCCGAAAAGACAAAGTATATGATTATGTCTCGTGACCAGAATATTGTACTAAATGGAAATATAAAAATTGGAGATTTATCCTTCGAAGGGGTGGAAAAATTCAAATATCTTGAAGCAACAGTAACAAATATAAATGACACTCAGGAGGAAATTAAACGCAGAATAAATATGGCAAATGCGTGTTATTATTCGGTTGAGAAGCTTTTGTCATCTAGTCTGCTGTCAAAAAATCTGAAAGTTAGAATTTATAAAACAGTTATATTACCGGTTGTTCTGTATGGTTGTGAAACCTGGACTCTCACTCTGAGAGAGGAACATAGGTTAAGGGTGTTTGAGAATAAGGTGCTTAGGAAAATATTTGGGGCTAAGAGGGATGAAGTTACAGGAGAATGGAGAAAGTTACACAACGCAGAACTAAACGTATTGTATTATTCACCTGACATAATTAGGAACATTAAATCCAGACGTTTGCGACGGGTAGGGTATGTAGCACGTATGGGCGAATCCAGAAATGCAAATAGAGTGTTAGTTGGGAGACCGGAGGGAAAAAGGCCTTTGGGAAGGCCGAGACGTAGATGGGAGGATAATATTAAAATGGATTTGAGGGAGGTGGGATATGATGATAGAGACTGGATTAATCTTGCACAGGATAGGGACCGATGGCGGGCTTATGTGAGGGCGGCAATGAACCTTCGGGTTCCTTAAAAGCCATTTGTAAGTAAGTAAGATACTTTGCTGCTAACTTCTGTTAGCCAATTAAATAATTTTAACTGATACTTTCCTGCTAACTTCTGTTAGCCAATTAAATAATTTTAACTGATACTTTCCTGCTAACTTCTGTTAGCCAATTAAATAATTTTAACTGATACTTTCCTGCTAACTTCTGTTAGCCAATTAAATAATTTTAACTGATACTTTCCTGCTAACTTCTGTTAGCCAATTAAATAATTTTAACTGATAGTCTACTTTCCTGCTAACTTCTGTTAGCCAATTAAATAATTTTAACTGATACTTTCCTGCTAACTTCTGTTAGCCAATTAAATAATTTTAACTGATACTTTCCTGCTAACTTCTGTTAGACAATTAAATAATTTTAACTGATAGTCTACTTTCCTGCTAACTTCTATTAGCCAATTAAACAATTTTAACTGATACTTTCCTGCTAACTTCTGTTAGCCAAGTAAACAATTTTAACTGATACATTCCTGCTAACTTCTATTAGCCAATTAAATAATTTTAACTGATACTTTCCTGCTAACTTCTGTTAGCCAATTAAATAATTTTAACTGATACTTTCCTGCTAACTTCTGTTAGCCAATTAAATAATTTTAACTGATACTTTCCTGCTAACGTCTGTTAGCCAATTAAATAATTTTAACTGATACTTTCCTGCTAACTTCTGTTAGCCAATTAAATAATTTTAATGACAGAAAATAGACCAATGAGAATCGGTTGCTAGACTACAGCGATTTTGTTTTTACAGGTACGTACTTTATTCTTTAATTCCAAGCAGACAAAAATTTTGTATTATGTGTTTTCGAGGAAAAGTTATTAGAAAAAAACATAGGTTATAGCGAGATGTGGAACAGAATATCTTCAAAGAATATATGTCATTATTGACAATTTAACATAAAAGACACGAAAATAAATAAAACGGTGATTGGAATCGAGTTTCTGAATTCTGTGTTGAAATGATTCACAATATTCAAGAAACATCAAGCAAAGAAATTAAGAAATGGCTTTTTTTCCACTCCCACTGCAGTAAATATGCTGTTATTATTTTTTTTAAGGGAAGTAAATGGATTTTACTATGATTATTTCGTTTATATGACGTCATTCCATTTTCCACCAATGAAGTTTAATGAAATTTTTAATTCCAACCAATCACAGTCATATATCGCGATAATTTTTGCAACTCGATTTATCACAATTAAATTATCGCGTGGTCGTTCTTTTGTTTAGTCAGTGTCGCCAACTGTCCCTGTAAAGCAATGAGTATGAATCCATTAATGTCAGCTATTGTCAGAAATTTACTCTTGGACTCATACTGCAGGAGGCCAAGGTTTTTATTTATATAGTCTACTTTCGAAGAAAACAGCAGAATGCAATGGAATAGTATTAGCCTATAAGTGGCAGAATTGTTAGGTCGTCTCAAAGTAATGCCGGTTTTAAGTTTGGTGTTTTTTTTTTTTTTTTTTTTTTTTGGATTTTAATTATTTTATTTAGTTGAGTAATGCAATTTACAGGCCGCTATGGTTATTCTTGCGTATTTGAGCATGTGACAGTCAATTGATAATAAAAAATAATAATATAAATGAATATGACTAGGGAACGGAATTTGGAGCAGTAAAAGCTAGTATTGGCATCTACACAGTCATTTGTTTACAACCCTTTATACCAAGTCCTCCCCTCCATGACATACTCGCAGATCTCTGCACGTCAACAACAGGTGAACGGGACAGTTGTCGCATAAGAACGTCAACGTGCAGGTTTGCAGTTCAGAGTAGTGAAGTGCAGGTACAATGCCGAAAGTGAAACCAACTAACAATACAAAATTGAAAGATTATATCTGTAAAAGCTCAGATCGAGTATCAAAATTCAGGAAACAATTCCTTAAATTGTCGCTTCTCCCATGTCCAGTTCTTAAGAGATGGGGGTCATGGTTAGAAGCTTGCAATAATTATTATTACGCACATCACCTCCAATCTGTGAAGAAAGTGGTCCAGTCTTTCGATCTTGATGACGCGGCTGCGATTCAAATACGCCAGGAACTGCTAAATGATAGAACAATCGAAAAAGAAGTCATGGATATTAAGTCAATTTTTTTATATTTACGGGATGCCATTATTCGATTAGTACAGTCAGGGGTAGAACTAGTTGAGCAAATAAATATTATGAGGACTATTGTAAATAAACTGAGTGCAGTAGAAGGTGAAGTAGGAAAACGTGTTGGTGAAAAAATGAACAGAGTTTTGATTAAAAATGATAGGGACAGTATTCTTAATCGGATTTCAGATGCACTAACAAACATATGTGTCCCAATGACGTCATTCAACATGTGAATTTAATTGACGTATTTTGTTTCAAGTATTCTCCAATTATCTCTGCAGATTTAGAGCGGAGTTTTTCCATGTTAAAAAATTTCCTTCCTTGCAAAAGAGCAAAGTTGTGTTTAGAAAATTTGAAAATGATATTTACAATTTATTATAACAAGGCACAGCAGGAATAATTATTTCATTACCAAATATAGCATTAATTGAAAATATCACTACGTTTGGTTCTACATTTTGTTCAACATTTAATGATACTCTATTAGGCTATGTTGTAAATATTGTAGTATATTATATATATTCTCAATACTGTAGTATATTGTACGATGTGTACATATTATCATATTTCATGATATTGTAAATAAAAGTTTTAATTTAACACGCTCCTGACAGAAAAAAACACATATTCAGAGGCTAGTTCCATACAGAAGACAACTGTCTATCAGCCATCAATATTTCCACTGACACGCGAGGACGCAGAGGTTGATATTTAATTATGTATATTTGTAATGTTGTTTATTGGTGTCTTGTGCGTTGCCAAGAAAAACACATGTAGTTCAAAGTGAAATGAAGATTATTATGTAGGCCACTAGGCCTATATTTCATTAAACTATAACATTTTTTTATTCTGAAATACGTTTACAGCACGTTGCGTGTAAGTTTGTATGAAGTGGACTGTACTCGTCCACGCAGCTCGCTTGAAAGTCACTGAGCTACGAATATCTATACTACGTTTCACCATTCGTTATAATACTCCAAATCCCTTTCCCTAAATATGACTCAGTTTGAGATTGGAGTCCTTCTAAAGCACTACTGAAAACAAGATTATGAAGCTGCTGCGACGACTACAAGAATACATGAAATCGAGAGTGAAGGTGTCGTTAGTAAGCGTGTAGTACGAAGTTCCAGCGTTTCAATAATGAAGGAGACATTAAGGATTTACAATGTCCTGAAAGTTCTGAGGTATGGAATATTGAGAATACAAGCAGAGTTTCTGAAGAAAATCCACAAAAAAAGTACTCGTATCTTATCAGAAGAATTTTATAGTTCAAAAGATACAATAGATAGCCACATTAAGCCTCTTAGAAAATTATACAGAAGTTGTAGATCTGTACTTCATGAATCGATACCATAAAAAGCACAACGCAGAGTGGATATCATACATACATACATATTAATAATTACTGTATGCAAAATTCATTCCGCTAGCAGAAGGCCTGCCTTGAAGCTATTTTCAACTAAGAAATCCACAAAACTTTCCACAAACCCAGAAAGACATCACGTGACTGGCTGTGCTGTGGATGAGTCGTCCTCATTTTCCTCAAGCACAACATCCTTCTGCTTATACCTAATAAACTGTACCTTTTTATCGCCTTTAATTACAACTCGAATGATTCAACTTTTAAAATTCAAGGTTGTTTGTAAGTTTTTGTACTAAGAGTATAAAAGAAAGAGGGAGCGTAAACAAGATATAAAGGCGCTTGGCACCTGGAAGCTGAGACAGATTTACTCAGTAACGTCACCTGTTGCTTACACAGCCTACGTGTAAATCCAAGTGACTTAACATAAACGATGTCAGTAAATGACACATACATTCACTATACGTATAGGTAGCAAATAAAATAAATAATAATCCGTAGCGCTACCCTTTAAGGGCCCAGACCGACCAGCCGGCTGCATGCCGAAGCAGAGGTGGACGATCATGCAACCAGAATGGAGGTTTCATTTAGTTATCACAATGATTCCCCCAGCCGTTAGGGGAGAGTCGGGTAGTATCGGACGTCGGGTAGTATCGGACAGTGCGTTTCTTTCATCTACCACCATATGGTAGTACCTGCATGACATGGTTACGTTTCTCTATGCGACATCGCAGAAACGTAACCATGTCAATCAGGTACTATCATCGTGTGGTAGATGAAAGGAACTCACTGTCCGATATTACCCGATGTCCGATACTACCCGACTCTCCCCTATAGCGGCTTTCGTAACCTGATTTCGCGCTACATATCGTAGCTCCCCAAGTGCATCACGTTACTGGGCGGGCACGGGTCCCAAACACTGGCCGAAATTTCATGAGAAAATTTGTTCCCCTCATGAGAATCGAACCAGCCCATATTCCGTAACGTGAGTCCTAGGCAGGATGCCTTAGACAACGAAGCCACGGCGCGGGACAATTAACATAAATAATCACTATACTGTAATACGATCCATTTATTTAGCTATAATGCAGTCGACTATTTACTATGGAATAATAAGTTGCAGAGGTACAATAAAATCTGTCCTGTTCCCACTGAATAAAGTTAATAAGAGAATAATTTAAATATCTTTAAATAAGGAGTTACATTATCCCACAAATGTCATATAGAGGATAAACTGTAAGTAAAGTAAATTTCAGGGAATTATTCTTTGGTACTTAAAATGTCAAACAAAAAGGTTTAATAAAATTTTACTCCTCTTTGCTTCCTTTTCGAGATAAAAATAGTTTCATATGAAACATGTGTGTGTGTCTAATGCCTACCCACTTCACTTTGCGTGATTCGGGTTCCGCATATTGCGGATAGATAGCAGGACTCGAACCCATTTTCAAATTGCACACCACTTCGGCGGGCCACATTATGCATGATGTGTATCTGTGTAAAGTTATGTCGTGTACACGGTAAGTGTATGTTAAGTGTTCGTGTAAATGTAATGTAGGCAATGGGTGAGGATGATAATGAAGGTGAGGAAGGGAGATGGGGAAGCCCGGTGCCGGCACGTAGACTACTCCTGTCGAATAGCACCAAGGGGACTGTCAGACTTAACGTCCTCATCCGAAGGACAGTGACATATGCCTTCTCTTCATATGCACTGCGGAGAGATTCGGGATTTAACCCAGGCATATCGGTGCACAATTTAGTGATTAGAAGTTGTGCACCGCCATCTCTACTAGTCCCGAGGTAGAAATTTTACAATAAAATTTCTAACCCCGCCGGGAATCGAAACCGGCTATTCTGGAGGCAGATACACCACCGCAGAGCTAACTCGGTGGACCTTATATGAAGCATTCCATAGCGTATCTTTGGGAAAGCCATTGATTTAATTCCCAATACGTTCACTCAATTTAAGAGAGCAGTGTATTATGATAATAAATGATTGAAATAATTTTAGTGTTGTCCTTTAATGTGCAAAAATTTGATCTGAACAAATGTAACTTTTCGTTCTGCAAAGGAATTTTAAAAAGTTACATTGGTTCGGATCAAATTTAAAGGATCAAACTAAAATTCCTTCAATGATTTATCATAATACACTGCTCTCTTAAATTGACTGAACGTATTAGGTATTCAATCACTGGCTTTCCCGAAACAAGTCATGAAATGTTTTTTTTTCTTTATATAACTAGCTAGCTAGTGAGTACAAATTACATTTGTGCGAGATCGTGCGTATTTGCTTGGTTTCCGCACAAAACCAATCCGCGGTAAGTCTAAAATTCCACATTCAGTATTCCCAACCTAACACACATAACAATTTCCCTCTTCTTACCGCTTATTGATTTTACTGCTTTAGGCTTTTAACATATTATTTTCAGAGACGTTCAATATAGTAATAATTATAAATTGGAAACTTACCACTGCAATTTAACCTAAATTGCACTGTTAATTATTGTTTTTAAATATTTGCAAAAATTAAGTAAACTCTACAATTCCACTAAAGTTACTGTATTCGTGATGCAAGTAACATTAAGGAAGCTGTGAAAAAAATCAACAAGATTTCAGATGCCGATGTTAATACTGCAATATGTTATATAAATAATATTCTTAAAATATTGAAATGAAAAATAAATCATTACATAACCTTAACTTACCGTTTGTTTTAAGTTCGCATTTATGGACTGGGGGGGGGGGGAAAGACAGACGTATATCACGGCCTGCTGGAGTGTAGTAAACACAGAAAACATTTTAAAGCAACAATGTTGAAGATAGATATTTTTGTTTTCCAAATTTGCCGTCATTGAACAGAAACCAAGATGGAGATTTCATTGCAACTAATTAGAAATTCCTCTTTCAGGTATGTAATAAACGATCTTCGCACAAAATAATGTACGATACACGAGCGGTATGTTTTCTTTCAATTCTCGGAAATTAAAAAAGCTCAACTACGTTTCGTTTTTTCAAACTTTTCCTCGAACATGAAAACTTAAACATACCGCTCTTGTAATGCATAATACTATTATAAAACAAAAATGTTTCTAGCCACTACCGTAAGAGCCAGATTCGTGTATGATGTGGTCTTAGTCCATAATATAACATAAAATTTACAAGGACAGTTTACTAAATACAGTAAGTATATATATATATATATATATATATATATATATATAAATATAATAAAATAATATAAAACAATTATTATCTCGAAAAGGAAGCAAAAACGAGGAAAATTATACTAAACTTTTTTGTTTGAAATATCTCAAAGAATAACCACATGAAATTAATGACATTACCCTACTTACGGTTCGGCCTGTATAAAATTTCGAAGTTTTAGACATTAAAAATAATTAGGAATATATATATTATCACAAGAACAAAACTAAGTAGGTACTCGTGAAATTGTCTGGATTATTATTTGAAATTTTATTATGAAATTGGATTTAATTGTAATTTTTTGTAGATTGTAATGGTGATTTTGGCTCTAAAATATGTAAGCCTACACATCGCCCGTCGCTCCATCTCTACCTTTATTGGTTGGTATATTTTATATTTATAATTTTTTACGCTTATTATATACTTATTGTACAAGAAGGTATGCTATTTCTCTCTCACTAATTTGATCTAAGTGTAATACGGAATTTGGTCCGAGGCACAGCTCTAATTTCGGCCCAAGAACATACAATTCTTTCATTAATTATCCTCATCAAACATTAATAAATCATTTCGGTTTTAAGAAATAAATGTACAAAAACAAACTATTCTCTAACAGACAAACGAACTCTTAAGAACCCTGTTTTCATGTTTATATTTTAATTAACATTAATTAATTTAGTAATGTATCACGTTTATATGTCTATCTTATATTGAATAAAAATAATACTATGACAGTGGTTAAAATTGTGAATATAAGCCATTTGTAACAAACGAGAATAGAAACAGAAACACAACTACAGTTCATGGCGTACTGATAAATATCCAAGATCCTACACACGCCATATGACCAAGATGTATAAAGAAAAAAAGAAAGAAACTGCTGGACAATTCCACGACAACAGGAACTTCAGTCATATCAGACAATAGTAATATCCGTTACTAGAGCGGTATGTTGAAGTTTTTATGTTCGAGGAAAAGTTTGAAAAAGCGAAACGTAGTTGAGCTTTTTCAATTTCCGAGAATTGAAAGAAAACATACCGCTCGTGTATCGTACATTATTTTGTGCGAAGATCGTTTATTACATACCTGAAAGAGGAATTTCTAATTAGTTGCAATGAAATCTCCATCTTGATTTATATTCAATGACGGCAAATTTGGGAAACAAAAATATCTATCTTCAACATTGTTGCTTCAAAATGTTTTCTGTGTTTACTATACTCCAGCAGGCCGTGATATACGTCTGTCTTTTTTTCCCCCCCAGTCTATAAATCTTGTTGATTTTTTCACGGCTTCCTTAATGTTACTTGCATCACGAATGCAGTAACTTTAGTGGAGTTGTAGAGTTTACTTAATTTTTGCAAATATTTAAAAACAATAATTAACAGTGCAATTTAGGTGAAATTGCAGTGGTAAGTTTCCAATTTATAATTATTACTATATTGAACGTCTCTAAAAATAATATGTTAAAAGCCTAAAGCAGTAAAATCAATATGTCACTTAAGCGGTAAGAAGAGGGAAATTGTTATGTGTGTTAGTTTGGGAATACTGAATGTGGAATTTTAGACTTTCCGCGGATTGGTTTTGTGCGGAAACCAAGCAAATACGCACGAACTCGCACAAAAAACAGATTTATTTTCTAGTACACACAACAATAGCACAGTATCTTCCAATATCAACTAAACTTTAATTCATTAAAAATACGTGTCTGATTCTATCGCAGAAAGTGATTGACCGATTTATTTCCTTTTTTTTTTTTTTTTTTTTTTTTTTTGTAGACGGATTGGGTTTATCATCGTCTTTAGAATGGTGTATCTGAAGATGGGGTGCAATTTCAAATTTAAAAGTGGGAGTGAGGAGAGAAGTGAACAGAAAACTCTATCAGCAGGGGTTTTGAATTTCACCCTCAAAAACTAGATGGACGTGTTTTCCCTCAGAATCTTGTCCCCTGCACAAATAACTGTAATCCGATGGTGTTTGGGTGAAGGAAGATAAATCATAAACACGAGTTTTGAGAGTTAAACTTAGGAACCTTATTGCAAATAATTTTCTACACGAATGAAAAACATCAAATCCTAGTTTTATTTTGTTGATTTCACACCCACGTTTAGAATTATTTAACTTGTGTATTCAGGTGGGGAACAAAGCTACATTTGCACTTAAGAGGTTAGTTACAGTTTAGAGCAGTAAAATTTTTGGAAATATTTAACATTCCCCCCCCCTCCATTACTGTATATTGTACAATAATGAAAATTAGTATATGTAAAACGCTGTCCTTCTGCTATATGAAAAAATATATATTTTTAGGATTTAAACAAAAATATTTCTATATATTTTTTTTTTTACAAATTCAAAATGGTGGCAGTTTACTGTGCAGTGATGAAGAGTTTTCCTCATAATTCATAAACTTGTTAAACTTTTTCACGTTCTCGCTCTTTTATTTTATTGCTGAAACTCATGTTTACAATATCATGCTCTTTAAACTACATTCCGTAATAAATAACATTTTTTTTTTACTTTGCGTTAGAAGAAAGTACTGATACTTGACCATTTTTTTAAATGAATTTATCTTTTATCAGACAATCTATCAAAGACAGAGAAGTGATCTTGCATCATATTGTAGATATAACATGCATAAATACACACACAAAATTGTATCACAGAATGTTGGATAGTTTTTGGGTTATGTGGAAAATGCGTCATCACTGCACGGTGAAATGAATTTTGAAAAAAAAAAAAAAAAAAAAAAGTAAATAATTTTTTAAATCGTAAAAATATTTTTTTTGTATAGTCGATGGACAGTGTTTTAGACATACCAATTTTCATTATTGTACAAGATACAGTAATGGAGAAAAAAAATGTTGAACGTTTCCAAAATTTTACTGTTGTAAGCTGCACCCGAACACAATCGAATTATTGAAGGTGGGCACTTCTGAAAAGAACACAGGGTATACATAACCCATATACGTTACTCTGTATTTCCATGGTTATTGCGACAAAACCTCAAGCACACTAAATAGAGAATGGAGCAAGACGGACCGACTGGAAAACCACGTAATAGTAATATACGTTACAAGAGCGGTATGTTGAAGTTTTCATGTTCGAGGAAAAGATTGAAAAAGCGAAACGTAGTTGAGCTTTTTTAATTTCCGAGAACATGAAAACAAACATACCGCTCGTGTATCGTACATTATTTTGTGCGAAGATCGTTTATTACATACCTGAAAGACGAATTTCAAATTAGTTGCAATGAAATCTCCATATTGGTTTCTGTTTAATGACGGCAACTTCGGAAAACCAAAATATCTTTCTTCAACATTGTTGCTATAAAATGTTTTCTGTGTTTACTATACTCCAGCAGGCCGTGATATACGTCTGTCTTTTTTTTTTTTCTCCCCAGTCTATAAATGCGAACTTAAAACAAACGGTAAGGTTATGTAATGATTTATTTTTCATTTTAATATTTTAACAATATTATTTATATAACATATTGTAGTAATAACATCGGCATCTGGAATCTTGTTGATTTTTTCACGGCTTCCTTAATGTTACTTGTATCAGCAATGCAATAAGTTTCTGGAGTTGTAGAGTTTACTTAATTTTTGCAAATATTTAAAAACAATAATTAACATTGCAATTTAGGTGAAATTGCAGTGCTAAGTTTCCAATTTATAATTATTACTATGTTAAACGTCTCTAAAAATAATATGTTAAAAGCCTAAACCAGTAAAATGAATGTCGCGCTTAAGCGGTAAGAAGAGGGAAATTGTTATGTGTGTTACGTTGGGAATACTGGATGTGGTATTTCACACTTACCGCGTATTGGTTCTGTGCGGAAAACAAGCAAATACGCACGATCTCGCACAAATGTCTCTTTCCATGTACCACGAGTAAAGGCAGAGTAAATTTGTCACGTCAAAATGTTAAAATTTCTCTCAAAAACCTCGAAACCTCCACCATAGACGTTTCACTTCAAATTTACTCCACCTCAAATATCATAGGATGGACAATAGATAGCCTACCCTTATCAAACACACTTGGCTTAAGGGAACCAGGTAGGGATTAGAGGTCAAAAATCCGATTTTTTGTTTTGTATTTTAAAATAAAGTATAAAACTGTTCTTTACAACAATTTAAATATTATGGGGGTATTTCTGGATATAACTTAGCCTTTTAAATGTTCTATTTAAATTTGGCGGTGCATGTAATTCATACATTCTTCTTCTTTTTTAATGCAGTTTTCCATATGTTGACATTTTCCAAACTAAGTGCATTTTTCTCTGAAACTACTGAATCAATTTACATTAAACTTTTACAGTGTTTCCTGCAACCTGTGTGCTACATAGTACACCTACGGGCTTAAGAATGTCGCATACATAACACGAGAAAAAAAATAGTATATGCATTGAAAAAAATTGTAAAATATGTTAAGCAAACTTCAGTATATTTTTCTGTTTCACTAGGGGTGAAATATTTAACTAAATTTTGCTTTAGAATTTACAATACACATTACTAGATAATTTTAAAAAGTACAAGGCATATGAGCGAAAATTGTAGCACCTGAAGAATCAGGTACACTTAGCAACGTGGGGAAACAGGTTATCAGTTAGGACCTTTCTTTTCCATTTGAATACGAAACAAATTAGTTGTCTTTTATACCACTGAATTCAGAATGATTGATTGTATAAGCCTGGAAGTTTTTATTCCATTCTGACCACTAGAAGCCTAGAAATACTGAACTAAACTTTTGTATTGAAATTTTTTAATCGCACAAGCACCACTACCCAGTTCCCTTAAAAGAGCAATAACCTAACAGAAGGAGACACGACAAGTGTAAGTTACAATGAAATTGGCTATCACCAAGACACTGTAAGTGATGTATCTCAGCAATTTTAAGCTTAAACAAATTGTGCAAGGCTTAGATATAAATTATTAGCCACTTCCGCAATTCCAAATAGCAAGAACGATTCCTTCAGCATTCACTCTCGACCCCCCATATCCAAAATATGCACTCACAGCTATGATCTGGCACAGTGCCTAGCCATAACACACCTACCTCTGCTAAAAGATGACACTTCCCTTTCCACACACACGGTATATGGCAAAATGTGCGTATGTTCAGAAATAACGTTGCATAACACTGATACAGGTGCGAAACGATATATTCTGTTGCACAACCACACCTAAGAGGTCTCTTCGAGTGCACGGCCAACCCCGGTTTACTATATACATTCTCAACTCTTCCTACACATCCCAAGAACCCCAAAAAATTTATTCCCTTGCAGCTGTAGCTTAGAGAGAGAGGGGCAGACAGAAAGTAATGCCTTTCGTCACATAATCATAACAAGACACACGGGAGACTTGGGGAGGGAGTGAATCATGACGTACAGCACACATAAGTTCGTGCTTTTTATTTTATATTTTCTTCCACGGGGTTCATGACCCGTCAGGAGGGGTAATTCCACGTTATGTCTAACACGCAGTTAAATATAGATACGTTTCCAGACTGATATACCTGTGGTAACAGACGAGATCCATGTGGAGACGTTGCCAGGATGTGGAGAATAAACTACTGGAATTAGACAGCGAGAGAAGGAGATTAGTAAAATTTAATGTCATAGTATTCGCTTATTCTGAGGTCACTGGCTTGAATATTGGCTTTGAAGTTAAAAACCTAGCTTTAACTCTCAATGAGTTGAAAATCTGAGGTGCCCAGAAACGGTGCTGGAGTACTTCTTCATGGATACATAATTATCATCTCCCCCATCACCACCGCTACCACAATTATCTATAGTAACTAGTGGCTTGTCCAGCAAATGCTGCTGCAAACTAAGTTCGTTAGACGTTCAAATAAAAATTTTTCAGATTTATTTTCAATGAAGAATACTTGTCTTTTTAATAGTTATTTGCTTCCATAATAATGAAACATACTCCCTCTGAATGGATTTTTTTAGGCCAAATACTTTCGCTTGAACCTATCCAATTTCAGGTTTTGAGTTTCAACGCGAAAACGCAAGTATCAATGTCAGGACGATAGCAGTAGCTATTTCAGGTCATTGTGGATTGTAGGCAAAAGTTAAAAAAATGTCAGGTTTGCTAAGCTTTCGAACAATAGCATTTTCGTACAACTGCTGCATGTAGAACTTGAAATGTAGAGCGTAAAATCATTTTATCCTAGTAAGAGATCTTGCTGAAATGATCTGGAGACTACAAAATTTTCTAGGCCTCTTATTTTATCAGTAAGTAATACCTTTTGATCTTTCCTTAGGATCTGTAATTTTTGCGCTCTCTCGAGCCAATACTGAAGACAATGACACATATCAATATCTACACTACACCGCCATTAAGTATACGAAAAAGACCCAACCCCACTGGGTTAATAAGTATAAAAATATTTGATTTTCAATAACAATATTATTATCTTACTTAAGTTTTGTAGTTATATATAGCAGCCTCTCAGTAAATTATAGAAATTAAGATCTAAATTAAGATATTCTCTACATTTACTTACATAACCTCAAAACGTTTCACTTTCATGTCATCAATATAGCATCAATATTATGTACAATTAATGAAAAATAGACGCATCATGATATTAACTATAATAATATTTAATTTCTAATGATAATAATGTCATCAAACCACCTCAAGTTTCGTAGATTTGAATATCCAATACACAGTTGTACTCAGAAAATTATTAGACACTGCAGAATCAGTTTTTAATAACAAATTGAATTGAGCTCTAAATAATTATGTCGGCAATCCTGCAGGTCATGGCCTTCGTGTAATCGCCTATTGTTTATTGTAGTGTGTGTTTTGTTCTGAAGGTCAATCAAGTCGGCCGGGATTTGATAAAATTAGTTCTCAAAACTTACAACAGATGGATTTTGGAAAATAGGAAAATTGTGTAGGAAAATTGACATTTCACTGAAAACTACTACTTTTCCGAAAAACTTTGGGTTCCAAGCTTCAAAATGAGGGCCCATTTATTAAAATCCGTTCAGCCGTTTTCCCGTAATTTCCATTACCAGTTCAAATTATATATATAGATGTCACACGAGGTCTGAGATTTGCCGATAAATCCACGAGCGAAGCGAGTGGATTTATTAGGGAAATCTCAGACTTCGTGTGACATTTATTAGGACTATTTCGTGAATAAAATAAAAATGTAAATAATATATCACTAAAATTCATTCACAAAATGTTAATAATTGTATATTTATGAATACTTCACTTATTAAGATATTGTGAAGTCGAAACAGATGAATAACGATTACTGCAATAAAGAAATTCAATGTTATTCAGTAATGCCCTGAGAGGATACAAAGAAAGGAGGGAGCATTCCAAGCAAATATGCAAATATATCGGTGCGACGGATATGACGTCAAACTACACCGTCTATGCCCCATAATCCTCCGCGTATTACCGCCAATCGCCAAATATTCAATTGCTACTACCGGTTTATGTCATACGTAAACGGTTTAGAATGGATGTGGAAGTAATAGGAGTATTAGCAGATTTTTGTATCAATGTAAATTTCACTGTGTATTTATTAAAAGTGTTATGGTTGTAACATGGACTGAACATTTCATTTCCACATTCTTTCTTTTATCAAGAAGGATGTGTGTCCACACCTGTGGAGTAACGGTCAGCGGGTCTGGCCGCGAAACCAGGTGGCCCGGGTTCGATTCCCGGTCGGGGCAAGTTACCTGGTTGAGGTTTTTTCCGCGTTTTCCCTCAACCCAATATGAGCAAATGCTGGGTAACTTTCGGTGTTGGACCCCGGACTCATTTCACAGGCATTATCGCCTTCATCTCATTCAGACGCTAAATAACCTCAGATGTTGATAAAGCGTCGTAAAATAAGCTACTAAAAAAAAGAAGAAGGATGTTGGCACTCCTTCATATGTTAAAGCATAAGGGAACATATCAACGGACATATTCTACAGTTGAGCCGAACAGAATATTAGCTTATTTAAAAAATAACCACTTGCTGAACTTGACTACACTTTTGAAATATTCACAACAACATGAAACAATTTGTAATCGTAGTAATATGAACAAAACAGCTGATAAACACCCGGAAAAAAGAAATGAACTATGGGTAATTTGACGGCCATATTAGTACACCTTTTTGGTTCCACCGTTTCAAGCTTATGGCCCAGGATTGGTAATGCCTATTGAGAAAAGCGAAATACAGGCTTAAAAACTTTAATTACAAGTACTGCGCTTTTCTCTTGTTATTATAACAGAAATAGGTTTTCATTATCTGCTGAAATCATAATTTAATTTAAACATTTTATAGTATAATTACAAATAACCTGATTAATACATTAATTAAATGAACAATTGTTAAGGAGTGTCATTTTCTTTCGATACAATGGACATGGAATTAGAAGATGAAGATGTAGATGTGGAAGAAGGATTTCGCACTTTATTTAGTACAATGGATTCATGCTCACTGATTTACGTGGAAACAGTTGGCGACACTGACTAAACAAAAGAACGGCCACGCGATAAATTGATAGTAATAAATCAAGCTGCAGAAATTATCGCGATGTATAACTGTGATTGGTTGGAATTCAAAATTTCATTACACTTCATTGGCCGAAAATGGAATGACGTCATATAAACGAAATAGTCACCATAATCACCACTGTCATCTTTATCATCATTACTATCATCGCTGCATTCTCATTACAAACACTAATTACGTCATCATCAGCAAATTAATTTTTGGTGAATAAAAATGTTTTCTGCTTGTAAATAAATGACTGCAACTCAGATTAAAATTCGGAATAAGCCGTAAGTTTATCGATGGCTTAAGGCACACATGTTGTAAGTACAAAATCCTTAAATTTTGGTATATCTAATTAAAATCTTTATTATTTGTCAATAGGTCTATTTAAGTCGAACATGGCGTAAGGCCACTAAAGAAAGAGAACCAAAGGAGAAAGATTCGATCCGGTGCGGTGGGTTGAACTTCGGCGTAGCTCAGTGGTTAGAGCACCCAGTGCGTAGAACTGGGGGTCCCGGGTTCGATCCTCGGTGTCCGAACGAATTTTTCTCCATTAATAACAAATAGTAACCATCACAAATAATTCTTTAGGACCAAAAATTATTCTTTACATAGATCAAATCGGTTATTTTTCGACGCTTTATCAACATCTATGGTTATTTGGCGTCTGAATGAGATGAAGGTGATAATGCCGGTGAAATGAGTCCGGGGTCCAGCATCGAAAGTTACCCAGCATTTGCTCAAATTGGGTTGAGGGAAAACCCAGGAAAAAACCCCAACTAGGTAACTTGCCCCGACCGGGAATCGAACCCGGGCCACCTGGTTTCGCGGCCAGACGCGCTGACCGTTACTCCACAGGTGTGTACCACATAGATCAATCTTTATTATCTAATAAAACAGCAATTTGAATAATTTCAAGGGAAAAATTGTTCCGGGCCGGGTATCGATCCCAGGACCCTTCGCTTAGCGCACGAATGCTCTACCGACTGAGCTACCCCAGGAACCACACACGAACCGTCACAATTCTTCCCTTTATATTCACACAACTCAAATGGGCTAACAAGATGCCAGAAAACCAACTTTGAGTGCACACAATTCTGTGTGGCTTAAGTATGTGTGAATTGTGTGCACTCAAAGTTGGGGTTCTGGCGATGTGTCAGCCCATTTGAGTTGTGTGGACATAAAGGGAAAAATTGTGACATCTTGTACTTGAGTGCCTCATCTTTCAAAGCGTACCGTTGGGTCGATTACGTATCCCTCATTTCTCTGTCTGTCGATTACAATTATGTCTGCGCCCTTAGTAGAACCTTAATTTGAAATACAATTAATTTATTCATGCACTTCAAACTTGTTGCACTCTCTGAAGCAGTTGGCAACTGAGCTTCTCACTCTACTGTGATGATTTAACCCAAGAAGTTCTCACTTTCTACAGGAGCCAAGCACATGTGTTAGGGTTTCAGTCTCATTGCATATACGACAATGGTTTACTTGACTTCCGCCCGGGACACTTCTCACAGCCACTGAGTTGGCATTCATTTTTATTGCATTTGTCCACTGCGAGCAAGAAGGAAAAATTAAAATCATTTTTTTTATCTCTGAAGGTGGATTTTCACAAAATGAGCGATACAGATTGCCGGCTGGTATTATGTTTGCTTGACATAATGCATAACTAATGAGATAAAATAAAATTTCTTTCACAAATATAAAGTTAAGAGTTCATATTAAATTAATATAAGAAACACGATAAATTAATACTTTTGGTCCTCGTTGTTGAATCTAACCCCTTAAATAAATGCTCAGGGAGAATAACGCTAGAGATATAAATAATCCCGCTGAAAAAGGAGACAATTTTAAGAAGTGAGTTAGTATTCAGATTCCGGCTAGATTACTAGCAGTGCTGCCACCCACAAGAAGAGTAATCTCGAACTTGTAGGCAGAAAACTGCACGTTACAGACAAGACGAAAATAACCAGAGCTCTCGCTCATGACAAAGTGTTGAAAATCGCACAAGACGTATATGGCAGCAGGAACATATAAAAAAGATCGCCCCCTCAAAAACATTCAGGGCATAGCAAGAATTTTAAAATTCCATTAAAACTTTGTGTAAACGAAACTAAAGTATACCGCCAGTCTGAAGGCGTCCTATGAAAGATTTCTAGGAGCCAAAGTAAGGTTTCGAGATTGATGCTTCATGATAAACACGCCCTATATAAAATATGCCATTTCTCTTTTTCTTCTTCACTTGTGTTTACTTGGCAATAGAGAGCACGGTGATCATAGTAATAATAATAATAATAATAATAATAATAATAATAATAATAATAATAATAAATAATAATTTTATTTTTATTTATTTATTATTATATTAATGTACTGGTCAACATCCATACGCCAATAATAGCACAGCACAAATGATACAACAATAGTACGGATTTCAAGATTGAATACAATTAACAATTTACAATAATAATAATGAAAAAATTAAAAAAGTAAAATTGTAATGTTAACAATCAATGGATGCATTAAAAAATTAAAAGGATCTTAAACAAATAATTCTTTTATGCTCGAACATGCCGAAATGTAGTAATTATACACCTGGTTGCAGTCCTTTAATGCATGTCATTAAAGTACACCTATTCATTAAAGTTCAGGTTTTCGGTTATTCTCGGATATGCAATCGAAAGACAACGAGGGAAACGTCACGGAGGCTGGAAATCCAATACTGTCGCAGAAGGTTATGTTCTGTTACTATAATAATTAGCGTTAATTGTAAATAATATTCAAATAAATTAAATTTGTCATCTCGTTTATCAATTCTAAATCAATTTCCAGGTTATACCAAAATTAGTTTATGTTATTCTCTACAGCAAGGTCAATGACATTATTGTTCCTCGAAAAAAATCAATACCTTTGCGTCTGCGCACATCTCACACGAGCTATGCACAAGGTCACTTCCGATCTTGAGTCAGATTCAAATAAAATGAATAGGCCTACTTCTGAATAATTTCAAGTTAGAAATATGGTCGAGCATAAGAAGTCGTATGAAACTTGACTATAATGGTAATTAAGACGCTCGTATGAAAATTATGAAACTCGCTTGCGCTCGTTTCATAAACAAACATACTTGAATCTTAATTACTATCATTATAGCACTATTCTAATCTATGATATATTATACTATGAGAATACTATAAATGATATGATGAAAATTAAATACAATTTTTACAAGAATACATAAATATTATAAGTCGTTGCCAAGAGCAAACTAAGTCTATACATTGAAGAGATCGAATTCGCAGCCATGCATATTGGCGTTTTTAATATACCTGGAGACTGGTGAAAGAAATTTTGAATTTCTATTATAGAAACGTTTCTGAGCTCTCATATCTTTCGTCGAAATACGTAAACTGATATTATTTAAGAAAGAGTCACAGGATATATCACCTTGCAAAAGAACAGATAATCGAGCTCATGGCGTCTAGCATATAGGCTTCGACAATTAAAATATTCGCATTTTCTCTCATAACCATACCCGGAATTAATAGGAGAAATATGAATGAACATAAAGATATAAATTTCGTTTGTACATTTCCTAATTCAGCCGAATCAGTAGTTGTAGTCGAGCTCCAAGCTACAGGTGCATATTCGAGTTTCGACCGCACCAATGCTTAGTAGACCATTAAAAGAGAATCGGGCGTGGAAAAAGAATTGAGTTATTGACCGTATTATTCCCAACATTCAAGCCAATCTGGATGGCTCAAGCGGTAGGGGCACGGCATGTCTCTATCACTTGGTCCGAAAGGTTGTGGGTTCGAGTCCCGCCTGGGGCATGGGTGTTGTGTACGTACTAGTTTAAGAAAGCGGAAAACAGAAAACAGAAAAAGAGAAACGAAAAAAACATTCTGATTGCGTGATTGTAAATGTAATCAACATCACTATAAAAATACAGTATATCGTCACTGTATACTCACTGATCTGTTACACAATCAGTTCTGTTTATTAAAACAATATTTAGATAATAATTAAATCTCAGTGAAGAAATTTTTTAGAGAAGGTTATTACATTAGTTTTGGTGACTTTAATTTTCATACCATTGTCTTCCGACCATTTTGCAACTGAGTTACTGTCATATACACCCTGTATATACATTTTTTGTCTGTAGCAAAATACCGCTTCTCTGCTGTATCTCTTGGTGGTGATATATGCAAAGCATCTGCTAGTCGCTGTATATCTATTTTTTAAAGTGGCAATAGTGATAGTAAGATTAATAATAGTAGTAGCAGTAGTAATAGTAGTATTGGTGGTAGTAATAGACAAGTAGTTGAAATGGGCAGGGCATGTAGCACGTATGGGCGAATCGAGAAATGCATATAGTGTGTTAGTTGGGAGACCAGAGGGAAAAAGACCTTTGGAGAGGCCGAGACATAGATGGGAGGATAATATTAACATGTATTTGAGGGAGGTGGGATATGATGGTAGGGACTGGATTAATCTTCCTCAGGATAGGGACCGATGGCGGGCTTATGTGAGGGCGGCCATGAACCTCCGGGTTCCTTAAAAGCCATATGTTAGTTAGTAACAGACAAGTAGTAGTAATATTAGTGGCAGTAGCAGCAGTGAGAATATTGCAGTGAAAATTGTTTAGATCCCAAAAGTTGTAAATGTCCACCTTTGAAAGAAGCCACGTATGTCAAATATCTGGGTATCATTATTGATCAGAATTTAAAATGGCCTCATCACATTACTTATCTTTGTAAGAGGCTTCGTAAAACAATTGATAAATTCGTTAATCTTCGATGCTACTTACCTATTAGAGTTCTACGAAATGTTTATTTGGCCATTATTCAGTCTATCATTCAATATGGCATAATTGTTTGGGGTGGAAGTACAAAAATTAATCTTAGTCCGTTAAATTTACTACAAAAACGAATAATTAAAATTTGTTTGAAGAAACGTTTCGATTACCCAACTAAATTAATTTATTCTGAATTTAATGTATTTAATATTGAACAAATTTATAAGTATACGCTGTTAAAATTTTATCATAAAAATCGTAATAAGTTTGTATTACAGACACACAATTATGACACAAGACGAAATATAAATTCGACATTAGTAGAACCTAAATGTCTCATATCTGCAGGTCTAAAGCATAGCATAAATTTTGGCCCTCGGTTGTACAATGCTTTAACTAAATTACACCCAGAACTTCTAACATGTAACCCACTAACATATAACAAGAAAATTAGAAACGTGTTAACATCTTCAATTTGATTAAATAAATTTATAGCCTATGTGTATGAATTAATCAACTATATTATATTTGTATTCTATAATTTTGAAATATATATATTAGTCCTACTTTTCACGTGCGATATTATTCTTCTATAGTGTTAATATTATATTATATAATTCCATTGCCGCTGTAATTATATTTTAGTTCCTATTTTATTTTACTTATTTATTTATATTATTATTTTTTATTTTAATATTATATCTGAACTGTGACCGAGCACGAGCGCTGCTCATTCGGTCTCAAATTTTGTTAATACTACTGTATCTTCTTTTTATATTGCTTGTATTATTTTATTCGTATTTCTCTTTGTTTGTTTTGTAATTATATTTCTTTATTCTGTATATTATTCTGTATATGATAATGATGGTAATAATAATAGTAATACCTGTGATGGTGATAGGTCCGGGCAGTAATTTGTGATAATGTTGGTGGTGATTTTGATAGAGATGGTAGTGGTGCGGTGATGACTGCTGTGACGATGATGTAGTGAATAGTAGCGATGGTGGTGATGGTTACATTATTGTTGATAGATACGAGAGTTAAGGACAAGTGGCTAGACATGGGCAGCCAACACCGACTTCAACCCCCTGCATGTGGCCTCGAAATTGTTTTTCTGTAAAAGTGACCTTTTCGTATGAATGTACGAGTCTTACTTATTCGTGACGGACGGAATAATGGGAGAATAAAACGGGTGTGACGCAGAATTGGAAGGGCACCAGGCCATTGTGCTGCAGTGCTCTGTGGACGCCAACAATCACACCTGTCTCTGCGCGTCGCAAACGAAACGGACGTGCACCGCAAACTGGTACTGTATCCTGCACAATAACAGTACTCTGCCATCTACATTCATATTTTTTAAGTAGGTTATTTTACGATGCTGTATCAACATCTCAGGTTATTTAGCGTCTGAATGATATGAAGGTGATAATGCCGGTGATATGAATCCGGGGTCCAGCACCGAAAGTTACCCAGCATTTGCTCAAATTGGGTTGAGGGAAAACCCCAGAAAAAACCTCAACAAGGCAAATTGTCCCGACCGGGATTCGAACCCGGGCCACCTGGTTTCGCGGCCAGCCATGCTAACCGTTACTCAACAGGTGTGGATTCTACATTTAAGTGTCATCAGGGAAAGTGGACTACAAATATTAATTTGAGAGTTCACACGTACGAACTTTGAAAGGTTCAGCAATTTTAACCACAGCAGAACCCCGCTAGTACGAGATAACTGGGACCGGAGTCTATTGGGATTATCGAAATTTCTAATATTAAACGGGGGACAGGAATGAAGCAGAAAAACCACGCCTTATCCCCTCTCCAACCTTCACTGTCCATCGCTTTGTTCAGGTCATCACTTCGTCAGATTATCTACCCTTCGTCAAAAGCCTACAGATTATCATTATAGTATACAAAACAATGATTAATACTTACTTACTTACTTACCTACTGGCTTTTAAGGAATCTGGAGGTTCATTGCCGCCCTCACATAAGCCCGCCATTGGTCCCTATCCTGAGCAAGATTAATCCACTCTCTATCATCATATCCCACCTCCCTCAAATCCATTTTAATATTATCTTCCCATCTACGTCTCAGCCTCCCCAAAGGTCTTTTTCCCTCCGGTCTCCCAACTAACACTCTATATGCATTTCTGGATTCGCCCATACGTGCTACATGCCCTGCCCATCTCAAACGTCTGGATTTAATGTTCCTAATTTTGTCAGGTGAAGAATACAATGCTTGCAGTTCTGTGTTGTGTAACTTTCTCCATTCTCCTGTAACTTCATCCCTCTTAGCCCCAAATATTTTCCTAAGCACCTTATTCTCAAACACCCTTAACCTAACAGGCATATATGTCACGAAATCACCGGGTGACGAAAATTCTGGATCCCGTTTAATCTGACCCATTTGCAATAACAGTGACATTATTGGGCGCCAAAAGCCTTTAATTGTCACAAAAATTAATGTCCAATTCATATCTCCGAAATCAGAAATTTCCAGACATAAATTCTTATTCAAAAATGACAATATTTTTATCCCCTCTACAATCTCCAACGTTCGTCAAAACGTTCTTCAAACTCTACAGTATGTGACGTGTAAAAGTTGACACCGGAACTGGATTAATGCTTTCTCCGGAAGGTGTTGCTTCAGATATTAGTTACCAATCTGTGCAGATGCATCGAAGAGGATTCAGAGGGTTTCGCTCGAGTGGGCGCGAGAGAGCGTTCGCTTCCTGAAATAGCCACGGCATGCCTGCTGGCGCCAACACAGTCGCATCGCCCCAACCGGATGTTACGTCATTCCCAAAAGCAATGCCGATAGGTTACCCACGCAGGCCGAATGCGAGATATACAGACGACAGATTAATTACAAGTCCGAGTCTATCATTAAATCTTGCGGAAAATTACAGGAAACCAACCCTCCCCCCCACTTATGTCATACTTACGATCCGAAAAATATGACGAACTTTATTACTTTGTAAACAGAAGCAAGTCTTATGCACGTCAATGTAAAGAAAATAAAGAACATCTATATGGAGAATCATAAGAACGGATCATGTTGTCTATTACGTCAGAAAATGGTTTCTTTACCCTTTTTTTTACAGCTCTCGTCTTCTCTCTTCAATAAAATAACAGAGACAAGTTCAATTTCGTTTAAAGAAATTACAGTAGAACTTGGTTATAGCGACCTTGTTTTGTGCGGCACCTCGCCTATAACGTCAAATATTCTGTGGTCCCAACTAATTCCCCATAAGACATATGCTTTCCTACCTTGCTTAATACGACAAACGTATATGCGTCTACCTCGCATATAACGTCATTTTCAACCTCACTTTGGAATAAGATTTTCTAAGAACCAAAGTATTTTAAGAAATATTTTGTTGAAATCTGACCCTGAGAAATTCTTTACAGTCTCCTTCTGTCATAGACCTCTGGAATGCAGGCGGATTCCCCACCCCATTGTAACCTGCCCAAATTCATGCGGTATTAGGTCAGTTTCGACAGGAAGTTTTCACTAAGTGCAAGCATTTTAATGCAGTATGGCCACTAAAAGAAGTGAGTGACGCTTTAGAATCATTAGAATTATGAACATGTTCTATGAAGCTAGGGAAGGGAGCAGTGAAATTGCAACTGAAATTATGAACATAGAACGTAATTTAGCAAACGGTTAGGGAAAACACGGAAATTTTACTTGAAGCAAGTAAAGCGATCGGTTTGGAAGTAAATCCCGAAAAGACAAAGTATATGATTATGTCTCGTGACGGGAATATTGTACGAAATGGAAATATAAATATTGGAGATTTATCCTTCGAAGAGGTGGAAAAATTCAAATATCTTGGAGCAACAGTAACAAATATAAATGACACTCGGGAGGAAATTAAACGCAGAATAAATATGGGAAATGCGTGTTATTATTCGGTTGAGAAGCTCTTATCATCCAGTCTGCTCTCCAAAAATCTGAAAGTTAGAATTTATAAAACAGTTATATTACCGGTTCTTCTATATGGCTGTGAAACTTGGACTCTCACTCCGAGAGAGGAACACAGGTTAAGGGTGTTTGAGAATAAGGTGCTTAGGAAAATATTTGGGGCTAAGCGGGATGAAGTTACAGGAGAATGGAGAAAGTTACACAACACAGAACTGCACACATTGTATTCTTCACCAGACATAATTAGGAACTTGAAATCCAGACGTTTGAGATGGGCAGGGCATGTAGCACGTATGGGCGAATCCAGAAATGCATATAGAGTGTTAGTTGGGAGGCGGGAGGGAAAAAGACCTGTGAGGAGGCCGAGACGTAGATGGGAGGATAATATAAAGATGGATTTCATGGAGGTGGGATATGATTGTAGAGACTGGATTAATCTTGCTGACAATAGGGACAGATGGAGGGCTTATGTGAGGGCGGCAATGAACCTTCGGGTTCCTTAAAAGCCATTTGTAAGTAAGTAAGAACGTAATTTAGCCCTAGAAAGTGTGTATTCGGCAAGTAGAAGACAACAGAGTAAAATGACTGATTACTTCACTTCTAAGTAAAGTAGTTTGGTGAGTACTGAACAAACTGTTTTAATACAGGATACTGTATTTATAATTTAGGCCTACGTGTATTTTATTATGTTCATTGTAGGCTTAAAAGTCAATACATAAATCTAAAATAAGTCTGATTGCATTTGTTATTTTTCATTTTCCACCTCACTAGACTGATAATATCAATCTCGGTTACTACGACACACGTTTATAACAACATAATGTTTAAGGTCCCTTGGATGTCGTTATAACCAAGTTCTACTGTATATCTAAATGAGTATAAAAAATTTAATCACCTATGATTGAAGTTGTTACTGATATGTGCATCAATTTCAAGAAGTAATTATTGAATACCCCCCCGGAATAAGGATGTAACCAACAATCACGTTTCAGAAGCAAGGATATTTCAGGGGCATATTTCTTTAGGCTTATATTTACTGTCATAGCTATTTGACTAAAAAAGGATACAAGTTTATTCAGCAAATGAACTCAATAATTTATTGTCATAAATAAATGCTTTAGGGAAGAGTCTGGTAGTATCGGACAGTGCGTTTCTTTCATCTACCACCATATAGTAGTACCTGAATAACATGGTTACGTTTCTCTATTCGACATCACAGAAACGTAACCATGTCAATCAGGTACTATCATCGTGTGGTAGATGAAATAAACTCACTATCCGATATTACCCGATGTCCGATACTACCCGACTCTCCCCTAAAATTATTTTTTCCACCTACATCACACATTTCAATAATAGTCGACCTCGGTGGCGCAGTGGGTATAGCGCTCGAGGTTGCGGGTTCGATCCCGGCCCAGGTCGATGGCATTTAAGTGTGTGTAAAAGAACTCCTGCGAGACAAAAATACCGGCACACCGGCGACGCTGATATAACCTCTGTAGTTGCGAGCGTTGTTAAATAAAAACCATAGTTTAATTAATTTTTCAAGAATATGATGATACATCCTTTTTCCGGAGAGGTCTTCAATTACATCTCACTTGACGATATGTATCAGAGGAAGAACAATTGTTTGTATACATCTGAAGTCTGATTAGTGTAATATGCTACTAGTCAGCGATATATGCAATGGAGGGGAAAAGAAACTGGCCACCCTATCCCGTTATCTCACGAGTGATCCCTTATTGGTGTTACTTATGAAGTTCCAATCTGTCTTTGCACAGTTGAATTAACAAACAACATAATTTTAATAAAGGATTAAACTGGAGAAAATAATGGAACGAAAGTTAAAATAAAATAAAAATACTTCATTTGTTTCTCAGTTTTGCCTTTCCTAATGAACTAACAATGCTATTTTTTTTTAATTTTGTGTTATTTATGCCACGCCCCATGAAACGCAATGTTAAATACAACAAGACTGTAGAAAAAGAAATTATGTAAAATGTTAAATACAGCAACTTTAGTGGTGTAAAATATTTTCCGAGGAAACCATCAACTGACAAAAAGTGATAAACATTACAACCAGGCCCCGATGTTTTTTTTTTAATTTGTCAAATTTTTGGTAAAAGAAGTAAGTAAGATATAGTATCTATAGACATAGTTAAAAATGATGTGACACTAATTTCGTTATTTTTTCCCCACCATGTAATGCCATTCACATTCTTCTTTAGTAATAGTCGTATACATGGCATTGTATTTGCAACATTCACGGCGAAATAAATCTTAATAATAATAATAATAATAATAATAATAATAATAATAATAATAATAATAATAATAATTTTAGCCATTGTAAATGTTACTTAAAGTTTTATACATGGACATCATTTTATTTTTACTTCAATTTTTATTGTACCCGAGTTTTTGAACGTACTTCACTCCCACACCTTCTATTAATGAAGTTCAACCGTCCTCCACACAGATCCAAGACCGCATATACAGCCTTAGTAGCCTTACGATCATAGTAAACAGTACATTCCAAAAATATGTTCACGTTTTCCAGTGACGAAAGAGCTTTCAATATTGAATCATTTTCGCACATGTACTGTCGTCCGTTTGCCTACGTCGCATCCTGGTTTCTCCCACCAGCTTTTATTCGCCAGCTAGTGGCTGGGCTGTCTTAGCTCTTTTCTGAGAACATTAATTTCTGTTAGGAATTGGACGTCTACGTAATATTGTACAACTGTTTAAAACAACTTAAATAAAAGGGCCACTGTCACGTGATTTCCTCCCTCTCTACGACCTTACTACATAACCACTTGGGCGGACAGTAGATAGCATGTCTGAGTAATTTTATCTCTTCGGATCGGACAGAAATGAAGATTGAATTTACAGTACATTAGGTACTCTTTTATAGAGTAGGTACAGAATTATTTCAACATGAGTTACTAGTTACAAAGGACTAAAATGGTAATTGGGATTAGGTACAATAGTCTATAGTGTGATTATATGCACATTAGAACTGAAGTCTGTATCGAAATGAACGGCCACCATTTTAAAAATGTGTTTAAATATTCATATTATGATTATTTTTCAATTTAACTTCATTCTCTATATTGTACGCTGCAGACAGTATAATATACACTGCATAATGAATACGTCCACATGGACAGCTCAGTTCTTGAGTAAAAATACTCATTGTTAATACTGTACTGTATTTTGATTGAACAAAAACCTAATGAAAATGATCAAACTCAAAATCGCCATATTTCCTAGTTTACGTAAAGGGATGAACTACTTTTCTTCCCTCTTATACCTAGTAAAGTGATTTGTTTGTATTCTACGCCAGTATCATCGAACTCCAGTCGTGGAAGGGGGTAGCAAACGGCGTTGATACAAAGGTATAGCTAGGTTAATATTAAAAATGTTAGTAAAAATAAATAAAATGATGTCCCTGTACAAAAACTCAGTCGTCAAGGGGTAGTAGGCCACTGAAGGAAATAAACAGAATTCCAAAATAAGTTGTTTCACCGTTGTTTTGTAACTCACATCTTCAACACTAATACTGTATACTACTGTATTTATATACAAATTTTAAGAAATGCTATCCGTGTTTTTCGCAAAAATAATTTTTTTTGAAGAAACAGACTATTTTCGAGAAAATTCTCGTCAAATTTACTGTCATAAATGTCACATTTATGAGAAAGCCTGCACTTCACTCCTTTGTACATCTCTCTCGTCACATTTCGCATTTATAGCTAATAAAAAAAAACCTGGCTTGATTAGAAGTGTCTAAAGCCTGATCACACACCGCGGCAACTTCTCCGACACTTGTGTAATGCAGTCTATCTATAACTCAGGCTAACGAACGAAAGCTTTCAAACTGCCATGAAATCGAGACTGCGTCCATATTAAAGCTAGGGACCGGATTTTTATGTAATATCAAGATGTGAAATATGCACATATTTATGTAAGAAAAATAAGCTGAATATCTACCAAAATATGTAAAATCGTGAAAATATTTAATATCAATATCTGCGCTGGTTCGTATTGTTAAGCCTAGATATTTGTAGTCTGGTACAATTTTTAATTTTCTGTTCTTCATGACGGTTTCTGCTGTTTCTAGTGCTCTTCCGCCGTTTCTGAGTAACATCATTTCTATGTTGTCCACATTTATATCAAATTTGTTTCTATTGCACCATTTTACATGATGTTTATTGTTTGTTGTAACTTTGTAAGGTCTTTAGACCCTACTACTATGTCCTCCGCTTATGCGTATGAGATTATTCCCTTCTTGATTTTTACAATACAAAGTAGTTTTATGATAAAGGTTGCCGTTTGTTCACTCATATTTACAGTGGGCGGTAAGGGGTGAGTGCCTCTTTTACTTCCTAGAACTAAGATGTTATGTTTCATCCCGAAACATATCCTTTCTCGAGTAGGTAAAAAGGCTTTTTAAATCTGTGTATTTCAAATTGTTAACTTCCCCAGAAGAAGTTTTCTTTTTCCTTTTAAAGAAGTAAAAATGAATAAAACCCCTAAATATGTAGATTTATGTAATACCAAGCAATAATATTTAATGTGGGGTAAATATGTAAAAATATGTAGTATCAAATTTTAATATATTAATGGTAATTACATGATTCGCAAAGATTCGTTATTTATATACGGTTAGGTTGAAAGGAATATAATATGTAATTGCATAAAATCCGGTCCCTAATTGTAACGGAGAAGTATGCAACTATAATCACAAACTTTCCAAAGGCCGCTGAAAATTTCAACCTAAACATCGTTACAACACTAAACTCTAGGTACTGTTTTAAAACAAATACTGTACGTATCCACTGTTAAACCAGATTCTTGCGTTAATAAATATCGCATTTATTTGGTGAAGAAACAGTGTTCAGATTTTCAATACTACATACGAGAACAAATTAGCGATGATATAAGCAATTGAAATCGTACCGCACTTAAGAAAAACACTTCATGATTATAATTTACGAAAATATCATTATTAAACAAGGAATTGGAAGAAATAAAATATGACAATCGTATATTACTCCTATAATAGTTAAAATCTTCGATGCATTCGCTATGAAATATAACGGTTGCCGATTTTAAAATTTAGAATTAAAAAAATTAATAATAATAATAATAATAATAATAATAATAATAATAATATTTTATATATTTACTAATATTTATTGTGCTGTACAACAGCTAGAGGCCAATAACAGTTCAGGATAGAATGACAATAAATACAAAATGACAAAATTAACAATGACACAAATTAAATAAAAATGCATAAATAAAGACAATTTCACATAATGACAATAGTGACAATGAAAGGACGGAATAAAATGGATACTGTGAAATACAAAATTCAGAATGACTCAATAAAAACAACAGTAACATTCATGATACAAGAATATAATAAATTAATTAATACAAATGATATCAATGATATGGATTTGAGGGAGGTGGGATATGATGGTAGAGACTGGATTAATCTTGCTCAGGATAGGGACCAATGGCGGGCTTATGTGAGAGCGGCAATGAACCTCCGGGTTCCTTAAAAGCCAGTAAGTAAGATATCAGTGATTAAGAGAATAATTTAAGGAGTTAAGTACAGCTTACAGCATTAAAATTTTTGGAAATATTCAACATTTTTTCCCTCCATTACTGTATCTTGTACAATAATGAAAATTGGTATGTGTAGAACACTGTCCTTCTGCTATATGAAAAAAAGAAAAAGACAATAATGGAGGAAAAATGTTGAATATTTCCAAAAATTTTACTGCTGTAAGCTGTACCTAACCCCTTAATAAAAACAATAATTCTAAACAAAACATAAATTAATATTAGTAACAAAATGACAAACAACTCAATAAAGTAAATCCTACACACTAAATGGATCCAAATTAAATCCATGTAAATTGGCATATTTTATACATCTACAGACCGGTTAATAATAATAATAATAATAATAATAATAATAATAATAATAACGCATCCAATTGCTGTAAATTGAGAGTAAACAGCAAGCAAAAAGAAAAAGTGGGTGCCATTTAGAGTTCTCGCCGCCATTCATAGATGCCGCATCGGCTGGAGAATGCCCGCGAGTCATCTCTCGGTGGAATTTGGAACTAACTGCAACGCAGTATAATTTATTATTGAGGCGTTCCCATTATTCTACTCTTCACTCGGATGTCTTACAACGACGGACTTTCCATTGAATTATAATTTATTTATAATAGCTTAGATTGATTATAAATTGTCAAAAGCAGAACATCTTATTATTATGGAGAATGCAATATTTCTTGGATTCTGTAAGATCATCCAACATCGTATTCCCATGTTAACCTATTCCGCAACAGATACAACAATAAAATAATATTAATCAAATTTCTTATGAAAAATTTAGTACGAAAAAAATTCTTTTTCTGACTCTTATGTTAGAGATTGTACTATAGGTTTCTTAAAATAGCTAAAAATAAGGATAACATCAAAATTCAAATATTTGACCAATTCATAATGTAAACACTGTTAGGTTGAATAACATAATATGCAAGTTTTCAGATATGTTTTTAAAACTAATAATAATAATAATAATAATAATAATAATAATAATAATAATAATAATAATAATAATAATAATAATTTATTTTATCTGGCAGAGTTATGGCCGTAAGGCCTTCTCTTAGGTTTTAAAGAACATTAAAATCGCTTAGTGATATCGTGATTTTAAAACATTGCAAGTCCTATTTTGTCCCGAATGTTGAAATGTGCGTATATTTTCAAAATGCGTGCGCTGACAACACATCGTAAGCCCCAAATATTTCTTTATTTTATAAATAACGAAAGTATAAAAGTTGTTAGCTATGGTTTAAAGAGATAAGTTATTTTGCTATCCAATGCAATGTCTTCAAACGCAGTTACAAGGTTTTAACTACAGTGTGAGTCAGCCAGGACTAGACCGGCGTTAGCGGAGAGTCGTATCAAAACAATCGTTACTGGGACAGTGAAAATCCACACCGTTTTCACGAACAACCTCTACATGACGTAAATTCGAGCCATTTCGGAGAACGAACTATGGCGAGTTGCTGGACATGTCTTCAAGAGATGTCCAGCCCGCCAGATATCACAAGGACGTCATTTCGAACATAAATTATGAATTTGGTAAGTACATCATTATGCAATATTAACCGCAAAAGCGAGGAACGAATCGCCCGCATATGGTAGCTCGTTACGTATGAATCAGCCGCCGTGAGTGCGGTTAGGAGTCTAGCCCTTGCTGGTTCACCCTGTAGTATGCCAACAAAATACAAATAGGGGAGAGTCGGGTAGTATCGGACATCGGGTAATATCGGACAATGAGTTTCTTTCATCTACCACACGATGATAGTACCTGATTGACATGGTTACGTTTCTGTGATGTCGCATAGAGAAACGTAACCATGTCATTCAGGTACTACCATATGGTGGTAGATGAAAAAAAAAACGCACTGTCCGATACTACCCGACTCTCCCCTAATGTATTTTTATTTCCAACGGACCTATAGATTCTGAAGAAAAAAAAGTTGAATTACAGTGGAATTATAGAAGCGAAAGGTATATATCCCCCTTTAATCAGTTATTTAACGACACTTTATCAAGTACATAGTTCTGTAGCATTAAAAAAATGGTGATAGCGATGATTTTCATTAGGTTTACCTCACAGTCTCATCACGTTTGGGGGGGGGGGAGAAAATTACAGAGAAAAAACCAAGCATGTGGACCTACGGTTTCGGTCCTTCAGCCTGTTTCCATGCTCATTTCTTGATCAGTCTATATAAATTTCTTTTCTCCTGTGAGGATTATATCATAGCTGCTGCCGTCCTATCTGAATGTTCATCCCACTTTCTGTATCATTTGACGTTATTTTGTTTAATATTGTCTTCACCTGTAATTCAAATACTTCCTGAATGCAAGAAAGATTGCAACACACCCACAAGAACACACCCGGATAAAGTTAATGCCTGACAAGTAAATAAAGCCGTGTCTTCTGTAAGACAATGAAATGGTCAGAGATAAACTATTAGGAGCACTTAATGGCATACAGAACGAAGAATAACAAACACAGAATGAAATATCTCAATTAGTACACGGTCGTTAGCTTATATTGTTAGCCTCCCTTCTGCTTGTAGGATCTTAAAGCTAACATTATTACTGTTGAATCACTTAACCTAAGTTAAACAACGTTACAATTTATATCGTCTTTTAAAACAGTCTAATAATTCTACTGTCATCATTTTCAATGTCACCGACACTTTGCTACTTCTTATCAGTTATAAAGAGAGCCAATTTTCTATTAATTAAATTTAATAAGCTTCCCTTAGTTGTACGAAAATGTCTAGACTTTAATTACTAATACACATCGTGTTTCAAAATTATGGTGACACTTTCATATGATTATTATTAGTCATCGTCATATTAAATAATTATTAATGATTACAGAACACGGGTAACTATTAATAATGGAATACCTCAAGGATCAATATTTTTTATTGGGTTATTTTACGACGCTGTATCAACATCTAGGTTATTTAGCGTCTGAATGAAATGAAGGTGATAATGCCGGTGAAATGAATCCGGGGTCCAGCACCGAAAGTTACCCAGCATTTGATCGTATTGGGTTGAGGGAAAATCCCGGAAAAAACCTCAACCAGGTAACTTGCCCCGACCGGGATTCGAACCCGGGCCACCTGGTTTCGCAGCCAGACGCGCTGACCGTTACTCCACAGGCGTGGACAGGATCAATATTAGATCCCCTACTTTTTCTAGTGTTCATAAATGATCTTGCCCTCCTAATGAAAGATGTAAGTCATCCCATATTATTTGCAGATGACACAAGTATAGTGATTAATGATTACAGCCAATAACTCCAACACATTCTAATCTTCAATAGAGGCAATTCTCCACAAAATAATATGTAATTGGTTCTCAGCCAATAAATTAGTATTAAATTTTAACAACAATAATATAATTAAATTTAAATCCTACCCAATTTCAAGCGCATTTGAATTGTTCCGGGGCCGGGTATTGATCCCGGGATCTCTGGTTGAACGTACCAGCGCTCTATCAACTGAGCTACCCAGCAACTCCACCCGACACCGTCTCAATGTTTCCCTTTATATCCACACAACTCGTTTGGGCTGACGAGACGCCAGAGACCCACATCGAGTGCATACAAGTCTGTGTGACCTAGAATTGTGGTTTTCTGTTAACGTGCCTACAGTAACGTATATCTTATGCAAATCTATTTTTCCCTTGAAATTATTCAAATCTCCTTTACAGGGAGATTTACCTGAAAAACTAGATTCAAGCGCAATTATTAACAGGCACCTAATAGGAACAACAACAACAACAACAACCAAATTTCTTGGCTTATAAATCGATAATATGTTAAATTGGAAAAATTATATTAAAGAAATTACCCCCAAACTAAATTCAGCATGTTTTGCTATTAGATCTATGCAAAAGATAGTAAATATCAATACCTTAAAAACAATATACTTTGCATACTTTCACTCGGTAATGAGTTTTGGAATGATATTCTGAGGAAAGTCTACATATTGTAACGGTATATTCCTACTACAAAAAAGAGTAATTAGAATAAAAGTAGGTGCCAAGTCTAGAGAATCGTTTAGGACCATTTTCATAAAACTACAAATAATACCCATGGTTTGTCAGTATATTTTTTCATTAATAAATTTCTTCGTATATAATCGTGAAAACTTTGTAACTAAATCAACAGTTCATAACATAAATACACGTCAAAAAAATTACTTTCATACTCCATCGGCAAGTCTATCGTGCTATCAAAAAGGAGTTCGTTATATGGCAGTAAAAATGTTTAATAGCCTCCCTATCGATATAAAAAATCAAACTCAAAACATAAGATTATTTAGGGCCACATTAAAGAAGTATCTAATTTCTCACGCCTTCTATTCTGTAGGCGAATTTATGACATTCAACAAGCTGCATGATTATTTCTGTGTTGTATTAAGCATTGATACTAAAACTTTGTGTTGTACTAGTAGAATATATTGTAAAACCGTTCTGTATATATTTCAACTAGAATGTGACTATAATTAAGACTTTGTAGTACTATTAAGATTTTTTTGACATGTTCCATATTCTAGCTGTGAAGCGTGTACGAATATCATGGAATGTAAATGTATACAATACATATTAGATATGCATACTATACGTTTCTAAACAAAAATCCTGTTCATGTAGCTATATAATAGCAATGTGAGTGTAAATCTGATAGGTAACTGGAACACATTTCCCTCAAGCAAGATAATGAAGACAATCTATCTCTTCAACTCCCACTTCTTAATGCAAACCCTGAAGTTTACAAATTCTTGGAATCCTTCAAGTGTTTGATGTTTAATCTCTGTGACCTTTAAGTGTAACAGGAATAGCAGAGAAACTCCAACCTGTCACAATGAGTCATGGGAGCATGTCATTCCACAAACTTAGCTCACTTCACACTACGCCAATGAGGTACGGTAGAGCTTTCTGCTTAAATTCCAACTCAGCCAAAAATTATTTTTATCATTTTAAGAGTCATACATTCGTGTACCTTCTCCGGGTCCGCCAATGTTTCAATGCCAAATTTCATACCTAAAATCTGTGTTCGGAAGTTCTTAGCCGTCGAGTAGTTGTCACGATTGCCATGAGATTAGAGGTTCATGCTTTCAAAGCTAACCGACGGTGATGAATTTTTTCATAGTGATAAAAAATCTTCGCCATTATTTAGTCTACACTTTGTTGGTTGTGTGTAAGACCAGATCAGATGTTTCCGTCGAGCAAATAAATGGGTGCATAGAAAGAGTTGTAATAATATTATTATATAATTTACATCATTCTACATATAGCCTTGTACAGTAATGGCAAAAAACACCGGACCGACCCTTGTAGCTGATTTCAGAGCCTTGTTCACTCCAGAGCACGATAGACTGGTAACTAAGACTTTCGTGGTTCGAATCCTGCCTGGGAAGGAAACTTTTTTTTTGTTCCTTATTCAAATTTATTCCCAATACTTTTCGATTGCTGGTAAAATTCATGTTCTAGGAATAATAAGTTAATTAAGTAGTAAAATATCGCTGCAATCGAAAAGTATTGGGAATAAATCTGAATAAGGAACAAAAAACAGTTTCCTTCCCAGGCAGGATTCGAACCACAAAAGTCTTAGTTACCAGTCTATCGTGCTCTGGAGTGAAAAAAGCTCTGAAATCAGCTACATGGGTCGGTCCGATTTTTTTTTGCCACTACTGTACATTATACATTAAATCCAGACGTTTGAGATGGGAAGGGCATGTAGCAAGTATGGACGAATCCAGAAGAAATGCATATAGAGTGTTAGTTGGGAGGCCGGAAGGAAAACTATCTTTGGGGAGGCCGAGACGTAGATGGGAGGATGATATTAAAATGGACTTGAGGGAGGTGGGATATGATACTAGACACTGAATTAATCTTGCTCAGGATAGGAACCTATGGTGGGCTTATGTGAGGGCGGCAATGAACCTCCGGGTTCTCTAAAAGCCATTTGTAAGTAAGTATATATAGAACTAAAACATAAATATCATATTACAATATAGAGGGGGAAAAAACAAAAACAAAAAATCACGACTTTTTGGGGAAATTACAAGAATGATAAAAAACTGCAATTTATGGAATTCCTCTAGAACAAGCAATATATAACTATCAAGGTTGTGAAATAAATTGAACGAAACACAAATGGTGTAAATTAAAAAAGTATCAACTTTCCAGAAGTCTGTGGAAGTCTAAAAACGGTAATACAATTTTATAAAACAATGGTTATACCACCATTTGATATTAATGGGAATCCATGCATGTCGCGGAGGAGCATTAGATGGCCGCTGTAACTAAAATTACCAGATTATGGAGACGTAGATGGGAGGATAATATTAAAATGGATTTCAGGGAGGTGGGATATGATAATAGAGATTGGATTAATCTTGCTCAGGATAGGGACCGATGGCGGGCTTATGTGAGGGCGGCAATGAACCTCGGGTTCTCTAAAAGCCATTTGTATTTAAGTACTTCTAGCATTAAAAGGTCTATGGCAATTCTGAAAAATCATTCATACGGAATATCATAATTCCCCCCCCCCCTTTCTATCCGTTAGTGTGTGTTTGTTACAATATATGTACAAATTTATTATTTCTTAAATTTAAGCTCCTAGTTCACATTTCAATTTGACTCATCTATTTCACTGTAATCGTTATTATGCTTATATATGTGTTATTCTGTGTTTCTGGCAATCCAGGATGCCTGGGCAGACTATTTCTTGGAAATAAATTATATATATATATATATATATATATATATATATATATATATATATATATAGTACTAAAAATAAATATCATATTTCAGTAAAGAGGGGGAAAAACAAAACAAACAAAAAATCACGACTTTTTTGGGGAAAATTACAAGGATGATAAAAAAATTGCAATTTACGGAATTCCTCTAGAACAAGGAAAAAAATATGTAACTATCAAGGTTGTGAAATAAATTGAACGAAACACAAATTAAAAAGTATGAACGTTCCAGAAGTCTGTGGAAGTCTAAAAACGGTAATACAATTTTATAAAACAATGGTTATACCACTCATTTGATATTAATGGGAATCCATGCATGTCGCAGAGGAGCATCAGATAGCCACTCTAACTAATATTACCAGATTTTGGGCAACTGATGTTTTTGCCAAAAAAACTTTCAATTGGTTAGACGCAAATATTGTATCTCTCAATATTAACAAAGCAGCTGCCATACATGTTTGTTTAAATAAAACAGGACTTCCCTCAAGTGAAAATAATTTTAAAATAACTTTCCATACAAGAAATCATTCAAACGTTTATCCTTGTTTATGTTTTAAACTTCTTACATGTGGACAGATGAAATATTTAGGCATTATAATGGACCAAAATTTCCGTTGGGAAAAAGAAATAGATTACCCTTTATATAAATTAAGACAATTACCAACTACGCTCCCTTCCCACATGTAATATAATACGAACTATTTATTCAGCTTTAGTCCGGTGGCTTTTTAAGTATGGAATAACAGGTTGTGGAGGTATAACAAAATCTGTTCTAATCCTCCCGAATCAACTTAATAAGAGAATAATAAGAATTTGTTTAAATAGCCATTTAGATTATCCAACAAATCTCGTATATAAAGATGTCAAAGTTTTAGACATCAAAAAGAATTACCAATATTTACTATTAACTTTTTACCACAAAAATTAAACTAAGTACTAGACAAATTACCATGCTTATTCTACAAGAAGATATGCTATTTCTCTGCCACTAATTGAACCAAAGTGTAATACCAAATCTGGTCTCAGGCATAGCTCTAATTCGACCCAATTCTTTCATTAATCATAATTATCCTCACCTAACATTAATGAACGTTTTTGGGTTTAAAAAGGAAGTGTACAAATTAGTTATGCAAACTTTTATCTAATACAATACTTTACTCCAAAGAATATTTCCTGCATTTTTGTATTACAATTCGTCTCACTTAATTTTGTAGTCTGTGCTGTTTTATATTTCTATTTTGCCTTAACGTGTAAAATTTTACGTTTCCAAAAACACTCGGGAACAGAAGCTTTGACATTCTTGGGAGTCAGCTAATTTCAAATTATATCATTTTAAATTTTGTTTAAAAGTGGTCAAGAAATATATTTTCTTCCTTCATTATTTCTTTTTTCTCTTCTTCCTTTTCTTTCTTCTTTCCTTATTATTATTATTACTATTATTATTTACCATGTAATCCGTGATTGCTTACTCATTAAACCCCAAGGAAAATAGCAATAATTGGTTTGTATCATAAGTCGAGAGTAGAAAATCCAGTTGAAGCAAACTGCAAGGACTTCATGACGGGTATTGTATCTACAGCAAACACATGTTCAGCATAGAAACCGTAAGTGTAGCCTTTGTAGTTTATAAAGGAAACCAATAAAATTGTTATCATAAATCTGGGATACAGAACATCATCGAAAGGGACTGGCAAGACACTGCACTATCAGAAATCACATGTACATAATGGAAATACCCATGTGTAGCCTTTACGTGCTACAAGAAAAACATATCAGTTGATATGTGATTCATGAATGTGATGCAATAAGCCTCACATGCTATCAATTGTTTAGGATGATAATTATGGAATAGAGAATATCAATGAAAGGGACCAGGGCGACAATGCACCATTAGAAAACACATGTATATTATGGAAATCTTCAGGTGGAGATTTTATGTGCTACAAAGAGAAGAGATCAATTAGCATGTAATCCATGATGTGATTTAGTAAGTCTAACATGATATCAATTGTTTAGGATCACAATTTTGAAACAGAAAATACCAAAAACAAAGGGACTGATAGGTCACCGAACCATTAGAAATCACATATACACGATGGAAATCCCCAGAAGTAGACCCTATGTGCTGCAAGAAGAAGAGACGACCTGGCATATAATCTATGAATGTGATACAGTAAGCATCACATGATATCAGAAATGTTTTGTATAACAAATCTGGAACATAGAATACGAACAAAAGGTACTGGCAGGACACTGTACCATCAGAAATCATATTTACATGATGGAAATGCCAAGGTGTACACCTTGTGTGCTACAAGGAGAGGAGACCACCTGACATGTAATCCAAGAAAGTGATTCAGTAAGTCTCACATGATATCAATTGTTTAGGACGACAATTCTGCAACAGAGAATACCAACAAATGGGACAGACAGAACACTGCACCATTGGAAATCACATGTACGTGATAGAAATACCAAGACGTATAGTTAGCGAGATATAAGGAGAAGAGGCCAGCTGATATGTAATCCATGATATCAGTTGTTTAGGACGACAATTCTGCAACAGAGAATGCCAACAATTGGGACAGACAGAACACTGCACCATTGGAAATCACATGTACGTGATAGAAATACCAAGGCATATAGTTAGCGAGCTATAAGGAGAAGAGGCCAGCTGATATGTAATCCATGATATCAATTGTTTAGGACGACAATTCTGCAACAGAGAATATCAACAAATGGGACAGACAGAACACTGCACCATTGGAAATCACATGTACGTGATAGAAATACCAAGGCGTATACTTTGCGAGCTATAAGAAGAGGCCAGCTGACATGTAATCCATGATATCAATTGTTTAGGACGACAATTCTGCAACAGAGAATACCAACAATTGGGACAGACAGAACACTGCACCATTGGAAATCACATGTACGTGATAGAAATACCAAGGCGTATAGTTAGCGAGCTATAAGGAGAAGAGGCCAGCTGATATGTAATCCATGATATCAATTGTTTAGGACGACAATTCTGCAACAGAGAATATCAACAAATGGGACAGACAGAACACTGCACCATTGGAAATCACATGTACGTGATAGAAATACCAAGGCGTATACTTTGCGAGCTATAAGAAGAGACTATCTGACATGTAATCCATGAATGTAATACAATAAGCCTCATATGCTATCAATTGTTTAGAATGACAATTATGGAACAGAGCATACCAACAAAAGGGATCCGGGCGACAATGCACCATTAGAAATGACATCTATATTATGGAAATCTTCAGGTGGAGATTTTGAGTGCTACAAAGACAAGAGATCACTTTGCATGCAATCCATGAAGTGATTCAGTAGGCCTAAGCTTCACATGATATCAATTATTGTTTAGGGCGACAATTCTGCAACAGAAAATATCAACAAAAGGGACTGACTGGAGACTGAAATATTAAAAATCACATGTACATGATGGAAATAACTGGGTGTACACTTTATGTGCTACAATGAAAAGAGACCACCTGACATGTAATCCATGAATGTGATACAATAAGCCTCACATGATATGAACTGTTTAGGATGAAAATTCTGCAACAGAGAGTGCCAACAAAAGGGACTGACAGGACACTGCACCATAAGAAAGTACATGTACACTTTGTGTGCTACAAGAAGAAGAAGAGACGACCTGGGATGTAATCCATGAATGTGATTCAGTAAGCCTCACATGATATCAGAAATGTTTTGTATGAAACAATCTGGAACAGAGAATACCAACAAAAGGGAATGACAGGACACTGAACCATCAGAAATCACATGTACATGATGGAAATCTCCAGATCTAGACTTTATGTGCTAGAAGAAGAAGAGCTCACCTAGCATGTAATCAATGAATGTGATACAGTAAGCCTCACATGATATCAATTGTTTAGGATGACAATTTTGGAACAGAGAATAACAACAAAAGGGGCTATGAAGTTATTGACGGAACATTGTACCCTTAGAAAACACATGTACATGATGGATATCCCTAGGAGTAGACATTTTGTGCCAGAAGTAGAGACCATCTGGTATGCAATCTATAAATGCGATACATTAAGGCTCACAATATATAAATTATTGTATGTCTTCATAAAATAATTTGTACAGGGAATACCAACGAAGGGACTGTAATGGTCTTGCTGACGGGGCTTTCTATCCTTAGAAAAAACATGCACAGGATGGAAATGCCTATGTGCTAGGCTAGAAGAAGAGAACGCTTGGCTTGTAATCTATGAATGTGGCACAATAAACTTGACAAGGTTATCAATTGTTTGGTATTGTAAATCTGGTCAGAGTATACCATCACAGAAGTTTGTGAATAAACTTACCAAACTAGGTAAGATTTCAGGACTTATTAACTAAAATCAATTCATTGCTTGATTGCAACTGTCAGATGTGTGGAGGGTGGACGTTTTAGATTGATGGTTCAAAGCAAACCTGTCGTTCAGAATGGCTTTCTTCAACTTTATTCTATGTTGTACATCACTGGGGCAACTCTTAGCAGGAAGTAGAGAAGACAGTACCTGCAAGAATGTGATTATATAATGTAATTTAACAAATCTCTACATACTTAGACTTCAACAAACAAAATTTGATAACACGATCTCAAGGGAAAAAATGGAACTCTCTGCATCAAAATCCAGTTAATTCCCGATTTACCACGAAAATCGTCTGTAGCTGCATTTAGATTGGCAACAGGCCAGGATTGTTTGGCCAAACACCTGCATAGAATTGGAATATATCAGTCCCCTAACTGCCCATTGTGCAACTGAAACCAAGAAATGGATTCGGAACACCTCAAAATCTGTGCTTCAGTGGCTGGTCATGATAATATCTTTGAAAAATATTGGAGTGCAAGAGGTCAAATGACTTTATTGTCAAACGCCTGGCATTAGAAAACAACAACAACAATTTAACAAATCTTCACTTAAATACAGAGGTTGTTCTAAATAACCTAAGTGTAGAAGGAAAGTATAGCTGTAATGATTCCACAGAAGTCGACTTCAAGTTTCTCAAGAACGATAATAGAAATTACGGCAATCGAATCATTTAAGGCCATGTTACGGAAACTAAGCACTAAAAGTACAATATTTTCTTCTCATATACAAGTATTACCTACGGAATTACACCTCCAATTCAAAACTTCTTCAAATAAATATTGTAAATGAATTTCTAAGTAAGAACGCAATTCTAGTCGACATGAAAATAGAGCAAACATAAAAAACTCTTTTTTTTTTTGTAAAAATGTTGAAATCTCAGTTTCCGGCAGCACTAGTAAGCTTACGAGTAAAGGATATACTGTGATTCAACCGATGAAATTCCGGGCAATTGGTCATCGTACACATTTCACTGTCATCTTCATCATAGCAAAGGGTTTCTATTGTCATTGTAAGCTGTAGTAAATGTGTACGCAATGCAATAGTGGTTGCAAGGCTTACCTCGTCACAGGCGGCACAGCGAGGCTTGAGTTGCTCGGCATAGTGGCGCTCGCAGTACAGCAGGTCGTCGTGGACGCAGTAGGTGAGGTCCACCAGAAGCTCCTCGCAAGAGCTGCACACGAAGCAGGCGGGGTGCCACATGGTGCGGTCCCCGAACTTGGGGGCTACCACCCCCACCTCGCCCATGCCCACCATCTGGTGGCACTGCGGACACTCCTGCAACACATTTAACAGAAGTAACTAAAACCATTTCAGTTTTTGCTTGAGGGAGGCCAAGGATTTATAGAAAAGAACCTTATTGGTAGAGAAATTGAAATATCATAATTGTGATAAATACGATAAAAATAAAGAAGCGTGCTTTGTGCTCCTTTTTTCGGTTTTCTTTATATAACTGAAACCCTCTGATGCCAGTTTCATTATTGCACAATAACGGTATAAAACAGTGACGACCAACTCGTGTTCTTTGTGAACGAGTACTCTGGGTTGCACACATGAAGTATGTGTGAAGTATGCAAGAAAAGATAGTCCCACTCAAACAGTTAACCTCGGCAAGTGAGATGCTTGTTTGCAATGCCAATGTCTCTCAACTTTGCTCGAGACTGCTTCGAAAGAGCAGAAGAGCTGAATTGTCACCGCTGCTTTAAATGGATATTACCGCGATAAATTCTATTTCCAGCGATATGCCTAGTGGTTCGAAAAATACATACTTTCTTTCTAAATTTAAATTTTAATAAATGAGGCTATCAAGTGCAAAACTCGCCTTATCCAAAATTAAAAAAAAAATAAGTTACATATGGGATGTTTTACTTCTTGCGGCTCTCTATCTACTGATATACAGTCGGTTTGTGCAAATTTTGTCTAATTCCTCTTCCATAGAGCTCAGAAAACTACTATCAAATGCAAAACTGTCCATATCCATTACGGTTTTTCCTGTTTTCTGACAAATCACTTTACCTGGATAAGGCGAGTTTTGCATTTGATAGCCTCAAATATTTCAGACTTTGTTTACTTCTTCAGGACATGGCTAGGAACTTTTGTTTTTGTTGAGTCTGATATACGTGAAATGCGCATGCTCAACTCTTTGCTTTCTTCTGATACAGAGCACGTGGATCAAAGAGTACTGTATAGACCTAACTGTGATCCTCTCTGACACGGACATGGTTATCGTTCCCAGACAGTGATGAGGGAGGCACCAGCTGTAATATTTCGATTGTTGACTAGAATTTTTTGAAGATGTGATTCACAGGAAGTTTGTTCCAAACGGACGTGCAGTCGATGCGAATATTTTTCTCAATAGCTAGAAAGCCACCGGCGTGGCTCAGTCGGTTAAGGCACTTGCCTGCCGGTCTGAAGTTGCGCTCGGGCGGGGGTTCGATCCCCGCTTGGGCTGATTATCTGGTTGGTTTTTTTCCGAGGTTTTCCCCAATCGTAAGGTGAATTCCAGATAATCTATGGCGAATCCTCTGCCTCATCTCGCTATCACCATTCTCATCGACGCTAATAACCTAGTAGTTGATACAGCGTCGCTAAATAACCAACTATAAAAAAACAGCTAGAACGAGTCCATGAAATTTTGAGACAGTTAATCGAAACAGAATTGTCTTGCAAGAGGGCAAAGGAAGACCCCATACCGTCGAAACAACCATGGAAAACATCCATGAATTTGAAGGAATCGAACTGCTACCATAACCAGCATATAGCCCTGATCTTGCGCCAACAGATTTACCATTTGTTTTAATCCACGGCCCACTTCCTGATTGGAAGGAATTTCCAAAACTTGGAAGCGCTAAAATGTAAATCACCGAATTCTTCACATCAGAAACCAGAAATTGGTGGCTCAAGAATGTAATGGCCATTACTTTGAAGATTAGATTAATTTATTCCTTCATAACACACTCCAATTAAACTTCTGCTCCAAAACAGACGTTATTTAGGAGACGGTATCAGCACAGTCTAAGATATACAGTCACGAAGCTCAATACGTAATAAATATACATCCATAGATAGTTGCTAACCACTAGGATCGCTAATATCGCCTCATTACAGATAATGCGAAATAGTACCGGCACAGTCTATTATTCCTAGCACCCTCACAACGCAAGTTTCGTGACTGTATATACTAGACTGTGGTATCAGTAATCTATTCTCTGTGTCTCGGTAGCTAATTACTGATAAATGATTGACTGCAGGTTCACATGTAGTTTTTTAGGTTATGTCTTTTTTTTTGCCATGGTATGGTAAAGAGGACGTTGAACCACAATGAACTCTTAAAATCTCAGTAATAAACACCGTTGTCCAGTCATTCAGACTTTATGAAGAGCACAAAATCCTCCGCCGCGTGTCGTTTGTTTTGTGACGTGTTGTTTGCAGCTCTTTACTGCGCTGGTCAACATTCAGCCCCTACTTAATGAAAGGCCTCACCTGCTCCGATTTAATTAAGCTGGCCGCATGATTCATTTGCGAAGGCTGGGGTCTCTCTGAAGTTTACATCCACACAACTTTTCGGAGCTCGGAAACATAAAAATGTTTCTACAACATTATTCAGTATGTTAGTCATGAATTTTCTCCATGTAAAGTTTTATTCTAGTAGGAATATTTAAAAATAAATAAAACCATGCTTTAAGTTTAATAACATAGTAAAACTGATTATTCTTTACAAGCTAACTGATGTAAATAATGTAAAGAGAAATAAAGCAACAAACAAACGAACATTTAAAGAGAAAAGCATTTAAAGTAAAAATAAGTTATATCAGAACAATATACTTCAAATTATAAACATGTCTGTGCGAGATCGTGCGTATTTGCTTGGTTTCCGCACAAAACCAATCCGCGGAAAGTCTAAAATTCCACATTCAGTATTCCCAACCTAACACACATAACAATTTCCCTCTTCTTACCGCTTAAGTGACATATTGATTTTACTGCTTTAGGCTTTTAACATATTATTTTTAGAGACGTTCAATATAGCAATAATTATAAATTGGAAACTTACCACTGCAATTTCACCTAAATTACACTGTTAATTATTGTTTTTAAATATTTGCAAAAATTAAGTAAACTCTACAACTCCACTAAAGTTACTGCATTCGTGATGCAAGTAACATTAAGGAAGCCGTGAAAAAATCAACAAGATTCCAGACCCATCATAGACTGGGGGAAAAAAAAAAGGCAGACGTATATCACGGCCTGCTGGAGTATAGTAAACACAGAAAACATTTTAAAGCAATAATGTTGAAGATAGATATTTTTATTTTGCAAATTTGCCGTCATTGAACAGAAACCAAGATGGAGATTTCATTGCAACTAATTAGAAATTCCTCTTTCAGGTATGTAATAAACGATCTTCGCACAAAATAATGTACGATACACGAGCGGTATGTTTTCTTTCAATTCTCGGAAATTAAAAAAGCTCAACTACGTTTCGCTTTTTCAAACTTTTTCTCGAACATGAAAACGTCAACATACCGCTCTTGTAACGCATATTACTATTTCAAAAGAAGATTGTGAAGGTAAATAGATGAGGAAAGAGGTACATTAAAACAGTAGAGGAAAACAGAAAAAAATACAGAAAACGAAATGGAGGAAGGAGGAAGAAAAGGACAGTAAAGAAAGATATAACTACAGAACTGAAATGTTAAACATGAGGAAAAAAGAAAAGAAATTCACAGTAATAAGAACAAAAAAAAAAAAGTGAAGCAACAAACTAAAAAAAATTGTTTGGGTTGAAGCTACGAGGGAACTGCAAATTTCACGTAAAACGTCATAGGGGATTAAGAAAGGAAATAAACGAAGAGAAAGACAAACGATGGAAGAAACGAAAAAACGAAAGATGAACGATATAGGGAACAAACCTGTAATAAAGTAAGAGAAGAAAAGGAAAAGAAATGTAGGCAAAAAAGAAACTGGAATAAAAATAATGAAAAAAAAAGAAACGATTAAAAATGATGTGCTTGACAAATTAATTGACGAATATTTGTTATTATTATTATTATTATTATTATTATTATTATTATTATTATTAATCTGCGAGCGGTATCAATATTGCTAGTAGATAAGTAAATATGCGTTTCAGGCATATTGATCCCACCTGAAGGACAAATTAAGACAGGTAAAGGTCGCACGTCACGGAGGACCTGCTTCACGATCCCCCCCCCCCCGCTGTCTTTTCCAATACTTGTCAAAAATCAGACTGGAGTCACTCTGGGGACCGTGCTTTGTTCTCCAGATCCAAGGTTCAAGGCCCCTCCCACAGAGAACGTAACCGCGTCTATATCGGAATAAACCAACAGGGAAGTGGAAGATGGACGTTCTCGCTCATCGCTCGTATACTTATCGTCTTTTCCAGATTGAAATCCAAGCAACCTAAAGATTTAAATTCGACATGGTTCTCTCATATATTGCATTTTTTTAAGTAGAAGGCAGCAGCGCTTGTTACAATAAGTTTTCGTAGAGTTTATTTTACTGTTGCAAATATGTGTACAAACAGAGCGTTTATAATGTCGAGCTCATATTAACACTCTTTGCAACGTATTAAGAAATAAAAATTCTTCTCTTCCACCGTTACAGTTTGTACACAACACAATACATTTACAATTTTCTGTCAAACGAAGGTAACAATCTCAAACGAATATCCCATAAAAGAAACATTAAACACTCTCAGACTTATATCAGATAAAAAAATTTTCACCAATCTCAAACGTACATCCCGTAAAAGAAACATTCAACAATCTCAAACGTATATCCCATAAAAGAAACATTAAAAACTCTCAGACTTATATCAGATAAAAAACTTTCACCAATCTCAAACGTACATCCCGTAAAAGAAACATTCAACAATCTCAAACGTATATCCCATAAAAGAAACATTAAACACTCTCAGACTTATATCAGATAAAATAATTTTCACCAATCTCAAACGTACATCCCGAAAAGAAACATTCAACAATCTCAAACGTATATCCCATAAAAGAAACATTAAACACTCTCAGACTTATATCAGATAAAAAAACCTTCACCAATCTCAAACGTACATCCCGTAAAAGAAACATTCAACAATCTCAAACGTATATCCCATAAAAGAAACATTAAACACTCTCAGACTTATATCAGATAAAAAACTTTCACAATCTCAAACGTACAACCCGTAAAAGAAACATTCAACAATCTCAAACGTATATCCAAAAAATAAATCTTCAATATCCTAAAATATATATCCCGAAAAAGAAATTTCCAACAATCTCAAACATATACTTTTTTAAATTTTATTTAGGTTATTTTACGACGCAGTATCAACATCTAGGTTATTTAGCGTCTGAATGATATGAAGGTGATAATGCCGGTGAAATGAGTCCGGGGTCCAGCACCGAAAGTTACCCAGCATTTGCTCGTATTAGGTTGAGGGAAAACCCCGGAAAAACCTCAACCAGGTAACTTGTCCCGAACAGGGATCGAACCCGGGCCACCTGCTTTCGCCGCCAGACGCGCTGACTGTTACTCCACAGAATCTCAAACAAACATATATCCCGTGAAAAAAAAAAAAACTTTCAACAATCACCTACGTATATCACATAAAAGAAATTTTAAACAATTTGAAATGAATTCTGTAAAATAAACTTATAAAAATCTCAAACATATATCCTGTAAAAGAAACTTTCAACAGTCTGAAAGTTATAACACGTAAACGAAACTTCCAACATTCTCAAACATATATCCCGTAAAGGAACTTTCAACATTCTGAAACTTATATCTCGTAAAAGAAACTTCCAACATTCTAAAACCAAATCACGTAAAAGAAACTTCCAATATTCTCAAAGATATACCTCGTAAAAAAAACTTCCAACATTCTCGAACGTAGGCTATATCGCGTAAAAGGCACTTTCAAAATTCTCAAACTTATATCCCGTAAAACAAACTTTCAACAATCTCAAATGTATATCCCGTGAAAGGAACTTTCAACATTCTGAAACGTATATCCCGTGAAAGAAACTTTCGAAATTCTCAAACTTATATCCCGTAAAAGTAACTTTTAACATTCTGAAACGTACGTCCGTAAAAGAAACTTTAAAAATTCTCAAACGTATATCCCGTAAAAGAAACTTTCAAAATTCTCAAACGTATATCCCGTACAAGAAACTTTCAAAATTCTCAAACTTACATCCCGTAAAAGAAACTTTCAACATTCTGAAACGTGTATCCCGTAAAAGAAACTTTCAATAATCTCAAATGTATATCCCGTGAAAGGAACTTTCAACATTCTGAAACGTATATTCCGTAAAAGAAACTTTCAACATTCTGAAACGTATATCCCGTAAAATAAACTTTCGAAATTCTCAAACTTATATCCCGTAAAAGAAACTTTCAACAATCTCAAATGTATATCCCGTGGAAGGAACTTTCAACATTCTGAAACGTATATTCCGTAAAAGAAACTTTCAACAATCTCAAATGTATATCCCGCGAAAGGAACTTTCAACATCTTTCGAAATTCTCAAACTTATATCCCGTAAAAGAAACTTTTAACATTCTGAAACGTATATCCCGTAAAAGAAACTTTGGAAATTCTCAGACTTATATCCCGTAAAAGAAACTTTCAACAATCTCAAATATGTATCCCGTAAAATAAACTTTCAACATTCTGAAACGTATATCCCGTAAAAGAAACTTTCGAAATCCTCAGACTTATATCCCGTAATAGAAACTTTCAACGATCTCAAATATATATCCCGTAAAATAAACTTTCAACATTCTGAAACGTGTATCCCGTAAAATAAACTTTCAGCATTCTGAAACGTATATCCCCTAAAAGAAACTTTCGAAATTCTCAAACTTATATCCCGTAAAAGAAACTTTCAACATTCTGAAACATATATCCCGTAAAAGAAACTTTCGAAATTCTCAGACTTATATAAGTTACCGTAAAAGAAACTTTCAACAATCTCAAATAAGTTATATATCCCGTGAAAGAAACGTTAAATTTTCTGAAACGTATATCTCATAAGAGAAACTTTCAAGGGTATCAAACGTATATTCCATAGCAATCTCAAATGCATATCCCATAATTGGACGTTTTCATGGCAACATTAAATAATTATAACGGAGGGAGTCATACAAATGATTAATAATAATATGAGTCGTGATAATTTTCTGTATATTGTAAAATTATACAAGTTATATGTTAGGGAAAATAATGTACGCCTATCAGGTTACAGCATTAGGAAGATTGGATTCGAAAATCATGGTACTCTATTAGAAATTTTAACTGTAGGAATAATAGTTTAGAAAATTTTAAATCGGAAATTTCAGTTTGCTGTAGGTCTATTAGGAATTACGCTAGGGAACGATGTCAACAGTGCACAAGCGGATTCGAAGCTATGACAGCGCCAAAATCGCGCTTCACTAGTGGCGTATTACAACTCTCGTAACAACGTCGAACGTCAAGATTGCAAACGCAACCATGCGGGCAACAAACAGCCCTTATCTTATCTGGTCTGGCCGGCGCGTAATTCCTTCCAGCCTGATAGGGCATGCCGTTCCCACGGGAGGATATCCTGTCCGCAGCTTCAGCTGCACCACGGATTGCTCTAAAAGTGATGAGGAGTGAAGTCCGTATTCAAACTTCATTCAAATTGATTCATGTTTCAGAACGGATTACTAGGCTTGCAACCAATTGCTGGGTGTAATGGTGAAGATAGTCAAATATCAAGGACGAAAGAAAAAAAAAAATAGAACAGCAAAAAATGTTGATTAGGAAGAAAAATACATACTAATGTAATTAAAATAATGGAAAAGGAAAAAGAAGCTAAAACTGCAATAAGGACGTAGAATGAAAACAAAAGAATAAGAAATAAAAATGACGAGAAATTCAGCACACTACAAGAAAAAGATCAAGAAAAAAACAGTGAAAAGGAATGACAGAGTAAAAACGGTAAACATAGAAAACAAACTGAAAAGTACAAGAAGAACAGACAGAACTAAAACAAAAATAGAAGAAATTACAAGAACAAAACTAGAGAATATAAAAAGAGAAATATGATCAAGCCGAAAAAAAACGAGTGAAGAAAATAATGAGAGGAAAAGAACGAGAAAAACAAAAATAAGAACAAGAATATAAATGGGGGAAGAGAAAAAAATAAAAATAAAATGACTAGGGGGATAAAAATATTACGAAAAATTACAGGAGGGAGAACAGAAAAAAATACATAAATAAAAAACCAGGATTACTGGAACACAAAAAAATTGAGAATGAAAATGAGAATAAAACAAGCAGGAACAGAACAAAAACAAGAATAAAACCTACAACAAAAAGATGAACGGAAACAGAAAAAAATAAAAATAACAGTAATGCCTAGAACGAAAAGAACAGGAATAGAAAAAATAAGTGAAATAAAAAAAAAAAACAAGAAAGGGAACAACGAAAATAAGTTTAAGCCCTAGATAAAAAAAAGGACGGGATTAGAACAAAACCATTTCGGTACACGGAAATGAAGAAAAACATGAGGAACTCTTTGAACAAAAACAAGAACAAGACAGAACAAAAATAACAGAAACCTCTAGAACAAAAAAAAAGAGTATGAATAGAAAAAATAAGAAAAAACATTGAAAAAACAAGAAAGAAAATACAACGAAAAAAAATAGTAAGCCCCAGAAGGAAAAAAAGAACAGAAATAGAACAAAAAATAGAGAACACCCTAAAACAAAACCAAGAACTGAAATAAAATAAAATAAAATAAACCATAGAACAAAAACAAGAACACAAAGAAATCAAAATACGGGAAAATGCAGGAGTAAAAAGAACGGAAATAGAACAAAAATAGAGAACAACCTAAAACAAAACCAAGAACTGAAATAAAATAAAATAAAATAAAATAAAATAAAATAACAAAAAACCATAGAACAGAAACAAGAACACAAAGAGACCAAAATACGGGAAAATGCAGGACTAAAAAGAACGGAAATAGAACAAAAATAGAGAACACCCTAAAACAAAAGCAAGAACTGAAATAAAATAAAATAAAATAACAAAAAACTATGGAACAAAAACAATAACACAAAAAATAACCAAAATACGGGAAAATGCATGACTAAAAAGAACGGAAATAGAACAAAAATAGAGAACAGCCTAAAACAAAAGCAAGAACTGAAATAAAATAAAACAAAATAACAAAAAACTATAGAACAAAAACAATAACACAAAGAAACCAAAATACGAGAAAATGCATGAATAAAAAGAACAGAAATAGAACAAAAACACAAACAGAAATAGTATGAAAAGTAAGAGGAAGGTTTAGAGTGAAATAAGAACAGGAGCTGAAGAAAAATAAGAGAAAATCTAGAAAGAAAAACATGAAGAGAACTAGAAGAAAAATATCTCAAATATCAGAAAGGAATTAAAAGCATGGGAAATGATGGAAAATTTTTTTCCCTCATATTTGATTTCCAGATATCTATAATTGTAATGAATGATGGCACCATATCGTACATATCTACTACGTTTTGCTATTGCCCTTCGTACTGCACTTTGGATTTAAAATGTTCATAAATACCTGTGATCTTCTGATACTCTTTATGACATAGGCTACATTATAATGACGTTTAATATTGTGCGATGTAAGAGTAATGGAACGGAGAAAAATTCTCTCCGGCGCCGGGATGTGAACCCGGGTTTTCAGCTCTACGTGCTGATGCTTTATCCACTAAGCCACACCGGATACCACCCCGGCGTCGGACAGAATCGTCTCAGATTAAGCTCCAACTCTTGGGTTCCCTCTAGTTTAATATTGTGTTGATAAACGCCCTTTAAAACTTTCGAGCATAATAAACATATACTATTATTTCCATAAACACAAGGAAATATGTCTCCGCCCATTCTTCTTTAAATACACGTTTCCTACCTTTGGACAGAGCCATGCTTAACTAGCTATAGGCTATGTTACGCCACTGGTGTCTGCTTGTACAATGTACCTGCAAAGGGTTGATTGGGAGTGGGGATGTGTATTCCTTGCCTGCCCCTGCAACGTCACAGGCATCGCGATGACATTTCTGCCGACGGCTGCATTTACCAATCGTTTGCTTATAAGCTCACTCCCATTAGCGCTGAATAAAATAAACGAAGACTTAAATTCGATTTCACTGTGGTCACACAAATTTGGATTAAGGTTAAATCCAGAGAAATCGCAAGCAATCGTAATGGGACATAATCGTCTACGAAGTACTCTTGATAGTGGTACTATACCACATATAACATTGAATGGGATTATTGTTAAATACAGTGAAACAGTTAAAAATCTTGGCATTTTTATGGATAGCGATCTAAATTGGAACACCCAAGTAACACACACTTGCAAAAAAAATTTTCTCAACTTCACTCTTTGTTTCATATGAAAGAATTTCTACCACTTGTCTAAAAAAGAATCTTATTCAGACGCTTGTAATGCCCCATTTTGATTATTGCGATTCCTTACTAACTAATGTAAGTTCACTCTTAGCTGAGAGACTACAACGTGTTCATAATGTGTGCATACGATTCATCTGCAATACTCGTAAATTTGACCATATAACACCTTCCCTCCAGTTACTTTCATGGGTGCGTCTGAAGGAACGAAGAACAATACATTCACTGTCTCTTCTATTTAGAATCATGCATACTTCTACTCCGAATTATCTCTTATCGCGCTTTCAATTTCTTACAACTCTTCGAAACCGACATCAAGCACTTCTTTCTATCCCTCATCATAGAACGTCTCTATACTCATCCTCGTACACTGTAGAAATACCTCGTCTCTGGAATTCGCTACCTAATGATGTCAGGGACTGCCGGACTTTATCACAATTCAAAATTAAATTGGAAAATTTTGTCTTGTTTAATGCTTTTTAGATATTGCTAGAAGTGTCGATTTGTGTTTTTTTTTACTCCAGATTAAAATCGCAAGTTTCTTGTTTATGTTAGTTAATTAGGATACAATTAATTATACTTAATCACTCATTTAAAGTTTGTGTGACTGCAACCTGTGTATATTTTTGTGTGACTTTACTTCGTTTATAGTGTTTTTTTTTTTCCTTTTTATTTCTGTTATTGTATTTGTATTCCTGGTGTTGTGGAAGAGAAGGCCTGATGGCCTTAACTACACCAGAATAAATAAATAAATAAATAAATAAATAAATAAATAAATTCATTCACGAATTTATCTAATTCAACTTGTCGGCTGCCGATTTTTGCTAAACTGAGAATCGTTTGACTCAACTGCGAACGTTCTATCGCATCGCATTCTCTAGTTACACATCTTCGGCTGCCACGCGACCTGTCAATTCGTACCTGAATTTCTCCCCTCCAACTCAAGAACGAAAGGAAGAAAGGAACTCACGGTGTTGTAGTTGGTGGTCTCCTTGACGTAGCCGATGTCGAGTGCGATCTCGTTCCTGGCGTGGATGAAGTCCTCGTAGCTGGGGTGGTGCTGCGCCTCCACGTGCTTGCAGTAGGCCAGCGCCAGGTCCTGCTTGGGCAGCTGCAGGATCAGCTGCTTGTCGCGGTACTTCTCGCCCGGCGAGCCCAGGCGCGGAACTTTGTTCGACGGCAGTTGCTGGAAGAACTCTTCAATCTGCAACACAACATCCTTACTCAGTAAGCCCACCAGTTCTCCAACCATCCCAGTACCCCAAAGAACTTCTCTTTATTCTGCTTATAACTACGTATCGGAATTTACTGAAATAATAGATAATTTCAATTTCCTAATAATACAGTCTGAACACGAAGTCTTTCCCTGATTATAAACATTTAGCCTACTCGTATTACTGAAAAACTACAGGCTACTATAATAGACATATGGACGCGGTTTTCAGCAAATGACACCTCAACTTACACTTCAATATGCGCTCCGTTTGTTGCTCGGAGAACGTTTAATCCAGGGGTCGTCAGCACAGAGCACGCTGGTGCTAGCCTCTCTTACCCGCTGAAAACGCAGTGCACTACTGGATGTTCAGTTCAAAGTGTGTCATGGCTCGCTGTATGCGTCATGTGACTAGCCGATGAGCCTAGAGAATTCAATCTTCCTACACTTCCGCAGAGGCGTATAACCTATGAGGCAGAGAAGTTGCCTAGCAAGTACGGCGTTCATTCTGAAGAGTACGTACCGATACGTACGGTAACGCCGGTAGTGGCAGGAATGTGAACTGTTTGGAAATACGTACTGTCGGGATATAGGGAGAGAGTTACGACGATTACTTATGTATTTGTTGACATTAACTTCGACGGTCAACATGGACACGGAGCATTTGATTTGTATTGTGGAATGTTGCCGTACGCAACCGATGATAACAAATACCCTGCGTACGACTTGCCGGCGCAAAACACAGTTCGAAAGAGGTTATGGTAGCACACAGACCGTACAGACCGTCATCTGTTGCTACGACGTTCAAGTTATACCGTACACGTTCTCAAGTTCAGATTGAAGAACGCCTTAAATAATAGGCAACTTCTCTAACATGTAAGCTGAAACTCGCTTCAAATCGGTGACCCAACAACAGTGACGTCATGACACTTTGAAATGAACACCCAGTAGTGCTCTCGTAGCTGCTAGCGGGTATGCTCTCTATCTCTCCCTGTTGCACGACCGTGCACATGGGACGGCACCGCGTACCCATTGCACGTTTCAGCGAGTGCTGACGACCACTGGTTTAATTGATATCCGATTTCATGCCATGTTTCTCGTCAATATCTTGCTTTTCCGACCCCTTTTGGTTATGAAAGGAATTTTACAATGCTACATTTATTCGGATCAAATTTATGCCCATTTAAAGGATAAAACTAAAATTCTTTCAACCATTCATTATTTATCATAATACATCGCTCTGTTAAGGGGTTAGGTACAGCTTACAGCAGTACAATTTTTGAAAATATTCAACATTATTTTCCTCCATTACTGTATCTTGTACAATAATAAAAATCGGTATGTGTAAAACACTGTCCTTCTGCTATATGAAAAAAAAATTATACGATTAAAAAAAATATAATATATATATATTTTTTTTTTCAAAATGGTGGCAGTTCACTGTGTAATGATGAAGCGTTTCCCTCATAACTCATAAACATGTTAACTTTTTCATGTTCTCTCTCTTTTATTTTATTGCTGAAACTCATGTTTACAATATCATGCTCTTTCAACTACATTCCTTAATATATATATATATATATATATATATATATATATATATATATATATATATATATATATATATATATATATATATAGGGGAGAGTCGGGTAGTATCGGACAGTGCGTTTCTTTCAACTACCACCATATGGCAGTACCTGATTGACATGGTTACGTTTCTCTATGCGACATCACAGAAACGTAACCACGTCAATCAGGTACTATCATCGTGTGGTAGATGAAAGAAACTCACTGTCCGATATTACCCGATGTCCGATACTACCCGACTCTCCCCTATATATATTTTAATTTTGTGTTAGAAGAAAATACTGATATTTGACCACTTTTTAAATGAATTTATTTTTATCAGACAATCTATCAAAGGTAGAGAAGTGATCTTGCCTCACATTGTAGATATGACATGCATAAATAAACAGAAAAATTTCATCACAGAATGTTGGATAGTTTTTGAGTTAAGTGGGAAATGCTTCATAACTGCACAGTGAACTGAATTTTGAAAAAAAAAAAAAAATGTAAATAATTTTTTTATATCGTAAATGTTTTTTCATATAGCAGAAGGACAGTGTTTTACACATACTAATTTTCAGTACTGTATAAGATACAGTATTGGAGGAAAAAAAATGTTGAATATTTCCAAAATTTTACTGCTGTAAGCTGTAGCTAATCGCTTAAATTGACTGTGAAGATTGGGAATTTAATAAATGCCTTTCCCAAAACACGCTGTGAAATGTTTCACATAAAACAATTTTTATCTCGAAAAAGAAGAAAAAACGAGTAAAATTATATTAAACTTCTTTTGTTTGAAATATCTCAAAGAATAACCCCCTGAAATTAATGACTTTACTTACGGTTCACTCTGTAGACATATAGGATGCTATTCATAGACATTTCGCAGCACGCGCTACGAGCGTACTAAGCTAGCCCCGGCTATCCACTGGTTAATGTACAGAATTCAAATCATATCCTATCGCTAACACTGGTTTATGAATACGAAAAACGCTGATCATCCACCGGAAGCCCGCGCTAAAAATGTCTATGAATACGGCCCCTGTTCTAAAGTTGCTGTAGACTATCACATAATACGAAATGGTAGTTTTCCTACTAGCATTCGTAGAATTACAATGCAATCTTTGGCATGAACAACAGGCGATTTATATACCAATTCTATTAAAATTACGATATAATAAGCAGATTCTATAACATACGGCTTCGTGATCTAGCGGCCAGCATTCCTGACCAAAAAAAAATGAGATCCCAGTTTCGATTCACGTCGTGAGCATTTAAAATTTGTTCTTAAAGGATTATTTCATTACTTTCACTCTCAGAAACATCTCAGTGTTAAAGTAAAGGTTCTCAGAAAGCGTTCTAGGTTCGAAGTGCGGTAACTGTACTATACAAAAACCACCAACAAGAAGGAAGCCGCCAAATGCAAATATTGCGTATCGATTACCATAATGCAGTGACAACTGAACACTTCAGTTAGTACTTAGAAAATGTAAGTAACTCAATTACTAGACTATAAATTCAAAACTATAATTAAGTTAATATATCAAATTATAAAACCTACTAAAATAAAACCTACTCTAACAATGAAAATTACATAACGAAGCACTTTTATGACAATCCAAAACATAATTTTAAAGAATTTAAAGCTTTAACGTTGATATCTCATTTCCAATTAAAGGAAATTGAAGACTACTTCATTATATAATTTAAGCTATAACTTACTATGTTTCTTCACATAGAAACTCTTAATATGCGAAGAATCAGATAATTATCTTCTGGATCTGTACCAGTTCCTGAAATATCGTATTAGAAAATTTCTAATAAGAGAACACCAATCATTGTTGCAAAAGTCTGTGATTGTTTAAGAGAATTAACACAATTTCTAGCTAAATACCTATAAGATACATTACACTTACGCCCAAATTACCATCCACATCAATTATGACACTCATAATCAGCCTACAGCCCTATTTGGGTATCCTACAAAAGCATTTCGTTGGTTGTTCTAGGGGTCTGTAACTCATAATTTCACTAAAGAAAAATACTTCGATTCTTACACATGCATTCAAGTTTCTTTTCTGAGCAATACTACCAATTCTGCGACTATTTCTACCTAGGATACCTGATTTTCTTATTCTACCAAAACTTCCGGAACATATATATATATATATATATATATGTGTGTGTGTGTGTGTGTGTGTGTGTGTGTGTGTGTGTTACCGTAAACGTACGAAGACTGGTAAATGTTAGAATTTACCGGTATAACCTAACATTTACCGTTATACTACGGTAGAACCCCAAAATATCTTTATTAGATGCATACATTTTGAACCTGTACCAAGAAATGTTGGTAAATCTCAGGATTTACCGATGCGAGCTGGTAAAAGCTAGATCGAAGAATCCAGAACGAAGAATCCCGTCTCTGTTGTACAGGTTCAGACATATTTTCAGGGTCCATAAAGTGAAGCGGTTCCGAGAGGCTGCCAAAGGTCTTGAAATGCAAGCGAAGAAAATGAAAGCAGCCACTTGTAACAAAATTCCAAAACTTTCAGCCGAACAGAATGTGAGGATCAAAGTACGGGATGTAGACCGGGAAAAAATTGACGAAAAATCAATATAGCAGTGATTATAAATATTTAAGATGACGAGTTGCATCAACTTGATACCAAAGCTTGCAAACTGAAGTCATTGTACACTAGGAACCAATTTACATTATGCAAAGAACATTTTATCAGCATCGAAGAAGTAGGAAAAGAAGAAATTAATGTATGGGAAGTGGTTGGCAAACTATCTTTCGTTGGAGGACAAGGATTCAAAAAGTGTAAATGTTTTAAAAAAGTGTTCAACAAAAAAGTACTTGCGCAAATCATCTTCCATGTTGTGTAATTCTAAATGTCATAACAGCCAACCTTGCTGTAACAAGAATAAATTAATATTCATAATGTTTGCTTTACTTTATTTGTGGACCTAGACTGTTTGAGGGAATATAAAAACTTTGTTAATTTTTGTATGGAATACTATAACAGACAGTAGTTAAAACTATAATATTTTTCACCATTTTTAATATGGAATATTATTTATTATAATCACATTGGAATGTAAGAATATTTGAATAACTTCAATTTAAAATAAATACAAATTATTTCAGTCATTGCTGAGGTGATTTTTATTTATGTTTTTAAATAGATCCTAAAACAAGAATAAAAAGCTGAATCAGAAATATATAATTAGGCCTATGTAAAAGTGCGGAGAACAGCAAATCTTAGTAAAGATTTTTTTTATCAAATTAACACGTTTTTACCACAGCTGATCGTTAAATTCTGAGATTTACCAACATCTTTTGGTAAAAGTTCAAAATATATACATCGAATAAGATATTTCGAGGTTTTACCGCACTGTAACGGTAAATGTTAGGTTATACCGGTAAATTCTAACATTTCCCAGTCTTCGTACATTTACGGTAACGTCCACACCTGTGGAGTAACGGTCAGCGCGTCTGGCCGCGAAACCAGGTGGCCCGGGTTCGAATCCCGGTCGGGGCAAGTTACCTGGTTGAGGTTTTTTCCGGGGTTTTCCCTCAACCCAATATGAGCAAATGCTGGGTAACTTTCGGTGCTGGACCCCGGACTCATTTCACCGGCATTATCACCTTCATATCATTCAGACGCTAAATAACCTAGATGTTGATACAGCGTCGTAAAATAACCCAATAAAATAAAATAATAATAATAATAATAATAATAATAATAATAATAATAATAAAATAAATAAATAATTTACGGTAACATATATATCCCCCCCCCCCTCTCTCTCATATACATACTGGGTGAATCTTCTCTTCCTGCGGATTGAGAAGTTATGCAGTACCGGCGTTTTACAGACCATACCGTAAACACAATCCCCTGCGTCGTATAACTTTCGGCCGAATTGACTGCTACGTACCTCACTGAGCACGAGCGGCTGGAACCACCTATTTATAACAAAAAAGTATGTATCCAGAGCCGTGATTTGAACCTGGACAATCCAGCGTGTTAACCGTTGCGCTATCACAGTACATTAACAAAGGTCAACATCGTAGCCTTTTCGGAAGGGCTGGTGAACGGGATGTGAGCACCTGCATTTCGCATCGTCTGTAAAATGCAGGTTTGCCTAGTTTCCAATCCGCAAGTGTTAAGAAAGAAGGATATAATATTTTGAGAGGAGTCAGTATTCACAATCAATCAATCAATCAATCAATCAATCAATCAATCTTCTTAATGTATTCAGCTGTTTGCTGACAACATAAAGTCCACTTTGAAGTATGGTGTCAGTCCAATGCAGAAGCAAAATCCATTCTCTGTAATATAAAAAATGAGGCTAAAAAGAATAAATTCCATGTCTCATTGGGTAGTATATTTAAAGACCGAGAATTAAAACGAAAAGGCAACATTAACGATAAAGATACAGACACTCTAAAAATTTTATAACGGAATTCTAAGTCTTTAAGAAACAAAATGGATTTATTAAAGAAAGAAGTTCAGTATTCATAAGAACAAGGAAAAATGTCAAATACACATGGGTCCTAAAATTAACATATTTGAAGAAACAAGGGCTATGAAATTGGTATTGTAACAACAGCATATCTTTTAAATGTAAGCTCTTTGCTAGTTTCTTTACGAGTATGTCATATTACTCATATCAGTCTGTTTACTCTTTCATTTATTGCACTGCAATAAGAAACGAGCAAAGAGCTCACATTAGAAGATAACATGCTGTTGTTACATTGCCATTTCACAGTCCATGTTTCTTCGAAGATACTAATTTTAGGACTCATGTTTATTAGACTTTTTATTCTTGTTTTAATTAATATTACCTTCCCTCAAAATATGATAAACTTTTTTCTTAACACACATTAGAAGATAGTTGTTATAATACCAATTCCACAGTCCTTGCTTCTTCAAAGATATTAATATCAGGGCCCATATTTATTAGATGTTTTTCTTGTATTTATGAATACTAGATCCTCTCAAAATATTAGGCTTTTTTAACACCTTGTATATGGAATGAAATATATGGGAGGGAGGCACTTTGGCCCAGCATTGCGAGCTGTTATGATATAACTTTCAAGCTAGATGCACACTGGCTGACTACACTAAGGTTTGCTGCGTACTCAAGTTTCGAGCAGGCAATCTCCCCCCTTTCCCCAGGTCAGTTCCCTCTGTGCGTCGCCAGGGAATAATATGGAAAGATGACGAAATGATTTAGATGCGTAAAAACGGGAGAACCCCGAGAAAATCCCAACTGCGACCTTGTCCGCCACAAGTATCACTATGTATTTTCAATAAAAAGTCCAAGACCTGGTCGGGACTTGAACCCGGGCTGCAGACTCTTACTAACAATCTCCGAATTCCTACCCTCTTTACTCACATGAGTAATACGCGGAAAATGTTTAACTCTTGTGGAGATATGGCAAAAGGAGGTATTCTGAAAAACCTCCCCAAAAGTGTGCGTTCCTTTGCCATAAATTTCATCTGGCATAACAGACATTATAAATACTTACTTACTTACTGGCTTTTAAGGAACCCGGAGGTTCATTGCAGCCCTCACATAAGCCCGCCATCGGTCCCTATCTTGAGCAAGATTAATCCAGCCTCTATCATCATATCCCACCTCCCTCAAATCCATTTTAATATCTTCCCATCTACGTCTCGGCCTCCCTAAAGATCTTTTCCCTCCGGCCTCCCAACTAACACTCTATATGCATTTCTGGATTCGCCCATACGTGCTACATGCCCTGCCCATCTCAAACGTCTGGATTCAATATTCCTAATTATGTCAGATGAAGAATACAATGCGTGCAGTTCTGTGTTGTGTAACTTTCTCCATTCTCCTGTAACTTCATCCCTCTTAGCCCCAAATATTTCCCTAAGCACCTTATTCTCAAACACCCTTAACCTATGTTCCTCTCTCAAAGTGAGAGTCCAAGTTTCACAACCATGAAGAACAACCGGTAACATAACTGTTTTCTAACTTTCAAATTTTTTGACAGCAGACTAGATGATAAAAGCTTCTCAACCGAATAATAACAGGTATTTCCCATATTTATTCTGTGTTTAATTTCCTCCCGAGTATCATTTATATTTGTTACTGTTGCTCCAAGATATTTGAACTTCTCCACCTCTTCAAAAGATAAATTTCCAATTTTTATATTTCCATTTCGTACGATATTCTCGTCACGAGACATAATCATATACTTTGTGTTTCCGGGATTTACTTCCAAACCTATCTCTTTACTTGCTTCCAGTAAAATTCCCGTGTTTTCTCTAATCGTTTGTGGATTTTCTCCTAACATATTCACGTCATCCGCATAGACAAGCAGCTGATGTAACCCGTTCAATTCCAAACCCTCTCTGTTATCCTGGACTTTCCTAATGGCATACTCTAGAGCAAAGTTAAAAAGTAAAGGTGATAGTGCATCTCCTTGCTTTAGCCCACAGTGAATTGGAAACGCATATGACAGAAACTGACTTATACAAACTCTGTTGTATGTTTCACTGAGACACATTTTAATTAATCGAACTAGTTTGTTGGGAATACCAAATTCAATCAGAATATCATATAAAACATCTCTCTTAATCGAGTCATATGCCTTTTTGAAATCTATGAATAACTGATGCACTCTACCCTTATACTCCCATTTTTCTCCATTATCTGTCGAATACAAAATATCTGGTCAATAGTTGATCTATTACGCCTAAAACCATTATAAATACAGCCTGTAATTTCGAAAGTAAGCACTTTACCCATGCATACAACGTAACTAAGTAATTATAAAGTAACCGTTACTTTCTTGAACATACGGCGCACACGATTAATCTAAAGGTCTATATGGATTTTCATTTCGAATTAATGTTAAGCTCTGTTGACCTAGCTGTTGGGAATGGTATAAAACTTTTCCGACATGTCTTTAAGATTTAGATTAGAAGTTAATAAAGAACTTTGAAAAAATAACAGAAACATGAGAGAGAACTGGAGAACAGAAAGGTCTCTTTCAGCTGAGCGCTATCAAGATCGTGTTAATCGGCAGCTACTGGTCTTCCAGAACGCCCCAGCAGACAAGGAATGCTATGTACTCGTTCTTACATAAAAGACAGTTTAGTTGCAAGAGAATCTTGCTTCCATCCTCCGAGTCTCTTAATAGCTTCGTACTCAGTCTACGGTCATCCGAATCTACGATTCTACTGCTAAAATATTCTGAATGAAATTACTTACTTCTAATTTTGTTAAAAATTAGAGAACTATTCAGAGATTATGATTTGATAATTATAATCGCGATTATTTATTCCATGATCATTTAACATTATAATGGGGAATATTCAGCAGATATGACACGAAAATTGCAATAATTTCAATTCTTCATTATTTACAGAAGCCATTCAGACATTCGCTGGCAAGTTCTGAGAACAAAAATTTTCAGGAACGTAATAAAACTGGTCTGTGTTAAATTTCCTTGACATATGAAGAAAATTATGATCTATAAAAATATGTGACATGATTTCGAGATAATTTTATGAATCATACTTCTGTTCGTATATCAACGAAATTGTGAAATGATTTTGAGATATTTTATGAATCATACTTCTGTTCATATATCAATGATTTTGAGATGACTTTATGAATCACACTTCTGTTCATATATCAACGAAATTGTGAAATGATTTTGAGATGATTTTCTGAATCATACTTCTGTTCATATACCAAGGAAACTATGAAATGATTTTGAGACAGTTTTATGAATCGTACTTCTGTTCACATGTTAAAGAAATTGTGAAATGATTTTGAGATGATTTTATGAATCATACTTCTGTTCATATATCAACGAAATTGTGAAATGATTTTGAGATGATTTTCTGAATCATACTTCTGTTCATATACCAAGGAAACTGTGAAATGATTTTGAGACAATTTTATGAATCATACTTCTGTTCACATGTTAAAGAAATTGTGAAATGATTTTGAGATGATTTTCTGAATCACATGTTAAAGAAATTGTGAAATGATTTTGAGATGATATTATGAATCATAATTCTGTTCATATACCAAGGAAACTGTGAAATGAATTTGAGATGATTTTATGAATCATACTTCTGTTCATATATGAACAAAATTGTGAAATGATTTTGAAATGATTTTATGAATCATACTTCTGTTCATATATCAACGAAATTGTGAAATGAATTTGAGATGATTTTATGAATCATACTTCTGTTTATATACCAAGGAAACTGTGAAATGAATTTTAGATGATTTTATGAATCATACTTCTGTTCATATATCAACGAAATTGTAAAATGATTTTGAGATGATTTTATGAATCATACTTCTGTTCATATATGAACAAAATTGTGAAATGATTTTGAAATGATTTTATGAATCATACTTCTGTTCATATATCAACGAAATTGTGAAATGATTTTGAGATGATTTTCTGAATCATACTTCTGTTCATATATGAACAAAATTGTGAAATGATTTTGAAATGATTTTATGAATCATACTTCTGTTCATATATCAACGAAATTGTAAAATGATTTTGAGATGATTTTATGAATCATACTTCTGTTCATATATCAACAAAATTGTGAAATGATTTTGAAATTATTTTATGAATCATACTTCTGTTCATATATCAACGAAATTTTGAGATGATTTTATGAATCGTACTTCTGTTCATATCTCAAGGATATTGTGAAATGATTTTGAGATGATTTTATGGATCATGTTACTGTTCATATGTGGAGGAAATTGTGAAATGGTTTTGAGATGATTTTCTGAATCGTAGTTCTGTTCATATGTCAAGGAAAATGTAAAACGATTTTGAGATGATTTTATGGATCGTACCTGTGATCATACACTAAGGAAACTGTGAAATGATTCCGAAATAATTTTATGAATCCTACTTCTGTTCATATGTCAAGGATATTGCGAAATGATTTTGAGATGATTTTATGAATCGTACTTCTGTTCATATCTCAAGGATATTGTCGAATTATTTTGAGACGATTTTATTAATCATACGTACTTTTGTTCAGATGTCAAGGCAATTTTAACACAGAAAAGTTATATTGTATTTATGATAATATTCTGCTTCTCAGGAAGTTTTGCATCTTGTCAACGCGATGTGCCATGATAATTTAAAATATAAGGTCATTCAGAATTCGCTTCAAAATTTAAAAGGCTTACAAATATAATAATACAGTATTTGAGGCAGAAAATAAATAAAACTTCACTGTGATAAAAAACAACACTGTACTGGATAAACAATGGGGTTTCTCATTTGTTACTTTTTGTATTTCCACAATGACTATTTTGTTGATTAAAACATGAATAATTTTGTTAGTATTGCTACAAGTCTTCTGAAGTTTCAAGCAATAATATTAGCATACTGATAGTGCAATGCTATTATGAAAGCGATAGCATACGTTTCTAGTTATATCTTAGAAACGGATGGATCGAATATTTTTGTTTGGTAGACGCATAGGGTTTTTCGTTTTTTTTTTTAGTTGGCTGTATCAACTACTAGGCTATTTAACGTCGATGGAATTGGTGACAGCTAGATGAGGCCGAGGATTCATCGTACGCATAGGAATTATCATACTATTTAAAATAATATGTCTGAAGAGAGGGGTAAAATTTTTAGTAAATATGGGGGGGACGTGAAGAGGTGAAACAGAAAATTCAGTCAGCAGTGTTTTCAAACTTCCCTCTCGAAAACTAAACTGACGTATTTTTCCTCAAAATCCTCTGGCACATACAAAATTATACAAGCTGAGAAGTTTAGAAATTAACACACGGTATAAGGGAGAAGGAGGGAGAATAAGCTGAAAGATACATGAGTGCGCGTGCTTGCAAGGGTTCCTGGGCCTCATTTTAACCCTTGTGCGAGTTCATTTGTGTCACTTCAATCACAGCGTCCCAATTAAGGGCTTACGTAAATTTTGCAGAGCAGAAAAGCCCACAAGTAACCGTAAACTCACATGAGAATTAAGACAACTAGGACCTTCCTATCTTAACCTGTGTTAAATTAAAGAGCTTTAATGCACCTTTTCTGAGAAACTACTGACAGCACAGAAATTAAATTTTTACAGTCTTACTAATAAACCGTGTATAGTTTTTATACGAGACTTATGCAGAGTTGAGACAGAAAACGTTACTAATAAACCGTGAATAAGCTATGGACGTATAAACAGGCTGTAACTATACAATGGGAATTGCTTTGCAGTAGTTATATACACGAAACTCCTTGTTTAAGCATTGTATATAGCGAAAAAATGGCCGCCCCGCTAACAGCTGTTCGTATCGACTGTCATTTTATGATGATGGTTACCTTGTAACCACAGAAGACCAAACCAAAGGTCGTAGAATTATTAGAATAATATTGCTGTAGCTTGTACTCTTTGACCAAAATGTAGTGTGGTAATCGATTAGAGCCAGTTGTACTATCGATACTTAACAGGCCACACTACAGCGCTCTACCGGATGCAATAGAGAACCTCAGATATTCTATTACCTTTCGTAACGAAGTAATGACGAAACTATGACGTAGCTGTGCAACAGTTATACTGTTATACACGACGTATGTAGTGATTATTAGTAAGGAATTTAACCACGACTTATAAACGAGCTACTCATTGTATAAGTATAAGAAAGTTAAACGTCTGTATATAGAGTTTTTATTAGTAAGACTGTTAATGTTTATTCCTGCAACTTTTAGCCTTAATATAAGAGGGTTTTTTTTTTTCTTTTTAATATTATAATTTAATCTCGAAATTAGAATTTTTCATTGTAATGCAAATTTGAATATTATTGTTGATACATTTTTAGGGTTAACTCTTTTGTAAATTCCAATTTCATAAAATTGTCCGTGTTAAGTCATGCATTAAGCGATAATGTATGTTCTCTGAAAGTTAAAAGTAATTCTGACGTATAAATTGAGAAAAGCTAATTTTCTACAGAAAATATAAACTTGCGGAAAATGATTAACATTTTTAGTACCTAAATCCCAGAGGCATAAGTCGGATTGTTACAAAAATACCTGTTTCTCATATAGTTAGAAAGAGAATACGGTAAAATGCAATAAAAAACCATAACTGAAAATTTTCACTACTTACGATATTAAATTTTTCCTATAGGCCTACTGTTATAAAAAAATAGTTTCATATACCGTTGGAAAGAGGATATTTCAGAGAATATAATAATGCACTAAAAATCCAAAAATGAAAAGTTCACTACTTTTCAAGGCGACCTTAAAAATTTTTAGTACATCGCAGCTGCAAATGGCGCGGATCATTAAAAAAAACTTTATAAGTGAGTAGTGTGTGTTACATATACCGTAGGAAAGAGTAAATTTCACAGAATGAAGTAAAAAACCGAAACTTAAAATGTCCACTACTTTTCAAGATCTGGGCCCCTTTAAATGGGAGTGCCAGTCGTTCGTACTCACCCAAAGGCGGCACTGACAGCGACAATCGCCGTATTCCTCTACAGCCACGAACGTTAGAACATACAAAAGGACCTATTCTTTGTAAAATTCTCGCACGTTACTGCCATGTGCCTTGGTTCTAACAGTATCCAGTTTTCAAGCGCCCCTAGCCGACAGAATTGACGTGTGGCGGTATAGAGAAACTTTGCTCATCCTGTATCTAGGCCTAATAATCAAGATGTGACCTGTTTATTCCCTGTTACAGACCTTTGCGCTAGGTAGGCCAGGAGGTACCCACGAGAATCCTTCTGAAATGCTCTTCTCTCGGGATGATCGGCGGTCGGGGTCGGTGGGGGGTTTGAACCCAAGACGGTCCCGCACGTTGACCCATTCCTCGTGGTATACGTCATGCGCCTCCCTCGGACACTTGCAACTGTTGCAAGTTTTCCTGGAAATAACAAAGAAATACAGTCAACAACTAAAATACTGAAAACGTCAGTTTTATTTAACACGTTAAGCAGTTAATAGATGTGAGTTTAGCGGTTACCACCGAAAATACTGGCTCTTGTCATCTTATTCTAGATTTCATTTATGAAGTATTTTCAATGTTTGCACCTCGTACACATGCGTCGGAAAGTTATCTCTACATATAGGACTGTGAATGAAAGAGATTTAGGGCAGACATTTTTCTCTCTTTACCGCCAGAGGTCTGCAGTATCATTATCAATTAATATTTTGTTTCTGAATTAAATTATGCATAACTTATCATGATAATGTACATATGTATATACTCGTGTTTTCAATTGTATGACATAAGTTGATCTAAACTTTTCTTTGTGATATCTGCGCCTGGTACTAGGCTAACAATTTTGTTTTCGTTTGTTATTATTTTATTACTCCGGGAAAAAAATATTGGTCTCTATTTTATTACCATATAATACGGATATTTACATTTTTTTCCTATTATTTTACTGGTAAAGCTATGTCAGAAAAAATAGAGGTGAAATATTTGTCATTACATGTGCTAACTTTAACAGATTACCACTGATAACTCATATGACACAAATGAATAAAATACGTATTTAATACATGACTCATTCCTTAAATTTTTATAAAAACACAGTATCAGATATACAGATTACATTTTACTTCCTACTACTACAATTTCTTAGTAAACCTATAAAAATATGACTTATTTTGAACAGTTATAAAACAAATTACTCATATTTGTCTTTAAAATGGAATAGGCTATACGGAGTGAGTACGAAGTATGTAACAATGCTGGTAACTTTTTTATTTCTAATTTTATGAAGAAACTATTTATACAAAAGTTGTAGGGTATCAAAGAAGGAATATTTTGAACATATTTTCAAGTACTATGCTTTTCAATTATAAAGTATGTGCCAATGAGTCTTTTTTTTTAAATGGCACCATGTACTTATTCCCCCATTTTTGGATTCTTCAGGCCTCAGTACTTATCAATTATTCTTTTGTAAGAAATTACCTCCTTTGATGTCAATGTATTAAATACTGAATAAAGGGAAATTTTAATGTTTCAGTACATCAATCTGAGGAGGCTTTGGATTAAACAATTGCAGACGAAAGCTAATAGAAACAATTGAATAACAATGGTTAAAAATTAAACAAATTCAAACACAAATTTATGTATTTTTGGCAGTAAATAGGGGCCATTTCGAGCACATTTTGTGAACTGAAATCAACACGTAATACAACATAATAATGCTAATTTTGGTTCTACTGTTTTTTTTTTTGCTTCAAAATCCATGTATTGCATTGCTATTGCAGTCAAATTTTAGTGGTGCATATCCTACAATGTGTATTTTCTAAATTATAAGTTTTAATAAATAATATTAATATTGTTATTCAATTGTTTTTATTAGTTTTTTCACTTGTTACTATTAGCTTTTGTCTCCAATTGTTTACTCCAAGGCCTCCTCAAATTGACGTACCGGTACTGAAGCATTAAAATTTTCCTTTATTCAGTACACATACACTGCCATCAAAAGAAGTATTTTTTTTTACAAAAGAATAGTTTATAAATTGCAAAAATTATGATTTTGTATGTACTGAGACTGGAGAATCCAAAAATGGAGAACTAAGTACATGGTGCTATTTAAAAAAAAAAAAACAGACTCATTGGTACACACTTTATAAATGAAATGCATAGTATTTGAAAACATGTTCGAAATAGTCCTCCTTTGATACCTACAACTTTTGTATAAATAGTTTCTTCATAAAATTAGAAATAAGTAAGTTACAAGCATTGTTACATGCTTTTTATTCGCTCTGTATATTATTCTTTTTACAATACCATAACCTTGCTTTCTGTAGTATCCACATGCACAACAATGTGGTTTATGAAAGTTGTGTGTAAAGTGGATATTTTTGCAGGAGTAGATTTATTGCTAGTACAAGCCGTAAGCCAAATTACAAGAGTGCAAAAATTTACACACAGATTGCGTACATAATTTTACGTACTGCCATAACAAAACGACAATTTCTAAATAAAAATTATTCTATTCTCATAATAAAATAATATTAATCTGAAATTTTGAACGAAACAGGGGTTTAATTGGCATGGTAAGAACAAAGTATCTTGTAATGTGAAGTCTTAGCGTGTTTCTTATTGGATAAACAAAGAGTATTATATCGGAGATGCAGTAAATAAAATAGTAACAAGGTGTGATTCCCTAACGTAGGGTAGAAGAATGCGTTACAATGAATGGAAATCACACCGAACACCTCCTATGATGCTGGTGAACAAGCACTCATATCTCGGACGATATTAATTTTAACACCCTGTTTATTAGGGGAGGTCGGGGCAAGTTCGTCACGTTAAGCTAAACACTCACATAAGTACAATAAAAAGACAATTTATGTTTCAAAATCTTAATGATAAATACACTTGATATATTTATATTATGTATATGGATCAGAATTTACAAAAAAGTGAAGCATTGAATTAAAAATAAAAATAAATTAAAGACGCTACATTTGCCGAAGTTGCCCCGCACTCTGGGGCAACTTCGTCAGTAACAAAACAGCTTATTTCCGAGTTCAGATTTCATTTACAACATAAACTCTCATAGGACTAAATTTAACATCTGAACATATCAGAAATGAAGTGTCCAAATAAATTTTTCATGTCTGTACATGTTCATATGTCCATCATATGTGTGGCTAATCTTTGTTTAGATTGTTTTTTGACTTCATGAAAGCCTCAAGTCAGGCAGATCCAGCCATCTTCTGATTTGTGTTGAAAGGATGCTCTACATGACTGGATTCTGCAAATCCGAAGGCTAATCTTCGAAATTCCACTCTAGACTTCCCGAAAAACATTTTCTGCAGATTGATTGCATGCTGCTTCAAATTTCCAGCCATATCTGAAGCAAACACTCTTTTAAACCTGACTTTATTTTATACACCTGGTGCTGAAAGATCTACTTTCAGCGAATACTGAAGTGTAGTTCATGGCACTCCATAATTTTTTCGGCAGATGTCAGGTTTACCTTGTCTTATTGTGCTCACATAGAGCTTTCTTGAATGCGTCCTGGTCATATTTGTTTTCAGTTTTCCACTTGTTATTTAGAATCATTTAACTGGTAATAAATAGACAACTAAAGTGTACGAGAGTCACTCCAAAAAGTAATGCAGAACATTTTTTAAATTTATTTTTTATTCTACACCTTTGCAATTTATGGAGGCCTTAGATACGGCCTTCCCGTTTATATTAATTTTTAATTTAAGTCGTTCTCGTTAGTGGCTCCATGATAGCACTCCTTCAAGATGGTTGCTGTACTTGACATTCGTCAGAAGCAACGTGCTGTTATCGAGTTCCTGTGCTGTGAAAACGAGACTGTGGGAAAAATTCACAAGATGTTGAAAAAGGTGTATGGAGATGCAGCTGTCGATTGCAGTACGGTTAGTCGGTGGGCAAGCAGATTATCTGGTGAAAGAGGACAAGCCAATATTCGGGATACTCCTCGCAGCGGCAGACCCTGCACTGCACGAAGTCCTGATAATGTGCAGCGTTTTGACAACATGGTTGTGGCTGACAAACGAGTATCAGTGAAAGAATTGTCACTCCAAGGTTTGTGCCAGGTGGGTTCCGAGGATGTTGACAGAAGCCCACAAAGGAACCGAAAAATATGTTCAGGGAACTTTTGGACAAGTATGAGAATGGTGGAGATGACTTTCTTGCAAGAATTGTGAAAGGAGATGAAACATGGCTCCAACATTTTCAACCGGAGACAAAGAGGTAGACAATGGAGTGGCATTATGCTAATTCACCAAAGAAAAAGAAATTCAAAACTGCGCCTTCAGCAGAAAAAAGTTATGGCTACTGTGTTTTACAATTCAGAAGGGCTCTTGCTTGTGGACATCATGCCATACGGAACCACCATTAATTCTGACGTGTATGTGGCAACTGTCAAGAAACTTCAAGCTCGACTGAGCCGTGTTCGACCACATCGGGAGAAGCAGGATGTTCTGCTATGGCACGACAACGCACGGTCACATGTCAGTCATAAGATCACAGACCAGATCAGAAAACTTGGATGGACAACACTGAAACACCCGCCTTACAGTCCTGATCTGGTACCATGCGATTATCATCTCTTTGGTAAACTGAAGGAAACTCTTCGTGGAAAAATTCTGAAGATGACGACTCCCTCGTGCAAGCTGCTAAAGAGTGGCTCAAACGTGGTGGTTCAGACTTTTATCGTGCATATATACAAGACCTTGTTCCAATGTGGAGTAATGCAGTTGAAAGGAACAGGGATTATGTGGAAAAGTGACATTTTATTCCTAAAGGATGTATCTACGTTCTGTGAAAATAGTTTAGCTATAGGACAAAATGTAATTTTAAAATATTGTGCATTACTTTTAGAGTGACCTTCGAATAATTGCTTTAAATTACTTTAAATGTTATAATTACTTATTTTATATAGTTAACAAACAATACAGAAACACTATTCTCTTCCTCTTTTCCATGGGGCAAGATCGGCAGCTTGCTGCCGAAGTTGCCCCAATTGGCAAGAAAAAAATTATTAATCAGTACCCTTACTAGGGGCTTGGAACCAGCTTGCCAAGCTCATAGTCAGATACAGATTTAGTCGTTCTAAATAATGATGCCACTCACTAATATCGTCAGTGTTATCGTTACGGGTTCTTTAAGATATTTAACATCATAATTACAATAAGCCATGAGTTAAAAAAATATATTTACCTGTCAGATCTGCAACTATCTCTCCATACCACACAAGAGGCCATGTTTTCTCAATACACTACTTTCTGAACAAGCCCTTATTTCCTCAGGTCTTCGAAACAAATGCTATGACGAAGTTGCCCCTAATGTCGAACTTGCCCCGATCTCCCCTAGACTTTTTCCTTGTTTCCATGAATACTACCAGCTCTCAAAACATTTAATGTTTTTAACACCATGTCTTAGACGGACAATACAATGGTCCAACTACATTGTCAAGTTTTTTCTTTTTACACTTTCATTTTCCTTACAGAGGAGTTCACACTTTGGTATCTTTCTAAATTTGAATAAAAAATATATAAATAATTTCCACTGAATTGATCTGAAAACAAATGTTATATAGGTCAATGACCTTCCTTCCAATTGGTCCAGAAAGTGAGAGTGAAGTGTAGGCTACGTCACGGATGTCTCATTTGCTTTCGGACTCCAATTAAGCCCCTTTCGCGCCGTTCGAAGACCTCTGCTCTCTGTCTGGCATGCCGTAATGATGCCAAGAATCACAAACCACTAGCAAAGCGATGGACAGGATGAGGCCCACAAATCACGCGCTAACAAGATGTCGCCCCATCACTCTGCACCTAATTCCACTTCATTTTTTTTTTCAATACTTCCGACCCGTTTCAGTTTCTTTACAGATTCCCCTTCAAATATCCACACCGCATCTGGTAGAATCGACACCGTGCAAAGGGTTCCCACGACAGAAACTAGGGTTCCAATACTAAAGTTTAGAGTTCTATTTGTGGGAGGGAGGGGGAAGAGAATGTTTGGGCAGAATATTTGTGGGTACCCATGTTTATTCTGACACAGTTATCACGTCTCCAATAACCCATCACCATCGTAATAAAAGCGTGAGTCTTGGTGCAATGCAGAACCGTCCGCAATGGTGTACAATAGGCAACGTAATCTGCAAATTCAGGCAGCAATAAGGGATATTATGTGTTGATTAATTCCCTTCGGAAAAATGTCCCCAACAGGTTAACACACAGTTTCAACGCAATTAAAGGAACGTATTGCTGAGTAACTTTTCAGCAGTAAAGTAGGTATCTCAACATGTGCTCGATCCTCAGTAATGGGAAACAAAATTACATTTTTATTTTATTTTATTCATTCACTCGTTTATTTATTTATTTATTTATTTATTTATTTATTTATTCATTCATTCAGTAATTTATTTACTTATTTATACATTTATTCATTCAATTATTGACTATTTATTTATTCATTCACTCATTTTATTCATTCATTCACTTAATTATTTATTCATTTATTCACTCATTTACTTATTTATTTATTCATTCATTCATTTACTCGTTTATTTTATCCACTCATTAATTTATTTATTTATTCAGTTATTTATTCACTCATTTATTTATTCATTCATTCAGTCAATTTATGTCTTTGTTCATTCACTCATTCATTTATTTATTTATTTATTTATTCACTCACTCATTTATTTATTTATTTATCCACTCATTCATTTATTTATTCACTCATTTATTTACTCAACCATTTATTTATTCACTCACTCATTTATTTACTCAACCATTTATTTATTTATGCACTCACTCATTTATTTATTCGCTCATTTATTCATTTATTCAGTCATTTATTTATTCATTCATTCATTCACTCAGTTTATTTATTCATTCATTCACTCAATTTATTTATTCATTCATTCACTCAATTTATGTATGTATTAATTCACTTGTTTATTTATTCATTCAGTCATTTATTTATTTATTCATTCACTTATATATGTATTCATTCACTTATATATGTATTCATTCACTTATATATTTATTTATTCACTTATATATTTATTCATTCACTTACAAATTTATTGATTCACTTATTTATTGATTTATTCATTCATTCCCTTATTTATTTATTCATTCATTTGTTTATTCATTCACTTATTAATTAATTAATTTATTTATTTATTCACTCATTTATTTATTTACTCATTTAATTATTCACTCGTTGAGTAATTTATTTTTATATTCATTCACTCACTTATTTATTCATTCACTCAATCATTGATTTATTTACTTATTTATTTACTGATTGGTTGTTGACTGGTTTATTGACTGATTTATTTATTTATTTATTTATTTATTCACTCGCTCAGTCATTTATTTATATATTCATTCACTCATGTATTTATTTATTCATTCACTCAATCATTGATTTATTTACTTATTTATTTACTAATTGATTGTTGATTGATTTATTGACTGATTTATTTAGTTATTTATTTATTCTGGTCGAGATAAGGCAAACAGACCTCCTCTTCCACCCAGCCACAAACAAAAGAATACAGTAATGTACAAATAAATATTAACAATTTATTATAAAACGTAATATTAAAAGTACAAACAATCAAAAGCTCAATATTAAAATAGGTAAAGCTAATTTAATATCTCCCTAAGAATATTGTAAAAGGTCAAGAGTTAGGCAAACAAAAGTGTCAGATATAAATTAAATACTAAAAAATAAAATGAAATGTGCTAATTATTCTTCCAACAACTCTACAGCCAAGAAGGAAATTAGTAAATGAAATTCAAGAGCCACACAAATTAATAATAAGAAGTAATAATGGATGTTAATTATACCTACAACACTCAAGAAATATTATACATGAGCAAGATGGAATTTTACATGGCACATATAGAGGGTGAACCATAACTAATGTCATTAATTTCAGGAGGTTATTATTTGAGATATTTCAAACAATAGCGTTTATTGCAATTTTGCTCGTTGTTTCTTCCTTTTCGGGATAAAAACTGTTTTATATGAAACATTTCATACAAAATTTTGTGAAAGCAATTGATTTAATTCCCAATAAGCTCAGTCAATTTAAGAGAGCAGTGTATTATGATAATAAATGATTGAAAGAATTTCAGTTTTGTCCCCTAAATGTGCAAGAATTTGATTCGTTCTGAGAAGGAATTTTATAAACTTATCACCTCTATTTTATATTTTTTGTATTAATAAGTGACTGTTAGATGCACAAAATACACAGTAATAACCATAGCGTCCTGTAAATTGCATTGCCAACTAAAGAACATCATTAAAGTCTCGAAAAACGCCAAACTTAAAAAACTGACATTACTTATGAAATGATCTAATAGAAATTTGTTGGTCAGCAGAATTCACATACCAAATTCATTCTTTTGAAGAGATCTGTTCCACAGAAATGACATCGCAGAAACAGTTCTCTGTAATGGGAGGGAGAGAACAAGGCTGAAGTGAGATGATTTGTGGGTCGATAGCAGTCACAAAGCAGTAGTGCTCCCAGAGGAACGCTCTCCAATCCCGACGTGGCAAATGATGCTCTCACTAGCTGTGGAGTAATAGGGATATTCTGACGGACCACGGAGAATGTCCGACATCAAACTCGGATAAGAAGTGGAGGAGACATTACTACCAACTAGGAGACCGAATAAAATATTTATACAAAATTACTTCGTTGTTACAGAAAACAGCTCCAATCAGAACAGAACTGGAAAGCTAACCGAAACAAATCAGTTGCACTTCTTCAATATTGCATTGGAGATGTATCAAACGTATCATTCAGTGAGTGATTGCTGATTCAGTTATTGAGTGTATGACTCGGTGCGTGAATGTGTGATTCAGTGAATGAATTAGAATAATCATAAGCATCTATGGCAGTGTTTCTCAACATTTTTAATGACTCCTTTTAACTGATATTTCATTTTACCAGACCCCAAAAATGTTTTGTATAATTTAGGTTGGTAATCATGTTTAAATATTTAAGTAATGTAGTGAATTTTTAAAAGATTAACATCGATATTAAATTTCAATTTTCCTCGTACCTTCTGATTAAAATTTTAAAATACAAAAATACAAAGTCATTTTGCAATATATTAAATTATGTCTTTGCTGTGAAAAATGAAACCAGTTGTTTAAACTTACCATAACACTATGAGCGGACTGGTTGATGTTGCTTTGCTAAGTCTGGCTCAATTGAAGAGTGTGATTTCAAAACACGTTAAGTCCATTTTATAAAATGACAGGACTAGTTCTTTTATCCACCGGTCTACGGACTGAGCGAGTTTTCAAGTGACATGCACAATAACACAAACTTTTAGACAAGAATTGGCTTTGTTTTGAAAAAAAAAACACGCTTAAAATATAGGCCTAATGATAGAGAGCTCAAAAATCATAATATGTTTAAATCATAAAAATGGTCAAATGGACTGAGCGAATTTTGGAATCACATTCTTCAATCTGAGGGGGTTATTCTTTGAGATGTTTGAAACAAAAAAAAATTAATATAATTTTGCTCGTTTTTGCTTCCTTTTCGAAGAAAAATTGTTTTATATGAAACATTTCATAGCGTGTTTTGGGAAAGTTATTGATTTAATTCCCAATATGCTCAGTTAGTTTAAGAGAGCTATGAATTATGATAATGAATGATTGAAAGAATTTTAGTTTTGTCTTTTAAATGTGTAGAAATTTTATCCGAACAAATGTACCGTTTCGTTCAGAACAGAAATTTTTCAATGTTACATTTAAAGGACAAAACTATTTTTTTTCAATAATGTATTATTATAATACATTTACTGAGGTATTGGGAATTAAATCAATGACTTTCCCAAAACACGCTATGAAATGTTTGATATAAAACAATTTTTATCTCCAAAAGAAGTAAAAGGGAGCAAAATTGCATTAAGTCTTTTGTTTGAAATATCTCAAAGAATGACCCAGTGAATTAATGACATTACTTACGATTCACCCTCTATAGGTGATGCATGCAACTGAGATTACAACAGGGACTTCATAGGGAGCCGAATCAAAAGATAAATCTAATAATTCCAACAGCCCCACTTCCTTTTTTTTTTTTTGAATGGGAAACTATTATTTGTCGCCAAGATGACCTTTTTCATACAATTGCTTTTTCCATTGCATGTCTTACAATTTTAATGTTAATTACTAAAAATGTGTTTCAAATATATTGGAGGAGAGTTCATCAATATGTGTTGTTACAAAGTCACTGAGAGCGAGAAATGGATTGAATTCTCGATTTTTTTTTATCGTTGCTGTATTCTGAACAGGGGACACAGTTAAAAGTTGGGCCCCGAAGATTAGAATTAAAAAAAAAACTAAAAATATCGAATAGGTACGCGAGACTTGCAACCAAGAGATATCCCTCAGGCCAACCCATTCTTGTTAAATTGTGAGATAAACAAAAATTCCAGAAAACTGATAAAAATCGGCAAACGTGATGAAGTTAAGCTTACAGTTGAAATAACGTTTTAAAACACAACTTGGTTCAGCGGAGCCCATTCAAATCATTCCAGGTCCGCGGACCACAGGTTGGTAACCGCCGGTCTACGAGATCGAAGAGAATGCGTTTTGTGAGCTTTGCCGTAGACATTTCCTTAATGAGGGATAACGACAGATCTTATCGTGAGCATGCATACAAAAGTTGAAGTGGTTCATTCTATTCACCTCTAGATCCAATGCAAAGCTATGAATTTTCTTTAAATATATCTAAATCAACTTTAGTTCCTTTTTCGTTAACAGCTGCCAGTGTTCAAAATTTAAAATTTAGCGATAAATATAGACTAATAATACACAGTGAAAATTGTTTAGATCCCAAAAGTTGTAAATGTCCACCTTTGAAAGAAGCCACGTATGTCAAATATCTGGGTATCATTATTGATCAGAATTTAAAATGGCCTCATCACATTACTTATCTTTGTAAGAGGCTTCGTAAAACAATTTATAAATTCGTTAATCTTCGATGCTACTTACCTATTAGAGTTCTAAGAAATGTTTATTTGGCCATTATTCAGTCTATCATTCAATATGGTATAATTGTTTGGGGTGGAAGTACAAAAATTAATCTTAGTCCGTTAAATTTACTACAAAAACGAATAATTAAAATTTGTTTGAAGAAACGTTTCGATTATCCAACTAAATTAATTTATTCTGAATTTAATGTATTTAATATTGAACAAATTTATAAGTATACGCTGTTAAAACTTTATCATAAAAATCGTAATAAGTTTGTATTACAGACACACAATTATGACACAAGACGAAATATTAATTCAACATTAGTAGAACCTAAATGTCTCACATCTGCTGGTCTAAAGCATAGCATTAATTTTGGCCCTCGGTTGTACAATGCTTTAACTAAATTACACCCAGAACTTCTAACATGTAACCCACTAACATATAACAAGAAAATTAGAAACGTGTTAATATCTTCAATTTGATTAAATAAATTTATAGCCTGTGTGTATGAATTAATCAACCTATATTATATTTGTATTCTATAATCTTGAAATATATATTAGTCCTACTTTTCACGTGCGATATTATTCTTCTATAGTGTTAATATTATATTATATAATTCCATTGCCGCTGTAATTATATTTTAGTTCCTATTTTATTTTACTTATTTATTTATATTATTATTTTTTATTTTAATATTATATCTGAACTGCGACCGAGCACGAGCGCTGCTCATTCGGTCTCAAATTTTGTTAATACTACTGTATCTTCTTTTTATATTGCTTGTATTATTTTATTTGTATTTCTCTTTGTTTGTTTTGTAATTATATTTCTTTATTCTGTATATTTGAAATAAATAAAATTGAAATTAGGTTAAAGATGCATCCATAAAAACAGATGAAAGATGACTATTTTGTACTTCATACAGTCAACTGAGGAAAGAAACTAGAAAGTGGATGGATTCCGGTTAGAGCTTCAGAGATTCTTTGTGCAAAAATTGCTTGAAAGACAGGTTTTCTCCGAGTATCCCGGTTTTTCTATAATTATTCCAATATTGTTTCTTAATGTCTCCACCTCAATGTTTTTTTCAGTTCAACATTAACGTGACTTAAATTATTATTATTATTATTATTATTATTATTACTCCACACAGATATTTGTACTCAAAAGTGCAAACTGTACACATTTCCAATTTCATGCATTTATGATTGCATAAATTACGAGAGCACACTCATATACAAAGTGATTCTTGTACTGCCTTTTAATTTGAACATGTCATGCAACAATGAAAAAGAAATTTTAATGTGTTCAGAAAGTCAAACTTTTCATACGTGAAACTCTTTAGAGAACGCAAACAGTCCGATACCAATTTTTTGTTATGGTAGTAAATGAACATAATTACTGGTATTAGGCCTATATATAATTAAAAATTAAATTAGCAATATTAAAGTAACATTGACAAAATGTCACTTTCCAGAGTAAAACAACCACAATAAATTAATGATATACTTTTTCTTACGCAAAACAATTGAAGGGTTGATGCCAAAAACCGGACAAGTCCAAAATATTAATTTTTCAGAAAACGAAAAAAAAAAAAAATAATAAATAAACTGTCCCTCACTTTTCTTATACAATATAAGATACAATATTGTATACAGGTACCTCGTATATCTACAAAGTTTGATAAAAAGTTTCACTGTTCTCTTTTATATTGTTTCTTGAAAAAAAAAACATTTAGACATATGCACTTTTTACAGAATATTTTATATGTTCATATATTACTTGAGAGAGAGTATATGAAATCATGTTTCATCTATATTGTCAACTGTATCAACATACAAATAAATATCTTGTAGGTGTTTTATTAAATTAAAAACTTAATGTTGGAATGATTTCCTGAACGAGAAAAACAATATTGTTATGTTTATATTTTACTCTTGCTAAATTTGTGTCCTTCAGCCTTTGAATTCTTGGCATGTCAGGTACATCAAGTACAGAAACATAAGTATTCTAATAACACAAACTATGCTCAATAAAAAACATTATCATTATCATTATCATTATTATTATTATTATTATTATTATTATTATTATTATTATTATTATTATTATAGCTGTTTTCACACGTCTTGAAATCAGTTTACAACATGATTTATATGTTCTTCATCTTTAACTTTGGCATTTATTTTGTCTTCCTTCTGTTCTTTTCTCTTCCTCTTCTTCGGCCATTGCATATTTGGATCTGATTCATTTTGGTGATCATTAATTTATAAAATAAAATATTTAACCAATAACACCGACAACAACAGCCAATATGGCGATGAAACAAAAGAAGGCAACACTAATGTCATCTTCACCATATTTTCTAACAAGAACCGGTTTGTGACTTGTCCGTCTTTTGCTAATCCGTTGGACTAATCCGTTTTTTGCAGAAACGCTACATTTTCAAACACTCATTTCAATAACACAAATCCGGTTTTGTAGAAACTTGTTATATCGATAGATGCCACTTGAAATGAAGTGAAGAGAACTGTACTATACTCAAAATTTGAATTGTTGGACTTGTCCGGTTTTTGCTATAAACCATTTAATTTCTGATTATAAGAAACACAATAAATTGTTATTAAAATATATTTTCATTCTGGAAATTACAAAACAACACTCAGAAATACAATTTCTCGAAACTGTAACAGGCATAATGAATACAAGGTTTGTTTTCTTATGAAAATTAGTAACATTCTAACGACATTCTGGAATGACATTTCTACGAATCATACTCATCAGAAAATAATTGATAAAAGCCATTTTTATTTGAAAATCAGTAACACTCGTAGAACATTTGAGAATGTAATTCCTACCGATCGATAAACGATAAAAGAGCTTCGTGAGATTAATAATGGAACATTACAAGAATGTCATTTCTTAGGATTAAAAACCAGAACAAATAATTGATAGGAGGTCGTTTTTATTTGGAATATTAGTAATACCAGAATAACAATTTAGGAACGTCATTTTTGTCGGCCACAGTACTAAAAAACTAACAGTTTTTTAAATTAATAATATAGGAATACGTTTAATAAAGAATGAATAATAAAAAAGGAAGAAACATATTATATTGAAACATTAAAGAAAGTAGAAACATTTCGGCGACAAAGGATTCGTAAGTTCTACGAAATCGGCGACATACATCTAATGGACAAGCCTGACTTAACTTCTAATTTTATTGTCCCATTAATTAGGAAAGACAATACTGAATCAATCTATATATCTTAACAACATAATATTATGTCTCCACATACAATTTTCTTGCAGGATTACAACAATAACAATTAATCATTCAGCGTAAGTAAAATGTTATCTCGATCACAATACACAATACTAAGAATGCATGCATGTTAATAAAACTATTATTTGAAAACCACAAACTCTTTTAATTCCATCCTCGAACATTAATAAAGGTTATTGAAAACGGATACTACATGTATGAAATGTAATAGGAAGTCGGGCGAGTAGGGGGCAGGCACTGCAACAGTTTTGTTTACCTAATTATCAGCTCATATAGCTCTGCCTGGTTGAAAACCTTGCAATACAACTCCAATACACGAATACAGGCGTATCGCATGCCCGGCCACGGTATCAGAGTTGTATCCAATCCTGCCGACAGAGGGCAGGATGGAGGCGCGCTCTTCCGATCCAGCATACTGACATCACTTCCGCTTCGTCACAATCTCCACCGTTCATCCTGTCATTTGTACAAAACCAACAAAATGTGTTATCTAACTAGTAATACTGAATTTAATGTAAATTCAAACAGCAGAGTTGTACAGATAGTAACACATTGCTGTAGAATCTGTTATTTTTTTATTATTTTGAACACACTAATAATTACAGATAATAAATAGTCAATATTACATACAGGGCTTTCATTTCAACACTTTCCAGTCTAAGTAACTAATTATTTAAATTAAATAATTCAATTTAAACAAAAAAAAAAACACGTCAATTTAGATATTGAGGGGGAAGTCTGAAACCACGCTTAAATGCATTTTAGATTTCACTCTGAAATTCACTTTGAAATTTCAAATGGCATCCGTCTATTTTTATACTTAAATATGAAAGAGTATTCAATTGTTTATACACCTCATTCATTGTTATCGCATTTTTTGTTTTCTATCGTCGCCTGGCAACCTGGATTGTTGTTATTGTTGATTAGAGCTGAAGAGAATGAAACTACAAAAACTTACTGAGCATTTCATGTAATAGTTTTTTTTGTGTATTAAATTATTTTAAAATGGTGTATACCCTTCAAGAGAGAACATAAATCGTCCTTAATGACTAAATTTAGGAAATTACACAAAATAAGCTGTTTTTTCACCCTACAATCAACTGATAATAACAAACATATAGGTTGTCAGGCGACGATAGAAAACAAAAGATGCAAAAACAAATGAATGAAGTGTATAAACAACTGAATGCGCTTTCATATTTAAGTATAAACATATAGGAGTGCCATTTGAAATTTCAAAGTGGGGGGAGGCTGGGGGGTGTGGGGTGAAATCAAAAATGCAATTAAGCCTGGTTTAAGACTTCCCCCTCAATACCTAAATTGACGTGTTTTTTTTTTTGTTAAAATTGAATTCAATTTAAATAATTAGTTATTTAGACTGGGAAGTTTTGAAATGAAAGCCCTATATAATTCCATCGAATTACAACAGAAGAGCTAATTCATAAAATATAGAGAAAATATCAGATTTTGTGTTCAGATATATATTAAGTTGAAAGTCTGTAGGCTTTTGTGGGTTATTTTAGTTTGTAAGTCTCATAACGAAAAAGATGGCGCAAGGGCGTAATGGGTAAAAAACAAACCTAATACTTAGAAAATTATGTTGATTTAAAATTCTACTTCAATATTTTAACTACCGGCACTATAAATTTAACACACATTAAAATGCTGATAATTCAATAAATATTTACAATGCAAAATAGCAACATGCTCTTCAAAATATCACCCAGCAAATCCGTGTTAGGAAAAGGTAACTGATAATACAAGGTTAGTATATTAAGATAATTTATTTCACCGTTAATTTTATGAGAAAACCTTGCATCAAGAAGCTCGTGATATTATTTTTATAACGTTCAAAATACTTCACAAGTATCTATAGAAAATTCACCTTTTTTCCCTCTAACAACATTAAAATATCCACACACTACGAAACCAGATTTAACCTAATCAGAATTATCAAAATATTTTAACACAGTTATATTAAGTACTCTATTACGAACTAATTGACATGCTGCATATACAGTGTGTAACAAAAATACTGGAACAAACTTTGGAAGCGATTTCTCCACACCAAAACGAGAAAAAAAAAGTCACATAAACAAGTTCGAAAATGCCTAGATTATGAGTTATTACTGAAAGATAACAGCGAGTTTCGAGGTACAATCCAACAACTTAGGTTAGTTACAAATAATATTATTAACAGTCCAAAAACCGGCGTGTCCATGTGTGTGTGGAAACGGGCGGGGGATATTTTGAACATTTACTCTGATTTGAAAGTCTAATCATTCTTAATGAGTAACTGTAAATATATTCCATCAGTTTGAATTAAAATATATCACTATTTGTCTTTGTCGTTGAATAACTCATAAATCAGTCATTCTCGGAATATTATGTTTAGGCCTATGTGACATTTATTTCTTGTTCTGTTGTGGAGAACTCGATTCCACAGTTCATTAATGCATTTTTGTTACACCCTGTATAGACTAAGAACATTTCATAATTTTGAGGGTAATTCTTGCCTTTAAAAAAAGGTGTTGTTAAAGGAACTATAAGAAAAGTGTTACAAGTTACTTCCACACAAACGTAATGAGAGTTTGTATACAAAACAAATATGTTATCTGTAACTACTGTACAAAGTTTCATGAAAATTGTTGGCATATTTTTCTCTGGGAAGTTACAGATTCTGTTTTGAAATTTCTACAGCCATGATAAAATAGTCCATCAAAAACAAATTTACACACGTCAAAAATAACACAACTTACTTTCGAATAGTAGAGCTGTTGCTTCTGTTGGAACTTTATGTTAAAATGTTGAAAATCTCCAATATTCATCTTTCCTCAATATTGTAAAAGGGCTCTGCTCTGACATTATGTTCATTCTTAATATCAGGACCAAATGCAGAGCGTTGCTATTATTCTTTAAACTAGTATACTGTTTATTTGTTTAATTTTCTTTAATGTTATCTAAGGTACAGAGCGACCCATATTTATAACAAACTTTACATCCATTTATTACACTACATTATAATGAAAAGTAGTACTGTCATTAGTAAAATTCGATGTAAGCACCAGCATTTGCTACACATTTTTCCAGACGTGACTGAACCTTCCGTACTATCCTCACAAACATATCAAGTTGGCGTGAAGGCTCTTAAAGGTTTTTTAATCCCACGTTGCATTTCTTCCCTTCGCTATTCTCCAATATCTCTGCACCAGAATTGGGAATTACCACTCCTCCATTCGAGCAGCAATTTGGATACGATCATATACAGACAGTTTTGTCGCCATGGTTACTGCTTCCAGATTCACTTCTTTACACAAAACATTTTCCCAGTAAACTTTCTGATTAAATGCACACGTTTCGGACCGCACTGACAATAAAATTAAATTAATGCTTGAGGGGAGAGGATGGTATTTTTTTACACTTTTTTCCTATTTGGTGTAAAATATTATTTTTTTTGTATGTAGAGAGCTCATAGCTGTAGGAACTCAACCAAATATAAATATTTTGAAAAAAAAAATATATATTTGGGGGCCCAAATTTGAAAAAAAAAATACCCAATGCGGGATTGTACTAAAACCGATAGATTCAAACTTTTTTTTTGCAATGTATTTGCAAAAGCATGTTCTACAAACTGTCTGTAACAGAATTTTGATATTAGTCCCTACGTTTGTAAAATAAACTATTAAAATTTAATAACAATTTTCTGATTTCCTTTCTTGCAAACAAACGGACGTATTTTTAAAATGAAATCGATTAACAAAATTCTGTTACAGAGAAACTTTTCCTAATAGTGTAAAGAATGTGTGTTCTAAATTTCATGCATGTATCTTTAATAGTTCAGAAATTATATCCATTTTTGTCTGGCAATGTAGCAAAAAAAATGAAGTTACTGGAAACCGATAAAAGTGGGAGTGTGATTTAAAAATCCATAGCGCAGGGAGTTTAAAAATGACGTCTCAACATCCGATAAGGAAACAAATACCCACAAAATGTTATGCAATGCATTCCACACATAGCAAAGAGTATTAAAAAAATGGCTTGAAAATTAAATTTACCGGAAACAACAATAAAAGTGGGCGAGTGATTTAAAAATCCATAGCGCAGGAAGTTTAAAAATGGCAAATGAACATCCGATAAGGGCACAAATACCCACAAAATGTTATGGTATGCATTCCACACATATCACAGAGTATTAAAAAAATTTTTTTTTTTTTAAATTTACTCATTTTTTCACCAAAAAATACAATCCTCTCCCCTTAATTTGTGCTTCAAATTGTATGGCACAAAGTACATTTTAGGGGTGGAATGGGTCACTTACCCTGACTGTTTACGCTATTACAGTGCAATAAAAGGATTGGTATAAATATGGATCGTGCTGTATAAGGACTTATGAGACAGTCTGTACGTGTATCGAAGTAAAATTTTTATGAACGTTAGAGTCCACTTATGAATTCTCTGTCAGTAATATAACCGAAATATTATTCGTACGTTAATGCTCGTTTAACAACTTCATTTTCAATAGCGAAGTTCTCTATATTTTAATCGTGTAACAAGATCACAAACAAAAGTAAACTAATTAGTTGACAGAATCGTTTTTGGTTCTTTCTAATAACTACACAATATTCCATAAGTCCTACAAGACATAAAAGGGACTAACAAAGGACATAACATTTAAAATAACAGTTTATAATTTGTATATAGAGTGTCTCACACGGGGTAAAATTGGTACTGATCGTAGAGTAGTCTAACCGAGTACTTTCAAGATAGGGAACTTATAGTCGGAGGTAACTTCGCACCGCTCTTTCTAACCTTTCTAAAGGCATGAACGACCAATTCTCCCGCAAGCACCTATCTACGGAGACACAATATCCTCCAATTAAAGTCACGCTGTATACAGGCGGCCCTGTTCGATCCCCGGCCTGATTGTAATGAAATTTATGAAAAAAAATATATATCGGACGTGGAGATGTTTTCTCGGGGTAGTCTCGTTTCCATCTTTCATACCATAAACACTTTCGACCTCCTCTTATTTCATATATCTGCAATAATTTAAAATAGACTGAGCGAAGTCTTTGGGTAACACAGGTCTTCGATCATGATGAGGGATTTAAGGGGTTAGGTACAGCTTACAGTAGTAAAATTTTGGAAATATTCAAGATTTTTTTGCTCCATTACTGTATCTTGTACAATAATGAAAATTAGTATGTATAAAACACTGCTCTTACTTACTTACTGGTTTTTAAGGAACCCGGAGGTTCATTGCCGCCCTCACATAAGCCCTCCATTTGTCCCTATCCTGAGCAAGATTAATCCAGTCCCTACCATCATATCCCACCTCCCTCAAATCCATCTTAATATTATCTTCCCATCTATGTCTCGGCTTCCCCAAAGGTCTTTTCCCCTCTGGCCTCCCAACTAACACTCTATATGCATTTCTGGATTCGCCCATACGTGCTACATGCCCTGCCCATCTCAAACGTCTGGATTTAATGTTCCTAATTATGTCAGGTGAAGGATACAATGCGTGCAGCTCTGCGTTGTGTAACTTTCTCCATTCTCCTGTAACTTCATCCCTCTTAGCCCCAAATATTTTCCTAAGAATCTTATTCTCAAAAACCCTCAATCTCTGTTCCTCTCTCAAAGTGAGAGTCCAAGTTTCACAGCCATACAGAACAACCGGTAATATAACTGTTTTATAAATTCTAACTTTCAGATTTTTTGACAGCAGACTAGATGACAAAAGCTACATGAAAAAAAAAATATATATATATATATATATATTTTTACGATAAAAAAAATTATATATATTTTTTTTCAAAATTCCAAATAAAAAACTATCCAACATTCTGTAATGAAATTTTTTGTGTATTTATGCATGTCATACGTACAATATGATGCAAAATCACTTCTCTACCATTGATAGATTGATAAAAAATAAATTCATTTTTAAAAATGATCAAATATCAGTATTTTCTTCTAACACAAAATAAAAATAAAATATATATTATTTATTAAGGAATGTAGTTGAAAGAGCATGATATTGTAAACATGAGTTTCAGCAATAAAATAAAAGAGAGAGAACATGAAAAAGTTGGCGAGTTATGAGGGAAACGCTTCATCACTGCACAGTGAACTGCCACCATTTTGAATTTTGAAAAAAATATAATTTTTTAAAATCGTAAATATATATATATATATATATATATATATATATATATTTCATATAGCAGAAAGACAGTGTTTTACACATACCAATTTTCATTACTGTACAAGATACAATAATGCAGGAAGAAAAAAATTTCCAAAATTTTACTGCTGTAAGCTGTACCTAACCCCTTAAGCATTCAGGATCCCAGGTCCTTGTGTTTATAAGGTGCTCGTCTGGGAGAGGGATTTGTCTCAATCAAGGCTGAGACAGGATGGCCCGCCTGTCAGGATCGGATTAACGAATGCCACCCAGGCCGTCTGTCGGACTAGAACAATTACCGCATTTAGGGCGCACATTGGGCCTTTGTAAGCATAAGTACATAGCAGCAATAGTGGTAGCAGTAGTTAATAGTAGTCGTAGTAGTTGTAGTAGTGTACTATTAGTAGTAGTTAGTTGTACTTAATAGTAGCATTGTATCAGTGTTAGTAATAGTAAAACTTCGCTGCAAATGTGCAACACCTTGTAAGTCCTGAGAACATTCTAATAAAATTAAAAATGGAGACCGCATTTAATATTATTTTCATTTTAAAATTTAATGATAGAAATTACAGCACTGACTATTTCATTCACGAGCCACCATTACCTGTAAAGACTTGCAAACACATTCACAGTTAGTGAGGCTTCTTGGTAAATACGCACAGGAACGCAATTTGTAAAATCACTCGTATAACGTAGGTCTACGAATATACAAAATTAAAGGGAAAGACTTCAACGAACTCACAGGTAAAATATTAATTTTTACTCCATTTATATTTTATCTTCTCTGAAGCAGAAATACAAGAAACGACTTCAGAATGCCTCGTAAGTACATATGTCGTTATTTCATTATTGGATTTTTTTTTTATTTTTGGTGCAAGGGACATCTCTTTTCTGCCCTTGTACACTGGTGTTCAAAGATATCTGACCTCCAATTTTCTGATCGTATAAACAAACTTTCTAACCATGGGGTAAGTCAGAACCAAAGATATAAAAAAAACTGACAAACTTTGAAATAGTTCTGCTAGTTCTCACTTTGAGAGAGGAACAGAGATTAAGGGTGTTTGAGAACAAGGTTCTTAGGAAAATATTTGGGGCTAAGAGGGATGAAGTTACAGGAGAATGGAGAAAGTTACACAACGCAGAGCTGCACGCATTGTATTCTTCACCTGACATAATTAGTAACATTAAATCCAGACGTTTGAGATGGGCAGGGCATGTAGCACGTATGGGCGAATCCAGAAATGCATATAGAGTGTTAGTTGGGAGGCCGGCGGGAAAAATACCTTTGGGGAGGTCGAGACGTAGATGGGAGGATAATATTAAAATTAATTTGAGGGAGGTGGGATATGATGGTAGAGACTGGATTAATCTTGCTCAGGATGGGGATCAATGGCGGGCTTATGTGAGGGCGGCAATGTACCTCCGGGTTCCTCAAAAGCCAGAAAGTAAGTAAGTAAGTAAGTAAGTAAGTAAGTAAGTAAATAAGTAAGTAAGTAAGTTCTCAATAGGTGACGCTATTATTGGGATGGGTAAAAAAGTATTTGGGACAATGTCGATGTAGATTAAGTATAAATTATTCTCAGAATTGACAGTATCAGCGGTTTCCCGCTAAATCTAGTGGTTTTCCACAATCCCCGCTAAATCTAGTGATTTTTCACAATCATTAGAGGGGGATGAAATTTTGAATTTTATAATGCGGGTATATTTATATACTATTGGCGACACTGACTGCTACCTTCGCCATCTATTCATAGAAGTAATAACTAAAGAAGCGACATTTACACGAGCAAATTATCGAACACTATCGATTAGTTGAGTCAGGTATCTTTGAACGTCAGTGTATCATCAATAAAAAAACATAATTTTTAATTATTTTGAATTTGCACAGTCTTTGTCCATAAATACTTTCGCGGTATTCTGAAGTAGGCCTATAGCGAAGTACAGTTTCAGAAAAAAAAATTGTCCGCGTCTTGATAGGAGTCCACCTGTACCCACCTGGGTATTTAGGCAACAAGTTCGCACGACTGTCCATAAGTAGCATATATATACAGGTGCTCTTGTTTACTGCACATGGGCAATGTGTTGTATCTGGAACTTAGTAAAATTAGGCAGGCATTTTTTTTTTCTGAGTCTGTATATATTACCTTGGCTCAATGAAGCTGTTCTTTTTCATTTTCTAGGTTATCAGACCAATTCGACAAAGTGTTACGAAATGGCGTTCCCGTGTTTATCATTTAATCCCCCCTTTTTTGCCATAGATCAAATCCGTCAGTTGTAACTTAAGCCTTACACGCTATCAAATTAACGATAGTGAAATAATAATAATAATAATAATAATAATAATAATAATAATAATAATAATTTATCAACACAGGAACTTACGGAACAAACAGACTTCAGTCATTAAGCGAAGTTGTCACTCAATTTGAAATCTAAGTATGAATCAGTCATTACACGAGTCAATCACTGATTTTCAACTACACTCAATCACCAGAAATTCCAAATCAATCTCCTACAAAATCCACTAATATATAATAATATTTTGTCACAATATTAATCCACTTCATTCAGCCACAATATGCACCGATCACAGCTCTTGCAACAAACGTGTTTGGTTAACACACGCAAGCTTCCAAGCACTAGAAAGCAAAGCCACAACAACAATGAAGTTCCATAGCCTTCTAGTAACGTGCTGCAGAGCCACAAGAATGCCAGCAGTGAGTCTACAATGTAAAGCGATAAATGACCTTTGCTTTGGTAGCTAATTTGTACGTTGTGTTTTGTTTGTTCGGGTAGGTCCTGTTTCACGGCGTTAGGTGTCTCTGCAGTCGCAAACAATCAGCAATTTAACTTACCATAAATAACAGTATCGGTTTACCTACCAATATTCACAGTACAGAAGAGTACATTAGTATCCCGACAGAACTTTATATAGTTTTCCAAGGACTTCAGGTAACATGGCGGAGTACAGAGGTCTTCTCCTGAGATTAATTTCACATAATAAAGAAAATCTAAATACGATTGGTATGGAATTTTCACTTTATTATTTTATTCTAGTTGGTTTTAAATGATTCATACAGTTTCATTTTATAAATAAAAAAATAATTCAATAAGATAGTAAAATTATTGCACTTCATACGCTATATCACGGTCTCCTATATTATCCATGGACGTTTTCATTGTCACAATCGATATATAGTCCTCACATCTCGCTGGAGGCATTTACTCCTTATTTTTATAGGAATGCTGCCATGCGTCCATGCGTCACCTAAGACGTGTAAGATATGATATTTCATAAAAGTCATTCTTAGTGGATAGTTTATTCAAAGCCTACATATTATTCATGATTACACAGTGGTAGGATTTACAATGCCTTCTGTATACCGGTATATCTTTTATTTCCCAAACGAAGTCTTCGTAAGACGATAATAAATCAAGTCGATATAGATTTCGACCAGAAATACTAATAAATGCTTTTCTACAGAGATATCACTATGATGTATAGAGGAATAATATTGTGTCTGAAACAACACTAGACATTTATGGATGTGGGACTGGCACAACATAGGACCACCGCAGAAATATCACAGGACAATCACAACAAAACGGACAACTATCCAGTCCTGTAGACGGAAGATAAATTTCTTCCACCGCCTACGCCGGGAATCGCACCACGGACCCATTTATACGCAGTTCTGGTTTAGTGTCACAATTTGTAACTGGTTTATTACGTAATCATGTAATTTAATTTGTCATCTAGTTTAAGTAAGATAATCCTCTGGCCCATGCATATTTTTCTGTTTCGGTTTTGTCTTAGGTATAGACTACCTATAACTTTCTTTTGTATTAACATTATATTATTATGTATTTTCTTTTTATCTTCTGGTTGAGTGGAAGAGAAGGCCTCACGGCCTTAACTCTGCCAGAATAAATAAAACATAATAATAATAATAATTATTATTATTATTATTATTATTATTATTATTATTATTATCACGCACAGGCCCTGGCAAATTACATTTAATTACACAAGAAGTACTTGTGAATTATACGTAATTAATTTGTATGTAGTAATTTTTTTAAATCGAATTTCAATTCTACGTATTTTAGTTCGCTTTGACTTAGTGAAGTTTCATTTTAACTCCACATTATTTGTCTTATGACTCTGAATACCTACATTTAAATTATTTTCCACAATCCTTAAGGTCACCTGCAGGGTACTGGGAATATATAAGCCACGTGTCAATGACTTTTTAATCGGTTATTTTACGACGCTTTACCAACTGCTACTGCTATGAGTATGTAGCGTCTGCACAAGATGAAGGTGATAATGCCAGCGAAATGAGCCCAAGATCCATCGCCGAAAGTTACCCAGCATTTGCTCTTAATGGGTTCAGGGAAAACCCCAGAAAAAATCTCAACCAGGTAACTTATTCCAACCAGGATTTGAACCCGGGCCCACTAGTTTCACCGTTACTCCACAGCGGTGGACACGTGACAATGAAGACCGCTATCTCTTTACATCAGTGATCCCAAGGTTACGGGACCCGTATCGATAGACAATAAACTCACACAGCCCCGGAGAATACAGAGCCGGTCTGCTCCCTCTTGATATTATGCTAGCTTATCCTCTTTCTTATGGGACATATTCCAAACATTTGAAAATAATTGCATGTTAATCAATATGTGTTCAGCAATAATTTTTAACTGTAAAATGAAGTACTCGCAAGAAGATAGAGTTGGATTTATAAAATAAGTTTGGGGTAAATACCAACAAAACAAAAACTCAAATTACAGAAAGTTTGCAATGAACATGTATATAATACAGAGTGGGTTGAAAGTCGCTTTCCCCAAGCACTTCCTTATATTTAATTACATTCAATCTTCATTTCACTACACATTCTTTTACAGATTTTGTTCAAAATGGAGGCCCTGTTTCTCGATACAAAATTCACAAAGTTTAGACACTGATTTACAGATGGCAGAACATAACTCACCATTTTCATCGATTTTCAAGAATGCCTGTTCGATCATCTGCCGCAACTGAATCAGATCCTGCGGTTTCTGAGCAAAAACATCATTTTTCAGGATACCCCACAGAGAAAAATCACATGTCGTCAGGTCGCATGATCTGGGTGGCCATTCTGTTATGCCACGACGGCCAATCCATTCATGGAATTGGTTCAAAAAGTCTCTCACTTCTACACCAAAATGAGGTGGTGCTCCATCCTGTTGTTATATCAACTGCATATCGGCAAAACGAGGGCTGTTTTCAAGACATGACATCGGAAAAACAGTTGACGCACGAACTGTTGCCAACCCACCACTTATTACACCAGCTATTCGTTTATTCAAGTTATGACATCTGTATATGTGTACAAGTATGAAACCTAAGAACGAATACTGGGGAAAGCGACTTTTGACCCACTCTGTATAAAAATAATAATCAAAGTCTGAGTTCACGATTTAAGACAACATTTCATAGTAAATGTATGTAGTCAAATTATATTAAACATTAAAATTCTGGTCACTTTCTATGGATTAAAAAATATATTTGGACGAGTTAAAAGATCCTTAAGTGCTCCCAGCTGCGTTCTGTTAAACTGAATCCCAATCATTCTAAAATTGTCTCGTATTCAAACCTTATTTATATTTAGTTCTAAGTTGTGCGCAATTTAAATCAATCCCCATTAGTTACGTACAATCCAGTTTTTACTGTATATCTAAAAAAGTAAAAGACTTAGGGTGGGAACTTCTCAAATCAAGCGACGAAAAACCAGACTCACCGAATTGTTCAAGGCACAAATGGGACACAAAGCATGGACCGATATCAATGCTAGATTAGCAACACCATCATACTTAGGAAGGACTGATCATATTAGGAAGTTTAAATGTAGAAAACAAAGAACGGACGTGGCAAAATTTTCTTTTGTGAACCGCACAATAGTAGACTGGAACAGCTTACCGGCGGCAATCTTTCAGGGTGGTCCTCTTAAAATCAGTACATTTAAGGAAAGGTTGAGAAGATTAGACTGAAAATGTAATTGGAGGTGCAGTGTAATTATTTAAGTTGTGTCATGTAATTAATTGAGTTGATATATAATTAATTAAGTTGATATGTAATTAATTAAGATGATATGTAATTTAGTTGATATGTAATTAATTAAGGTGATATGTAATTACTTAAATTGGTAATAGTTGGGTGAAATAAAAGTACTTATAAGTTAGATTTACTTTTGCTTATCGTAGGCGTTATTATAGAATAGTTTTTATTTATAGTCCTGGGTTTATTGCATCTACTATTTATAGATTACTTTTATTTTATTTTATTTCATTTTATTTCACGTAATTGTAATTATTGTACATTATACATCATTACCACAGGGTGTATACTCAACTGTAGTGTTAATAAATACATACATACATCTCACTGCAACAAAAATACATCCTCGTCTTCTGAAAATTTTATAAATGAAGTTAGAAGACCCAGATCTTTGACCTACTTTTGTCAATACCACACAATTACTGTAACAGTTCTCTAATAACACACGTGCCTCTCCTTAAACACTCCTTACTAATTACGCTCGTGACCCAAAATTTAAAATAAAACATAAATAGCGTCTTGTAAACAACATGCAAAGAAAATCTGACGTATTCCAGTTTACTGTAATGTATATAAATCTGTATGTACACTTTGAGAACAGCCAGAGGTGGAGAATTTACGAAACAATTAGTGTTATTATGTCTTACTGGACCGTTTGTTGCTCTGGGCGTCATGGTAACAGATTCTAGGAAGGCATTTATCAGCACGCACGAGAAGCTAATGATCTAGGCCTACTTATTAGGCAAGATAAGCGGCTTTCAACAGGCTCATCGCAAGCTGTCTACGAGTCTTCAGAAATTTCGAAATTAATAAAGAAGAAAATTCTGTACTCCGCATAAAATTCAAATGTCGGTAAAGATCTTAAAGTTCAAACCAATGTGCAAACATCGGTTAACCTATGAAAGTGTACGAAATTGATAATAAAAAGTGTTCCGTTTAAACCTCCCATATTTTAATGTAGCTATCTTAAGGGGTTAAGTACAACTTGCAGGAGTAAAATTTTTGGAAATATTCAACCTTTTTTTCCTCCATTACTGTATCTTGTACAATAATGAAAATTGGTATGTGTAAAACACTGTCCTTCTGCTATATGAAAAAAAAATTACAATTTAAAATATATACCGTGAAGTGGGGTGACTTTGAACGCTGAGGTGACTTTGAACAGTAATTTAGCGCCTTTCTAAATTAAATGCTGTACCCAATTGCGAAAAAACTGAACTAATTTATTGACAACTTAAACAGTTTTTTCGCAATTGGGTACAGTATTTAATTTAGAAAGGCGCTAAATTTCTGTTCAAAGTCACCTCGGCGTTCAAAGTCACCCCACTTTACGGTATATATATATATATTTTTTTTTTCAAAATTCAAAATGATGGCAGTTCACTGTGCAGTGATGAAGCTTTTCCCTCATAACTCATAAACTTGTTACCTTTTCTACGTTCTCTCTGTTTTATTTTATTGCTGAAACTCATGTTTACAATATCATGCTCTTTCAAGTACATTCCTTAATAAATTATATATATTTTTTATTTTGTGTTAGAAGAAAATACTGATATTTGAGCATTTTTAAAATGAATTTATTTCTTATCAGACAATCTATCAAACGTAGAGAAGTGATCTTGCATCATATTGTAGTTATGACATGCATAAATACACACAAAAAAATTAATCACAGAATGTTGGATAGTTTTTGAGTTATGTGGGAAACGCTTCATCACTGCACAGTGAACGGAATTTAAAAAATGTAAATAATTTTTTTAAACCGTAAAAATATTTTTTTTTCATATAGCAGAAGGATAGTGTTTTACACATGCTATTTTTTTTATTATTGTACAAGATACAGTAATGGGGGAAAACAAGGTTGAATATTTCCAAAATTTTACTACTGTAAGCTGTACCTAACCCCTTAAAGCATAAAATACGAAAATTTCTGAAATAAAACTACTCGAAATGCAAGAGTAAAAAAAAAAATAATAATTAACAGCATTTATTAGTAAATTTGTAGGCTACATATGATCCATTAGTGGCTCTACCAAGTTCTAAACTGAAATCAATTTCTTCTAATGTTTTCTCTCACACGTCCACTATTACATTAACAATCACATCACAAATGCTGGCCTGTAAAGCTGGAAGGCCACGCACTTTACATACATATACAAGGCTCTTAACTTAGCCCCACAACAAATCCAGTAGAAGATTATCAGGTGAATGAGGTGGCCACATGCGTCCTTTGCGTCCAATCCAGCGACATGGAAATGTTTGACAGACTATTTCATCTGAAGATTCCTTTGTGGGAGTGCTCCATTTCGTTGAAAAAATACATCTGTTCGACTGCTGATTGGCTACTTCGAGATAATTAGGTCATCTCATGAATAATATCGTTTTTTTAAGTTTAGTGTTTAGTAAGATTTTAATGATTTGCTTTAGTTGAGCAATAAAATTACAAGACGCTATGGATATTTTTTCGTAATGTGAACATGTGACAGGTGACAGTCGTCACTTGTTATTATAAACAATATAAAATGAAATAGTGAAGCTTGAGATTAGAGTCTTTCTAAAGCACTATTGGAAACAAGATTATAAAGATGCTGCCGGGCTCAAGGAAAATGCGAAATCTAGGGTGAAGGTGTCGTTAGTGAGCGTGTAACACGATGATTCCAGCGTTTGAATAATAGAGGAGACAAATATTTCTAAAGAGCTAAGGACTAGAATATTGAGAATACTACCAGTGTTTTGAAAGAAACTCCACAAAAGATGTAAACGTAGGTACTCAGAAGAACTTTGTACTTGAAAAGATACAATACATTGCCGCATTAAGACGCTTAGAAAATCACACGGAAATTTCAGATCTATACCTCCTGAATTAACATCTGAACAGGCTCAACGTAGAGTGGATATCTGTCGTCATCTTATTGCTAATCCCATAGATGATAGATTTATTAGAACTGTCACACGTGATGAAAAATGGGTACTATATTACTGCAACCCTAACGCCTCAAAATAGTATCGGATGAAGACAAAATGCAAATAAGACGAAGAGCATGGTCATAGGAAGAAAAATAAGTAAGATAAATCTGCGAATTCTAAATGAGGCAGTAGAGCAAGTGGACAGCTTCAAATACTTGGGGTGTACTATAAGCAGTAACATGAGCTGCTGCCAAGAAGTCAAAAGGAGGATAGCAATGGCAAAGAAAGCTTTTAATAGAAAAAGGAGCATCTTCTGCGGACCTCTGGTAAAAGAAGGAAGAGACTAGTGAAGTGCTTTGTGTGGAGTGTAGCATTATATGGGGCAGAAACATGAGATTTATGACGAAGTGAAGAGAAGCGGATAGAAGCATTTGAAATGTGGATATGGAGAAGAATGGAACGGTGAAGTGGACAGACAGAATAAGAAATGAAGCTGTGTTGGAAAGAGTGGATGAAGAAAGAATGATGCTGAAACTGATCAGAAAGGGGAAAAGGAATTGGGTGGGTCACTGGCTGAGAAGAAACTGCCTTTTGCAGGATGCGCTGGTAGGAATGTTGAACGAGAGAAGAGTTCGGGGCAGAAGAAGATATCAGATGATAGACGACATTAAGATATATGGATCATATGAGGAGACAAAGAGGAAGGCAGAAAATAGGAAAAATTGAAGAAAGCTGGGCTTGCAGTGAAAGACCTGCCCTTGGGCAGAACACTAAATGAAATGAATGAATTATATGTTTTGAATAACTACTTAAGGAGGTAAACTACAGTACAAAATTCGCACCACAAAACGCGTAAAAATTACGAGAAAATGTGTCATCGTAATATGTATTTCCTTGCTTTCGAAAGATACGATTTAAAACACTTTTATCTCCCTTTAAAATGTATTGCCTTGGACGAATCTGAACACGAGACTTAGGTCCAGAGGTAAGCGCAGTCAACACTAGACATCCGAGTACGATGCGTTGTCAAGGTTACGCATGGGGCAACCATTTATTAACTTACGAGTCACTCTTGAATCCCAACTTGTACGATGATCCTTGGTCTCAGAGTCTGGATGTAAAGTGCCCACTTGAAGTCGTTTAAGTTACACTCCCCTCCGCCCAATCATTTATTACTACCACTCGAACGTTTATGTTGGCAACTACAGTACGTACCGGTATTTTATGCTTATATTTCATTGCGCTCAGCGTGCAGATTTAAAAAAGGAACGAAGAAATACGTACTCTCAAATGCTTCCAACACACAAATTGAACATCACCAAAAATGGCCGCCTGCAACGAAACTAGTGTCATGACCACACCTGTGTCCTTGGCAACTATGAAATCTGAAAGCGTTCCTAGTGGGAATTTTTTAAACATACCAAACCAATTTATTTCACGGCCTTCTACAGTATCCTAGGTAACCGGAACACCATTTAATTTTTTAGGGCCATATTCATAGATAATATTCTTAGCGCGGGCTTCCGGTGGATGATCAGCGCACTAACGTTTTTCGTATTCATAAACCAGTGTTAACGATATGATATGATATGATATGATATGATATGATATGATATGATATGATATGATATGATATGATATGATATGATATGATATGATATGATATGATATGATATGATATGATATGATATGATATGATATGATATGATATATGATATATGATATATGATATGATATGATATGATATGATATGATATGATATGATATGATATGATATATGATATGATATGATATGATATGATATGATATGATATGATATGAATCCTGTACAAGTAACCAGTCGATAGCCGGGGCTAGTTCAGCACGCTCGTAGCGCGGGCTAGCGAAATGTCTACGAATAGAACCCTCAGTAACTAAATTCTGTTATAATCTGCTATTCTGGCATGTTATTTTTATTTGTATTGTTGTTCTTCAAAGAACTGAAGGTAAGCTGTGTTTTTAAGGAACTTACAAATAATAATAAATAGCTTCATAATTGTCTTCAATACATATGTTTCTCTCTCACAAATGCAATTTATTTGCTGAAAGACGTTAGTGATTCTAGGATTCTCCATTCATTTTTCAGCAACGTAACATAATTATTATCAATATTGCCAGTTTTCTGTACTAAAAGAATATTATCAAAACTCCTTATTTATAACTGTACCAAACATTATTTACTAATATGACACCCTATCAACAAGATGTAAGAAAGTGACAGAGGATTCATATAATTGTGTCGAATGTTTATGTTCCCTGTTGTATGTTATTGTGATATTTATATTTTTAAGGAATTGGTTCTTATTTATAAGGACTGTGAATGTAACAGAAAGTGGAATAAATTTAATTCAATTTATATGCATTAACGACTATTTTCCTTTATTTCTTTATTCAATATATAACATAATCTGTACAATTACTTACAATAGAATTATTGTCTCACCTCAATTGTTTGCTGGAGAGCTGTTAGTATGGGTCTAAGATAACAGAAATAAGAAATATAATTCATGCAAGGAAGTAAGTTTATCCCTCTAGCAAACATCACATCAATGTAAGGGTCTGATGCGTTGCTAAGCAAGTGATGTCAGAGTTGGGTAACATAATTCACTCCCGTTGCTAAGCAAGTATCGTCAGATATTTAATCCAATTTACTCTCGAGCAGGAACGCTTCACGTTAAAAATTAGTGAATTAAAAGATAACCGACCGATTAGCATTAAAAATCTGAAACTTTTATATCATAATATATTATTATAATGGATATAATTTTTTACTTTACTGTAGACGTGTGTGAGACATTAAAATTTTTTCCACTCCAAATGCCGTGGGTATGCTGTTATTAATTTGTTTTTAGGGAAGTAAATGGATTCTACCGTGAAGATGTTGGTTACTATTGACGACGAGACCTAAAGCCACATTGCTTCCCTAGGCAAGTAAGTGAAAATATGCTTCATTCAACAGTAACATAGCAACAAACAAAAGAATACTCAAAACTCGACGATCCTCCCAACAGGTCTGGTAAATAATGTAAGATGAAGAAATATATTTTTCTTACGTCAAATATGGAAGTAGAAAAATCATTATATGCAATTCGTGAGTTAAGTACAATTTTCTTGTTAATTTCTACTTAATCGCAAACTCGTCCTCGATTAGTAAAAACTACTTACCTCTCTTAATACATAAATATTTATGGCAAATTACTGGCTAACTTTCTTACTCACTTACAAATGGCTTTTAAGAAACCCGAAGGTTCATTGCCGCCCTCACATAAGCCCACCATCGGTCCCTATGTGTACAAGATTAATCCAGTCTCTATCATCATATCCCATCTCCCTCAAATCCATTTTAATATTATCCTTCCATCTACGTCTCGGCCTCCCCAAAGGTCTTTTTCCCTCCGGCCTCCCAACTAACACTCTATATGCATTTCTGGATTCGCGCATCTGTGCCGCATGCTCTGCCCATCTCAAACGTCTGGATTTAATGTTCCTAATTATGTCAGGTGAAGAATATAATGCGTGAAGTTCTGCGTTGTGTAACTTCCTCCATTCTCCTGTAACTTCATCCCTCTTAGCCCACATATTTTCCTAAGCACCTTATTCTCAAACACCCTTAACCTATGTTCCTCTTTCAGAGTGAGAGTCCAAGTTTCACAACCATAAAGAACAACCGGTAATATAACTGTTTTATAAATTCTAACTTTCAGATTTTTTTTACAGCAGACTGGATGATAAAAGCTTCTCAACCGAATAATAACAGGCATTTCCCATATTTATTCTGTGTTTAATTTCCTCCCGAGTATCATTTATATTTGCTACTTTTGGCCCAAGATATTTGAACTTCTCCATCTCTTCAAAAGATAAATTTCCAATTTTTATATTTCCACTTCGTACAATATTATCGTCACGAGACATAATCATATACAAATTAAGCTTTCAGGAATAACTCCCTGTAAAGTTAATTTGAATAATTTCGAGGGAAAAATTGTTCCGGGGCCGGGTATCGAACCCGGGACCTTTGGTTAAACGTACCAATGCTCTCCCACTGAGCTACCCGGGAACTCTACCCGACACCGATCCAATTTTTCCCTCTATATCCACAGACCTCAAAGTGGGCTGACAACAGTCAAGCAACCAACATTTGAGTGCACACTAACTCTGTGTGACTTTAAATTGTGGTTTTCTGTTACGTACAGTGACGTGTATTATGCAAATTAAGCTTTCAGGAATAACTCCCTGTAAAGTTAATTTGAATCGGTGGATCGGTGTCGGGTAGAGTTCCCGGGTAGCTCAGTGGGAGAGCGTTGGTACGTTTAACCACAGGTCTCGGGTTCGATACCCGGCCCCGGAACAATTTTTCCCTCGAAATTATTCATAATCATATACTTTGTCTTTTAACTTATATAGATAGTTATTTTTATACAACTGGGCCTAAGCTAAGTAGGTCTAGACATTAAAATAAATCTAGGGCAGAAAATATCACCAGAAGGGATTGGCAGACTATCCTGAAATTATTCCAGAGCTACTCACTTCATTTTACTCTTTACATACTGAAGAGGTATTTTCTTCGTCTACGTATTCTCGCAAATTCTGCAATCACGCTCTACAACAGACATGTATTAGATTCAGCAATATATTTTCTACATGCACTGATTTATTAGCAATCTATGAATAATCTGCTAAAAGCGTTACATTTGGCGCATGCTGATAAGATGCGTTGCCAAGCAACGAGTTTGCGAAAACATTTAAGCTCAGTTTCACACGCCACAGCATCCAGAAAGCTTAGACAAACAGCATCACAACTATCAAAAATCTATACAACTCCAACGTATTCTGTACATGTATTCTCTGTTGTCGCCATGTGCATGTGTTTTGTCTCTTAAGCCTGCTGGTCGGGGCCGAGACCTTCATGTCTTCGGGATTACAACAACTGACTGCGCAGGATATGAAGTGCCGGGAGTTGCTAACCTCGGCCACAACGTTTACACTTCTCTGAAACAAAAGCATCCCACTCAAATGTCCACCAGTTGTCATGGCAACAGCTAGATCCTACGCAAATACAACAAAACCTGGGAAACGCCTTACAATAACAACTCTGTGGTATTTCACATGAATATTCTGACCGGGAGTGTAATCCAGGAGCACCAGCAACCATGCCTATTTGATACTTGATAGCCAAACGACTACAATATCAGTTTTCTACGCCAGGCTCCTGGCAATACCAAGACGATGCTGATTTGGGAGGGGGAACACCCTTTTGCACTCCTCTATCCCATCTAATATGCATCATCACTACATAATAAACTCTGGAGAGAATACTTGGCTAGTTTCATTTAACTAGTACAGTAATACAGTGTACTTTCGGGCTCACGGAGGAACTGCATATATAAAAACTGATTTCATGTTGAGTAGGGATGTGATTTTATGGTGATTATTTTACCCTGATTTTGGTACTAATTAAAATGGTTCAATTTCGGTGAATGTCGCAAAAAAAAAAAAACCCAAGAAATTTCGTGCAGAATGTTAAAGAATAACATTTTTTAAAATTATTATTGAAGCAATCCCTTTGAAACTAACAGAAAATTGTTTGCATCATTAATTAAATTCACAATTGAATTTCATTCGACTGTGAGGGGGTGACAGCGAAAAGGGATTATATGGAATGGACAGTGAGCGAATTTTCATGTTTTGTTTTTCTGTGCGCCGGCGTTTAGTTCCAATTTCGAGCGCTAGAGGTTAGTGTAATCGAGCACATGCTAAGAGTTCCTCGATAATAATTATAAGAGTTTAGACACAGGATCTAAACATCCCTTCCTTGCTGTATAATCCAGATAACGCTTTGCTTCAAATGAATTCAAGTTAACAGCTTTTCCTTATTTCTCAATGATAAACTAGTTGTAATAATAATTATGTTTTATATATAATAAATTATATTAAAAAATAATATAATACATTATAAAAGTATGTATCAAATTCATTTAATATCTGTATACAATATAATTAGGCACACGGTTTTACTTCTCATAGGAGTTTTGTTTTTCCATTTTAAGCGGTATCAAAATATCATTACACATTTTAATTGTTGATGTGCTCAACGTCTCAACTCTCATTATAAAGGAACTCTAGAGTCTAGACATTACAGTTAATGACGGATTTATTATTTCTTCGGTCCAATTTATTTTGTTTCAGTACATAATGTACCTAGACGTATTAATTGTATGATTTGTATGTCTGTTATATTCCGCTATGTCGACTGCTAGCTGGTGTGATGTCAGCGCCAACTCTAGGGAAAAAGCAGAATCTCATGCTCAAGCTGGTTTGAAGGCCATTGAAATCAGTCCTGCTACATCAAAGGTACCGACGTGAAGTGTCCATACTTGTAATTCCCTATACGTTTGGGGTGACGGCACTGTCTTTAGTTATTACTTCAATCAGTAGATGGCGAAGATCACAGTCAGTGTCGCCAATAACACATAAATATACCCGCATTATAGAATACAAAATATCGTCACCCTCTTCTGATTGCAAAAACCACTGGGTTTAGCGGGAAACCGCTGATATTGTCAATTATGAGAATCATTTATACTTAATCTACATAGTCATTTTCCCCAACACATTTTTACTCGTCTCAATAATAGTGACACCTATTGAAAACTCGCGGAACCTCTTCAAAGATTGTCTAGTTGTTATATCTTTACTTCTGAATTACCCCGTGGTTAAAAAGTTCGCTTACACGATCAGAATCCAATGTACAAGTTCCTTTTCCTTAGATCAAATAAAGAAATATTTTTCCCAAAATGCTTCTGTACTGGAATATTTGATATATTCTTACATGGTGGACATTAATAAATTCTGTACGGTTTATTTTTAACCAAATGTACATAAGTCGTTTATCTTATTGTGCCTTATGACATTTCTTGACATTATACTGAATAAAATGGCTGGTAGAGGGCAAGTTTTCTCAGATTTCGGTTTTACCTCCCACTACTTTTATATAGTATGTACTTCCATTACACATTATCGACTCAAGAGACTATAATAGAATCCTATATAACACGGCATCGATGCTACGTGGAGACACACTTATGAAGACAGGCTTGCAATCAAGACCACACCAGGAGTGTGTGAAATAACACTTGTTATACATTTCTTGTGTTGGTTAGGGAAGCCCAGCTCACCCTCTATATCTTTAATTTCACAAAACTCACCCTCTAAAGTTCATTGTAACATATAACTACTATGTACAGTCAGATATACATGAAAGTTAGATAAAAACTTTTACAGTATGATTTGAAATTTTTGCAGTGATCAAGGCGGATTTTTTAATTAAGACACGGTTTAAAGAGAAAGAAGTAACGACCTTCAACTGCATTAAATGCATAAAATTTTATTCACAAACCGACAAGCAAAAACTTTTTTATTGTGTGAAAATAGTACTCAAAAATATAATTTCTATACCAACGGGAAAAGTTATATTTTGTACCCTATGACATTCAAGTAAGCCGAAAAAAGCTATATCATGCCATATTTGAGATATCCTGATCATACTTTCAACTATTTTATTCTATAATATACAGGTTGGAAGTGAAATAACCCTGTAATTTTAGAGCGAATATCTCATGTTGTATGTAATAAAAAACTGTAATACCATATTGGTGGAAAGTTTTCTCAGAATTTTTTTCCCCCAAATGTTTAACACCATCTTATTCGGTAACTATTTCGAGTAGGATCGTGATTTTTGTCCATGTCGATAGAAAATTTCATGAAGAATCATTTATCTCTCTGGCGTATTTCAATAGCATGGCCACCTTTTCTGTAAATCTAATTTAAAAACCACTAATTTCAATTAATATCAGAGGAGAAAAATTCGCTCCGGCGCCGGGAATCGAACTCCGGTCCTTGGTTCTAAGTACCAAGCGCTCTAACCACTGAGCTACGCCGAAGTTCAATCCACAGCACTGGATCGAATCCCTCTCCTCCAGTGTTTTTTCTCTTTGTGGCCTGACCGTAACAAACGCATTCTTTAGGACCAAAAAAAAAAATCTTTGTGCGAGATCGTGCGTATTTGCTTGGTTTCCGCACAAAACCAATCCGCGGAAAGTCTAAAATTCCACATTCAGTATTCCCAACCTAACACACATAACAATTTCCCTCTTCTTACCGCTTAAGTGACATATTGAGTTTACTGCTTTAGGCTTTTAACATATTATTTTTAGAGACGTTCAATATAGTAATAATTATAAATTGGAAACATACCACTGCAATTTCACCTAAATTGCACTGTTAGTTATTGTTTTTAAATATTTACAAAAATTAAGTAAACTCTACAACTCCACTAAAGTTACTGCATTCGTGATGCAAGTAACATTAAGGAAGCCGTGAAAAAATCAACAAGATTCCAGACTCATCATAGACTGGGGAAAAAAAAGACAGACATATATCACGGCCTGCTGGAGTATAGTAAAAACAGAAAACATTTTAAAGCAATAATGTTGAAGGTTTTGTTTTGCAAATTTGCCGTCACTAAACAGAAACCAAGATGGAGATTTCATTGCAACTAATTAGAAATTCCTCTTTCAGGTATGTAATAAACGATCTTCGCACAAAATAATGTACGATACACGAGCGGTATGTTTTCTTTTAATTCTCGGAAATTAAAAAAGCTCAACTACGTTTCGCTTTTTCAAACTTTTCCTCGAACATCAAAACTTCAACATACCGCTCTTGTAACGCATATTACTATTACGTAGATTCTTCGCCCAACAGTGCATATTACTGTGGAATCCCGGCCACCAAGTCACTCAACTGCCTTGTATAATGGCAGTTGACTTAATATAAAATGTCAACATACATGTCGGACTTGGAGTCAAGCCACAAAGGGAAAAACACTGGAGGAGGGGGATTCGATCCGGTGCTGTGGTCTGAACGTCGGCGTAGCTTAATGCTTAGAGCGCTTGGTACGTAGAACCAAGGACCCAGGTTCGATCCTCGGCGCCGGAGCGAATTTTTCTCCTCTAATATTAATTGTTACCGTAACAGACGTATTCTGTAGGACCAAAAAAATTAATCTTTACGTAGACACTAATTTCAAGCCACTGAACGATGCAACCAGACTGCAACGTTGTAGTCAGAGACGGAGGTTCGCGTAGCGAGACAGACCTGAGTTCGTTGACGTCTTACATCTGTATTACGAGTAGAAATAGAGCTGTGTTAGCGGCGATGTTCCCACGCTGATGAAACTTCCAACCAAATTTTCTGACCAACCTCATATTTAATCACTAAACGTAATTTAGGTTTTCTATTCATTTGAGTGTACCATATCGTCCCTTTCAATCTGTAAGATTATTTCACTTCCACCCTGTATATACATACACACAGAGTAAAATACTTCGTTATAGTGAAATTTCGTTATATCGAAATACGTTATGTTTCTAAAAATAAAGCATGCTTGTTCATTTACATTTACTTATGCATAAATTCTGCATATTTTGTATATAGGTCTGAAAAATATCCTTCAATAAACTAAAAGCTGAAGTTGTATTGTATTTGAAAAGAACAAGTTTAAAGAAAGACACAGGAAAGGTATAAAATTAGTTTGATGAAGCACTTTGCAGGACAAAATCTGCCATGTTGTTTGGGCAGCCAGGTTGTGAAATTAGTGAGCTGTGATTGCAAGCGCCATGTTGCGAGATTAGTGAGCTGTGATTGGTAGAACGAAACTAAACCGGAGAACAAGTGAACTGCATGAAAAAACTAACACAAAATTCAGAGACATCTGAATCAGAGTAAACATACTACATTACTTAGATATTTAATAACCACGTTACCGCTATGTAATTGCATTATTATTATTATTATTATTATTATTATTATTATTATTATTATTATTATGTAAAATATGTCCCTACTTTCTAACGAAGTGTACCCTATATTTCATATATTTTTTGTTAAAAAGTAGACTTTTTTCGGCAAGGGACCGACATTTTTACGTCTTTATACTGATTTTTTTACTCGCAGAAACGAAATTCGTTACATTTAAATATTTTAACATTAAATTAGGGGAGAGTTGGGTAGTATCAGACATCGGGTAATATCGGACAGTGCGTTTCTTTCATCTACCACCAGATCGTAGTACCTGAATGACATGGTTACGTTTCTGTATGCGACATCACAGAAACGTAACCATGTCATTCAGGTACTATCATCTGGTGGTAGATCAAAGAAACTCACTGTCCGATATTACCTGATGTCCGATACTACCCGACTCTCCCCTACGTTGGGGGGATAAAAGCAGGGGACAGAAAATAATTTTGTAACCCTGAATATTTCGTTACAGAGGCGTTCGTTATAACGGTATTTTACTGTATTATATAGTGCGAGAAAGTCAAATAGTTCAAATCTATCAACATCTTCTGTCCAGGTCCCATGCAAGTTTATCAGCTGTTTTGTAACTGCGTACGCAAACTAAAATGACAAAAAATTCATAAAAATTACCGTACTCTACATTCATTTGTTCAGTTTTGTAGTTTGGCAATGCAATAAAACTCACAGTTACCAAGGAAATAACCAAACATTATCTTCATCCTATATTATGAAACAAAAGAACGCACTTTTGCTCAGAACATAGTGTATGATATGTATTGAAATGTATTGCAGCTATGATAAGAGACTTTCTTTTTTTACATTTTCTAATACTGAAATTATTGACGGCGACTTTGTGCTAAAATTTTTCAAGTGATGCCTGAAGGGCAGCCACAACGACTGCCAGTCCCCATTACAAAAACTGGTATTTCCATATGAAGTGAAGATACGAAAAATTATTATAATAAAGGTCAACACCCACTTTCTGACATCCATTACCGCCAAGGACGTCAGTACATGAGTAAGTAAACGTGTTGGCCAGTTAGTCACTTGCAGCGAGTATCAGGGTTACTATGTTCAAGCGAAATGATCCACATACATTGTCTTTTTAACCACACAAATCCATATTCAATAAATGAAACAAAATACATAAATTTGAATTACTAGAGAAAACTGGCCTCTGTCTGCGTATAAAATCATTTTCGTCATCACAATCCTACTCCGCCTATATCCCATATGTTCTGTTATGACGTCACTCATCGAGCCTTAGGACTTCGTCACCTGAAATACCGTCGTTATGTTTGACTTACTAAATATGTTTCTCGACAATATTTGCGTGCTACCGAAGAGCGCATGTAATAAGAAAGACAAACTGTCTTTGTGGATAAAAGCACTTATGAGATATCAAGGTCAACTTTTGTTTTTTAACATATAGCTACGTCTTTCTCCTCACGATGTAGGCCTATGGGGAGAGTAATTTAGGAATTGACAATCACATAAAATGAAAAATCTAGCTTTCCTCTTTTCTCCTTTAATTAATCTTGATCTCCTCGTTCTCCTTCTATTCCACATGTTCTCCGTATATTCTCCTGGTTCTCCTTGTATTTCTCATGTTCTCCTTGTACTCTATTTCTTCTCGTTGCATTTATTCTTTTACTCTTCTATTCCATTTGCTCTACTTGCATTCTTCTTGTTCTCCTTCTATTCCACTTGATCTCCTTGTAAACTTTGTATTCCCCTTGTTCTCCTTACTATCACCTTGTTCTTCCTATATTCCCCATGTTATCCTTGTATCCCCATTGTTTTCCTTGTCTTCGCCTCATTCTCCTTCTCTTCCTCGTGTTCTCCTTATCGTCGCCTTGTTATCCTTGTGTTCCCCGTGTTCTCCTTGACTTCCCCTGTTCTCCTTGTATTCATATTTTTCTCCTTGTATTCTTCTTGATATCTTTGTGCTCCTATTTCACAAGTTCTCCTTGTATTTTCCCTGGTTCTCCTTATATTTCATCTCATGTTCTTGTTCTCCTTGTATTCCCCTTCATTTCCTTGTATTCTTGTTGTTCTCCTATTCTACTTCTCCTTGTATTCCTCATTTTCTCCTTCTATTCTTCTTGATCTCCTTGTTCTCCTATTTCACAAGTTCTCCTTGTATTTTCCCTGGTTCTCCTTATATTTCCCCTCATGTTCTTGTTCTCCTTGTATTCCCCTTCATTTCCTTGTATTCTTGTTGTTCTCCTATTCTACTTCTCCTTGTATTCCTCATTTTCTCCTTGTATTCTTCTTGATCTCTTTGTTCTCCTATTTCACAAGTTCTCCTTGTATTTTCCCTGGTTCTCCTTATATTTACCCTCATGTTCTTGTTCTCCTTGTATTCCCCTTCATTTCCTTGTATTCTTGTTGTTCTCTTATTCTACTTCTCCTTGTATTCCTCATTTTCTCCTTGTATTCTTCTTGATCTCCTTGTTCTCCTATTTCACAAGTTCTCCTTGCATTTTCCCTGGTTCTCCTTATATTTCCCCTCTTGTTCTTGTTCTCCTTGTATTCCCCTTCATTTCCTTGTATTCTTGTTGTTCTCCTATTCTACTTCTCCTTGTATTCCTCATTTTCTCCTTGTATTCTTCTTGATCTCTTTGTTCTCCTATTTCACAAGTTCTCCTTGTATTTTCCCTGGTTCTCCTTATATTTACCCTCATGTTCTTGTTCTCCTTGTATTCCCCTTCATTTCCTTGTATTCTTGTTGTTCTCCTATTCTACTTCTCCTTGTATTCCTCATTTTCTTCTTGTATTCTTCTTGATCTCTTTTTCTCCTATTTCACAAGTTCTCCTTGTATTTTCCCTGGTTCTCCTTATATTTCCCCTCATGTTCTTGTTCTCCTTGTATTCCCCTTGATTTCCTTGCATTCTTGTTATTCTCCTATTCTACTTCTCCTTGTATTCCTCATTTTCTCCTGATATTCTTCTTGATCGCTTTGTTCTATTTTACAAGTTCTCCTTGTATTTGCTCTGGTTCTCCTTATATTTCCCTTCATATCCTTGTTATCCTTGTATTCCCTTTGATTTCGTTGTATTTTTTTATTTTAATAGGTTATTTTACGACGCTTTATCAACAGCTTAGGTTATTTAGCGTCTGAATGAGATGAAGGTGATAATGCCGGTGAAATGAGTCCGGGGTCCAGCACCGAAAGTTACCCAGCATTTGCTCATATTGGGTTGAGGGAAAACCCCGGAAAAAACCTCAACCAGGTAACTTGCCCCGACCGGAAATCGAACCCGGGCCACCTGGTTTCGCGGCCAGACGCGCTGACCGTTACTCCACAGGTGTGGACACTTCCTTGTATTCGTGTTGTTCTCCTACTATTTCACTTCTCCTTACATTCTCCTATTCCACTTGTTTCCTGCTATTCCTATCGTTTTCCTTGTCTTCTCCCCGTTTTCCCTACCTTATTCCTGTTCTCCTTGTCATCCCCTTTTTCCTCGTCTTTCCCATCAGTATGCTAACCCCTTAACATGTAGCTCTGACCTACATATGTCAAAATATGTGATGAAAATTTATACAGCATAAATACAGTAAAAACTAATTGACCCGGAAATCGTGCACCGCTGTGAAGTAGCGGTTAGCACGCCTGAACGTAAAACAAATGGGCCTGGGTTCAAATCCTTGTTGGGACAATACCTGGTTGAGATTTTTTCCGAGTTTTTTCCTAAACCAATCGAAAGCAGAATTGCTGGGTAACTTTCGGCACTGAAACTCGGATTCATTTCGCCATCATAATTATAATTCGTTAATTTCATCATCTTCGTTTCTTTCCTAGGTTTCGGGCTTTCTCTGATTGGACACCGTGGATATGTGGTCATTCGTTGTTAGTGGCAGTGCTATGCACCGTGAGCACTTCACAAGGTAACTCGTGCGACCGGGGTTGAGAGACCGCGGTGAAGCCTACGCGGAGTGGTAAAAGGATCATGTAGGCTGTGAGGGATTTCGGAGGCGGCCTGCAGGGGGATCTGTAGCGTGGGAGACCTTAAGGACATGTACGGCATTCCATCCTGGGTAGTACAACGAGCGGCCTGATACGAGGACAGTCTCAATCCGTGCCCTCCCCTGAAAGAGAACTTATAGACAGACTCACAAATCAAAACTATTATGAGGTACAAACTATTAAAGAAAAATAGAAAAGAGCTTTCGGATATAACATAAACTGCCGATGCTGAAAACATACAGGGTGATCCGTTTGGGTATGGATAAAATAAAAACACCGTAAAACATTCACTACTGAACTTTATTTGTTGAAACTTTGTGCATACAACACTGAAAGATGGGAGATTCCTCAGAGCTCAACATGACCCCCATTGCGCACCCTGCACAACTCATAACGGTGATGCAATTCAGTCCATGTCCGTTGTAACATAAGAGGGGTGATTTGTTGAAAAGCTTGAGTAATTTTTACTCTCAGACAATTAATGTTACTGGGTTTCTCTGAATAGACAATGTGTTTAACAAAACCCCACACGAAGAAGTCAGGAGGGTTTAGATCTGAGAACTTTGGGGACCAGCCAAGAGATAGCTGCTTCTCGTACGGTTTCGCCTGCGGCCTCCTGTAGTCTATGTTCTTTTAACAAAGAACCTGTTTCTACAAATGTTCGATACCACAACATTGTGGAATCGTATTTAGGTACATTACGCACACCATACTCACGTCGAAATTCCCTTTGAACTCTTTTAACACTCTCAAATTTAGCCTACCAAAGAACACATTATGCCCGCTGTTGATTTGTAGTAGGCATTTTAATCGTCTACGATTTTCATTTGGCCTTTCGGATTATGCATTGTTGATTGTCATATAAGGGAACTTCCATCTTTTAATCATAATATAACCAGCAAGGAATGTTTCCTACTATCATAATACTACTTACTTACTGGCTTTTAAGGAACCCGGAAGTTCATTACCGCCTTCACATAAGCCCGCCATTGGTCCCTATCCTCAGCAAGATTAATCCAGTCTCTATCATCATATCCCACCTCCCTCAAATCCATTTTAATATTATCTTCCCATCTACGTCTCGGCCTCCCTAAAGGTCTTTTTCCCTCCGGCCTCCCAATTAACACTCTATATGTATTTCTGGATTCGCCCATACGTGTTACATGCCCTGCCCATCTCAAACGTCTGGATTTAATATTCCTAATTATGTCAGGTGAAGAATATAATGCGTGCAGTTCTGTGTTGTGTAACTTTCTCCATTCTCCTGTAACTTCATCCCTTTTAACCCCAAATATTTTCCTAAGAACCTTATTCTCAAAAATCCTTAACCTATGTTCCCCTCTCAAAGTGAGAGTCCAAATTTCACAACCATAAAGAACAACCGGTAATATAACTGTTTTATAAATTCTAACTTTCAAATTTTTTGACAGAGCTGTATAATAATAAATTAATATTATCCATACCCAAACGGATCAGACTGTATGTTTCTGCAAATTCAATTCCGCAAGCATCAACATTCCGAAACAGTTTCAAGTTTATGAAATTAAAATCTGCCGATGCCAAGTACAATACGTTAACTTGTAACGGAAAGCCCACGCATCGCTCACACAACTAAAATGCACCATCGCGTGGAGTATTGTAGTAGCAACTGTTTACATTTTAGTTCCGGCGGATACGATATCAATGTGACTCCAGGAATAGATATCAACACCAAGTCTGGCCATCCCTCTCCAATGCAGGAAGTCAAGTATTACGCCAGTCGCTTGTATTCTTGTACTAACGATAGGCGTCTATAATATTATAATCCGATCCGTTTGGGTATGGATAATATTAATTTATTATTATAAAGCTATTATGATAGTAGGAAAAATTTATTGCTGGTTATATTATGACTAAAAGATGGGAGTTTCCATATATAACAAACAACAATGCATACTCTTAAAGGACAAATGAAAATCGTAGATAATTAAAATGGCTACTACAAATCAACAGCGGGCACAATGTGTTCTTTGGTATGCTAAATTTGAGAGTGTTGAAAGAGTTCAAAGGGAATTTCGACGTGAGTATGGTGTGCGTAATGTACCTAAATACGATTCCATAATGTTGTGTTATCGAACATTTGTAGAAATAGGTTCTGTGTTTAAAAACATGAAGGAGGTCGCAGGCGAAACCCAGTACGAGAAGCAGCTATCTCTTGGCTTGGTCCCCAAACTCCCCAGATCTAACCCCTCCTGACTTCTTTGTGTGGGGTTTTGTTAAAGACATTATTCACAGAAACCCAGGAACATTGATGATCTGAGAGTAAAAATTACTCAAGCTTTTCAACAAATAACCCCTCTTATGTTACAACGGACATGGGCTGAATTGCATCACCGTTGTGAGTTGTGCAGGGTGCGCAATGGGGGTCATGTTGAGCTCTGAGGAATCTTCCATCTTTCAGTGTTGTATGCACAAAGTTTCAACAAATAAATTTCTCTTTGGTTATCGACTATGAACATACAAGATGTTTCAAAAAGCAACGCATAACTGCAATTAAAATTGTGATTATTGTTGTGCGAGTTATGATGTCATCGAGAACAATTATAAATGACACACTATAGTTTTTTTTTTTTTTTTTTTTTTTTAGCCGTACTATAATAGTCACATTTTGATTGTCATTTCAGTTTCGAAATGATTTACTTTTACGTACTTTAGTTTCTTCGATGCATTCTTCCTTATGGCGTGAATATTCAAAATAACGACTTTTAAACTCTTTATTATTTAGTTCATTGTAAATACGTACTGACAACACAGTTATTCAAGTTAGAAATTTGAACATTTAGAGATGTAAATACTCTAGTTCTGGAAGTGTCCCAAAGATTATGGAGCACAGTGTACATTGTGACTCTACATTTTCCACTAAAGAAACCACTTTGGACAGAAAATAAAATTTACGCATGATCTCCATCATTTCACCCTGAAACGGCAACTCTAACCCCAATTACACATTTTTTTTTCACACTTCTTTCAAAAATAATTCTTCGGACGAAGAGAATGAGGGATAAAGGAGGATGAGGTACAGTAGTGGCAAAAAAACCAGACCGACCCTTGTAGCTGATTTCAGAGTCATAGATTCAAATTTTGCTAGTCACAAAACACATCCATGTTGTATAATTAATTGTAACAATGAAATTTATTGCATTTGTTCGATTCTTACCGTCTTTTGTTTCCTTCAGTGCCTCAAACTTACAGACGAAAAAACTTTGAGAGTTTTATTTTCATCTGGCATCAGTATTACATTTCCACCTCTATTCAGCAAAGAAAAGGGCATATTTTTACATTAAATAGCAGTACATACCTCTGGCTTCACTATCCATATCTAAATTACCACAGTTTGACAGAATACACAGCACTGGATTCTTTTGTATCAGCTACAAGGGTCGGTCCGGTTTTTTTTGCGCACTACTGTACATAAGTGTGCGTCCCAGCAAGGGCTTTGGGACCCACCTTAATATTTATGAGAGCTCCTAAAGTCCCGTCGCTCTAATTTCCCGCAGCCAATCGCGTTGCAGGTCGGCTACATTTAAACGTGTGCGTCTTGTGATTCGCTGATTCATTTCTTAAGGCTCGATAAATACTTAATATAATCGCCCGCTATTTTAGCTCTTTCGTTGGCGTTCGCAGAAAGCACACGAAGACGTTACCTGCCGCTCAATTATTTGCTGAATTACATTGCGTTTGATTTATTATCATAAGAGCTACGACATGATAATGTTTAACGGTGTGGCAAATAGATTCCTCGTATGGTAGCTCGGCAACGTAAGAACAAAAATGGCGAACGATACTACCTACCTAGACTTTATAGAGCCTTCACTTTCTAAGACGTAAGCAAAGAGGCGGAGTCACGCCGGAAATAACAGCGTCGGAACTATAGCCTAAAGACCACATGTCTCACTTCCATACTGTCGCACTTAAGTAACTTGAGTAAATCTTGCCGGGGGGAAAAACCGAAAAGGTCCAACCCTGTAACGGTTAGCATGCCTAACCGTGAAACGAGCGGGCCCAGGTTCAAATCCTCGTTGAGACAAGTTATCTGGTTGGATCTACGTAAAGATTATTATTTTTTGATCCTACAGAATACATCTGTTATGGTAACAATTAATATTAGAGGAGAAAAATTCGCTCCGGCGCCGGGGGGTCGAACCTGGGTCAAAAAATAATCATCTTTATGTAGAATCTACGAGCAATAGTGCATATTACTGTACAGATTACTGCGCATATTACTGTGGAATCCCGGCCACCAAGTCACTCAACTGAATGCGCTTCTTGCATAATGGCAGTTGACTTAATATAAAATGTCAACATACATGCCTAACTTGGAGTCAGGCCACAAAGGGAAAAACACCGGAGAAGAGGGATTCGATCCGGTGCTGTGGATTGAACTTCGACGTAGCTCAATGGTGAGAGCGATTGGTACGTAGAACCAAGGACCCGGGTTCAATTCTCCTCTAATATTAATTGTTACCTGGTTAAGGTTTTTCCGGGGGTTTCCCTCAACCCATTAAAAGAAAATTGTGGGTAACTTTCGACGTAGATCCTGGACTCATTTCGCCGGCATTATCACTTTCATCTCACTCAGACGCTAGATAACCTTAGCAGTTGATAGGGCGTCGTAAAATAACCAATTAAAAAACTAAAAAAAAAACTAGAAAGAATGTTAAATGACTGGACAACTAGCCAGCGGCGCACCAGTAGAACAGCATAGACAGCTACTACCACCGCATCCCACAACAGCCCTCGTCCAGTCGCAGAAGAAGGAAAGCAGCACCGGAAAAGCCTAGTCCCCGATGTCAGCCGGAGATATAAGAAACATACAATGCCAAGGCTCCGTCGCTTACTTACTTACTTACTTACTTACTGGCTTTTAAGGAACCCGGAGGTTCATTGCCGCCCTCACATAAGCCCGCCATTAGTCCCTATCCTGAGCAAGATTAATCCAGTGTCTATCATCATATCCCAGCTCCCTCAAATCCATTTTAATATTATCTTCCCACCTACGTCTCGGCCTGGCTCCATCGCTAGTCGAAAATAAGTGAACGACAGAATTTGGAAAAGCGAAATGTATACTTATTGGTGATAGGTTTCTTTTATAGTTCATCCCGACACCACGGGGATGAAATTGAGGCAAAAGTATATGTATAAAAATGCAAACGAAACAAAATCAATACTAAATTCCAGGTCGAGTTTTCATGAGCTTATACATCTGCGTAACTTGAAATATTATGTAACAACCCACGATCTATACCCGACTTCTTTCTTATCACTTTCTGAAATAAATTTAGATATCTGCAAAGGTTTGAGTACAAACTAAGATATCACTATGTATATTTCCAATTTTCCTGGTTCACTTTTACACAAACACGACTCACAGCTCACGTGGATCTACAGAGTGAGGAATTCCGTAGTTGCAGTGCTTCCTAATCCAATCAACGTCTAAACTAGGCATTTCCATACACAGAACTTGAGGAACGTGATACAATCCATGCAAATAAGCCTTAATCACGAATCTATTGAAAATATAGGACACGATGATTATTACAGAACAGAAAAATTTAGTTTGGATTTAATGTTATACCGATATTTATTTATTTTATTTTAATAGGTTATTTACCGACGCTTTATCAACAGATTAGGTTATTTAGCATCTGAATGAGATGACTGTGATAATGCCGGTGAAATAAGTCCGGGGTCCAACACCGAAAGTTACCCAGCATTTGCTCATATTGGGTTGAGGGAAAACCCCAGAAAAAACCTCAACCAGGTAACTTGCTCTGACCGTGAATGGAATCCGGGCCACCTGGTTTCGCTGCTAGACGCGTTAACCGTTACTCCACAAGTGTGGACGTCATACCGATATTAGGAAATTATTAATGAATTAAAAATTTTATACTAATTAATCCACCTGTATATATAGGCTATATTATACTGTACATACATACAGGGCGATTGACGAGGATTTACCGCCACTTACGGAGCTTATTTTCGAAGATATTCTGTGAAAAAAAAAGTCATATAAACATTTGTCCTAATCTCAATATTTTCAGAGTTACACTAATTTGAAGTTGTTTGTAAAATATCCTTTTTATTTACTTTTAAGGGTAAAAGAATATCACAACTAGAGAGTGAACTATCCAGAAGTATCATTTCTTTAATTGGCTAGTGTTCTGAAGCTAAAATTGTGTTGTTAATTGCTCCAGATTCTGTTTTTCAAATTTAACTAAAAATTACATCATCACAAAAATTGTTACAAATCATACGGCCTTAGGAACTTGATTCTTTAAAGTTTAATTATGCATCCTAATGTACAGTCTTGAAGAATTTACAAGAGTGGCGTGATTTGTAACAATTGTTGTGACAAATGCGTAGGAAATAGTAATATGCGTTACAAGAGCGGTATGTCGAAGTTTTCATGTTCGAGGAAAAGTTTGAAAAAGCGAAACGTAGTTGAGCTTCTTTAATTTCCGAGAATTGAAAGAAAACATACCGCTCGTGTATCGTACATTATTTTGTGCGAAGATCGTTTATTAGATACCTGAAAGAGAAATTTCTAATTAGTTGCAATGAAATCTCAATCTTGGTTTCTGTTCAATGACGGCAAATTTGCAAAACAAAAATATCTATCTTCAACATTGTTGCTTTAAAATGTTTTCTGTGTTTACTATACTCCAGCAGGTCGTGATATACGTCTGTCTTTTTTTTCCCCCAGTCTATGGAATCTTGTTGATTTTTTCACGGCTTCCTTAATGTTACTTGCATCACGAATGCAGTAACTTTAGTGGAATTGTAGAGTTTACTTAATTTTTGCAAATATTTAAAAACAATAATTAACAGTGTAATTTAGGTGATTTTGCAGTGGTAAGTTTCCAATTTATAATTATTACTATATTGAACGTCTCTAAAAATAATATGTTAAAAGCCTAAAGCAGTAAAATCAATATGTCAGTTAAGCGGTAAGAAGAGGGAAATTGTTATGTGTGTTAGGTTGGGAATACTGAATGTGGAATTTTAGACTTTCCGCGGATTGGTTCTGTGCAGAAACCAAGCAAATACGCACGATCTCGCACAAATGTAATTTTGTAGTTAAAAATCGAAAAAAAAAAAAAAAATCCTATACGAAGCAACTATGGAATTCACAACATATTTTTAACTTCAGAATACTAGCTAATTAGAGGAATGATACTCCTGCATAGTTCATTATTTATCTGTAGGTCCCTAATATTCTTTTACCTTTAAAACTAAAGAATAATGGTATTTTACAAACAACTTCAAATTAGTGTAACTCTGAAAATATTGAGATTAGGACAAATGTTTATATAACATTTTTTGTTCAAACTGTCTTCGGAAATAAGCTCTGTAAGTGACAGTAAATCCTCGTGAATCACCCTGTATATAGGTCTATAGATATACTGGATGTTCTGAAGAAAAGTTCCAATATTTAGAGAGGAGATAGTATGCATCAAAACAAAAAATAAATGTCCTACAAACATGGTCCTAAAATTAATATCTTCTGAGAAATGTGCAAATCTTTACCATTACTGTAAGAAGGGCATATCTTCCACTGTGAGCTCTTGGGAAAGAAACGAAACATGCTCCTATTCAACAGATACCAAACTATTACCACGGTCTAGTATATACAGTCGCGAAGCTCAATACTTACTAAATATGCAAACATAGACAGTTGAAATATGCATCCATCGATAGTTGCTAACCACCAGGATCGCTACTATCGCCTCATCACAGACCCTTTCCCCAGCAGACGATAAAATGTATTGTAGTTTCGATATCGTATTCTTTTGAAAAAAGGTTTACATATTATTTTCATAAAGTATATGTTATATTTTATAAACTCACCTTCCTGGATCTTTCGGAAGAAGGATAAATCTGACCTCTTTTTCTTACAATATTTATAGTACCACAACGTCTCCTTGTACCATATTATTATTCAAATTATTGTATTTTAGCCATTTACAGTTATTACAACAGACAACGAACATTTCACAGTTTACACAACTTTTCACAACAAAGCGAAATACGGCACAGTCAATGCCTTTTCGAATTTAGCACATCTACCTTCCTTAATTGTAGACACAATGTTGTAAATACCTAGGAGTGTATTTAAACTCCAAACTTTCTTGGGGAGAGCATGTTGATAATGTTACAGGCAAAGCATGGAGGGCACTTCACTTTATTATGAGAATCTTGAGAAAGGCTAGCCCCAAATCGAGGGAAATAGCATATCTAACATTAGTGCGACCGTTAATGGAATACGGAACTACGTGTTGGGATCCCTATAGAATATATCAGATAAATTCCTTAGAAAGAATCCAGTATAGGGCAGCTAAATTTGTTAAAGGTAAAAGAGAAGATGGGAACGATACGATAAAAGAACTTAAATGGGAAACTTTGGAAAACAGACGTAGGAAAACTAGAATAACATCATTGTATAGAGCACATCTAGGTCAGAAAGCATGGGTAGACATAACGGCTCGGTTAGAAAAGCCAACGTACTATGGTAGGAACGATCATGATTTTAAAATCAAATGTAGGAAACAGAAAACGGATGTAGGTAAATTCTCATTTTTAAATAGAACTATAAATGATTGGAATGACCTACCTGCAGCGGTCTTTGAGGGCTGTCCTTCCTTAAGGAGATTCAAGAATAATTTAAAGAGTTGTGTATAAAGTGAAAATTAAAATTAAGGTGACATTCAACATTTAATTTTTTAAGGTGACATGTATTTATCTAGCCTGACGAGTTTACTTCCTTGGTTTGAATTGTAAATTATTTAAAAATAGCGTGTAAGAGGGCCTTAGACTAGAAATGTTTAGTTTAAATGTAGTTCTGTTTATAAGTATGCATAAGAATGCAATTATTTGACTTATTTGAACTGTTGTATCAGTGAAGCGAGGTGAGTCAGTGAAGTTATGGTTTTACAGTGCAGTGAACAGTTCCGATCAGTGATAATTTATAGCGTCAATGAAATGTGTTCTATAGTGTCAGTGAAATGTGTTACAGAGTGTCAGTGAAATGTGCTAAAGTGTCAGTGAAATGCGTCATAGTGCCACTACAGGGAATGAGATGAGAGTAAAGTGAAAGACTATTGAAACTTATGTAGGACCTATACATAATTATGTAGGTTGTGTTGTAAAATTAGGTGTTTTATTTTATGTTTTATTATTATTGTGTTAAATTGTATTGTGTATTCTTATTGTATTGTGTATAAAATTGTATATGTGTTGTAAATTGTATTATGTATTGTAAATTTTATTGTGTATTGCTGATCATTTTAACTGTGTATTGTTAATATTGTATATACCACTGCCACCGGGTGCTTGCCCACTTGCAGTGTAAATAAATACATACATACATACAAAATTTACCATACCACTCCTATTCAGTACTCAATTGTAATATTAAAATACAGACAATAGAATGTGACGAGTGTCATACATGACATTATGTGTAATTATAATGTATAATTGCGAATAGGCATATAGGAATATAAGTTAAATATTGCCTAAACATAACCTATACTATCCATATGACATAACATGCATATGTAGTGGCAGGGCATTTGAGACCACTAAATTTAAGACAGAAATGGGCAACTGGTACAGTAAACATAACCTATAATTTCAACATATCTAAATATTCGTGCGGTGCAACTGAAAATTATTGAATCGTGCATAAATGAATGTACAAGAATTTCGCAATATTTAATCGAAATAAAGGCAGGTATTATACATAGGAACAACGTAATTTTCACACCAAAAATATTACACCTTAACTCGCAAGGAATTATGTCTGAAGTGTCTCATAATTATTGTTTCAAGTTTTATTAATGCAATTGCACTACATTTTAGAGAAATATATGTTACTCTTTATGCATTCCAATTAATTTATATGGTTGAAACGCCGCCCTTCGTGATCGGGTTAAGTGAGTCACATGGTCTGCCTTACGGCCTGTCTTAGATCGCGATGTCAGTGACACGGTCTATTGTTCCTAGTACTCACAGCGCTCCAAGCGGCTAGCAACTATCGTGAGAATTGCAAAAAATCACCCCAAGCTTCGTGACTGTATATAATATACATTAGTAAAAGTTTTCAGTTAAATGCGACAAACGATTGCATTCTGTTTCCTCATTATTTTTCTTGCCAAAGAGCTCACAGTGGAAGATATGTTGCTCTCACAGTAATGGTAAATATTTGCTTATTTATCAGAAGATATTAATTTTACGACCCATGTTTGTAGGAATTTACTTCTTATTTTGATGGATATTACCTCCTCTCTAAATATTGGAACCATTTTCAGACACCCTGTATGCAGAAGGAGCCAAAAAATGTATACACACTTCAAGGTGCAAAATATCTGAGTAAAAACTTTATTACTATATTGATGGTTGCGAGATATGTTTAACAATTACTACTATCATATCAAGTGCTTAAAGCGCTCTCCATTAGCATCCAGACACTTCTGGGTTCGATGAACTATCCCATGTATAACATTAATCAATGTGTCCATTGTGATAATTGCACACGCCACTTCAATTTCCTCCTGTAGCTCCACTAGTATAGCTTGTTTTCTGTTAGATTTCACACCCTTTCGGATCCCTCATAACATAAGTAAAAGTTTTCAGTTAAATCGGGTGAACGTGGAGGATATTCAACAGCACCTTTTCGTCTTATACAATGACCTGATATGATCTTGGAGATAATGTGTTAGTACGCCATCTTCTTGAAAATAAAATCGCTCGAAAACGGCAGGTAAAATGGATATACGAAGGACGTAGAGGTACACAAGACCAGTAACTCTTTCTTCAAAAAGAATAATCTAATTTTACCTCCGATCTCACCTGACGTAAAAAAAAATATCATTAGTATTTCCACATATTTCCATACGAAAACACTAATACGGTTTTAGAAATAATTTTTTATGCTACGGGATATCAAATTAGACTTTGCGTTTCAACAGTTTGGATAATGAACAATATAAACAGAAGAAACAGTGCTTCACCATTAACTTGGAATGTACGACACACCCCTGGTATCATGTCGCAAGTCTCAACTCAAATACGCACAGCGAACGTTTTACAGTTTTCGCGAAATATGATTAATGCTCTCCCACAACACTCACTCATGTTCCGTGAATAAATCATTCGCAGCGCCAGAGTACGACTAAAACTTCAAACAATTTGCTGTCTGTATTTGCAGCATTCCGAGAACTGCAGCGTAAGTCCAGGAGGACGATTACTAAATAAATTACTGCACAATTATTTACCGTAAGTTTTGCACATTTGTTTTTCTTTCTTCATTATACTTTTGTACAAGTTTCTTCTATTCTTTCATCATGTGCTGGAGAAAATGTAGGTTTCACAAATAATTCGGTTTATCCCGCTACTCTAATTCACCGCTGCTTCTTTATCTTCTACTATATTCTCTTCTAGCCCACTTTCTTCAACCATTTATTAAACTAGACTCACTGGAGATACTGTAGCATTTGTGAGGGACAAAAACGTAGGTCTCTCAAATAATTCTGTTTACCTTGCTACTCTAATACTCTACTCTTTATCTTGTAGTACAGTTTCTTCTAGCCTACTTTCTACAAGAATTAATTAAATTAGATTCCTTGGAGATGCTACAACATTTGTGCGGGACAAAAACGTAGGTCTCTCAAATAATTCTGTTTACCTTGCTACTCTAATACTCTACTCTTTATCTTGTAGTACAGTTTCTTCTAGCCTACTTTCTTCAAGAATTAATTAAATGAGATTCCTTGGAGATGCTACAACATTTGTGCGGGACAAAAACGTAGGTTTTTCAAATCATTCTGTTTACCTTGCTACTCTAATAGACTGTCACTTCTTTATCTTGTAGTACAGTTTCTTCTAGCCTACTTTCCTCAACCATTTATTAAATTAGCATTCCTTGGAGATGCTACAACATTTGTGGGGGCCAAAAACGCAGGCTTTTCAAATAATTCTGTTTACCTTGCTACACTAATTCACTGTTGCTTCTTTATATCGTAGTATAGTTTCTTCTAGTCTACTTTCTTCAAGCATTAATTAAATTGGATTTCTTGGAGATCCTACAACATTTGTGCGAGAAAAAACGTAGGTTTTTCAAATAATTCTGTTTACCTTGCTACTCTAATACACTGTCACTTCTTTAGCTTGTAGTACAGTTTCTTCTAGTCTACTTTCCTCAAGCATTAATTAAATTAGATTCCTTGGAGAAGCTACAACATTTGTGCGGGACAAAAACGTAGGTTTTTCAAATAATTCCGTTTATCTTGCTACTCTAATACACTGTCACGCCTTTATCTTGTAGTATAGTTTCTTCTAGCCTACTTTCTTCAAGCATTAATTAAATTATATTCCCTGGAGATGCTACAACATTTGTGTGGAACAAAAACGCAGGTTTTTCAAATAATTCCGTTTACCTTGCTACTCTAATACACTGCCACTCCTTTATCTTGTAGTACAGTTTCTTCTAGCCTACTTTCCTCAACCATTTATTAAATTAGAATCCCTGGAGATGCTATAATATTTGTGCGGGACAAAAATGTAGATTTCTAAAATAATTCGGCTTGCAGACGAACACGTGGTAAAGCCATAGTGACGAGGGGTTAAAATTGCAAAACAGCTTACTTGAACATCTCAGCCTCTCTCTCTCTGAATAATGACGTAATGGAAGTTGCACACACATATTTAACGAGCTAACTAGTTATCATAGATTCGCAAACAAGGCACAGCCACTACGTAAACAAAGTTTTCTCGCTAAAGATTGTAATATGAATGTCCCACTGTTAACGGTTATTTACATACGGACTTTGGATCTCGATGGTAAGCAGTTACAAATCAAATAATGACATCAGAGTTCGCTAAATAAATTGTAGAAATAATCGCCATAAAGACTGCGAATTTGAAAAGAAAAGGGATTTTCCGTAATTAAAATCTTGGGGGAGGGGGAACATTTAAAGCTTGCAGATACGTATTCAAATGTGTTCCTATGCCGAACAACTAAATGTAAATTCCTACAAATAGGCTCTATATATTATCAGATCCTATTTCTATCCATATTATTATTATTATTATTATTATTATTATTATTATTATATCGTCTAAAATGTCCATTTTACAGGCATAATAAAATCATATGCCCAGTTGCTTGCAGTGTACAAAGAAGAAAATAATTCAAAATAATAGAGAAAATGGTCACAGAATTATTACGTGTTACTTTACTTCTGCCTCACTGATGTCATATTTCTTATATCAAACTTTCTTTTACAGAATAGACGGAAGTAGGCCTCATGAGAAATTTCTCTTCACAATGTGACACTTATCGAAAACACTGTACATTAAAATTAAACGTAAGAAAATAATAAAAACAATTTTAAGGACGTTTACGAATTAATTCCACAGACAAGATATAATAAATAAAACTTGACCAAGAATGAGAACTTACAAAATATGTATTATTATTATTTTATTATTATTATTATTATTATTATTATTATTATTATTATTATTATTATTATTATTATTAAACTCTAAAATACAGGGAGAAAAAATGTTCCAGCAGAGCCTCGAACCAAGGGAAGGGAGAAACAAGTATAGATTTGTAACGAAAGCTACGTATGTATTCCGAATAATTATCCCTGGACCAAATACTTCGGCTAGCTTAATTCTGTAGATTCTATTACAAAATATCAAGTTAAAATGAGTAATGTGTTGACCAGCGATTAAGACAATTATTTTTCCTAGACCAAAAAATTGCACTTCCCTTTGTATAAACAAAATCAGGGAATGATAGGTAATAAATAGGTACTTCATAAACTTCTCTGTAAAGTTGGCTTTGATATCTAGCAACGTTACGGCACGGCTTTGCAAGAATAAATTGCTTTCATGGAGTGGTGGTATTAATAATAATAATAATAATAATAATAATAATAATAATAATAATAATAATCACGAACTAATTTTTCGAAGAAAGACGACAATTTCCCAAAAGTTGCGAAATTATAAAATCTAATAATAATAATAATAATAATAATAATAATAATAATAATAATAATAATAATAATAATTTATTTATTTATTTATTTATTTAGAATATTAACGTGCAAAACAACAGCACAAGGCCAATTAAAGTTTAGCACGATACAAAAACAGAACAAAACAACAAATGATGATGAGAATGAATGTTAGAAAATGGCAATGAGATGAAATACAAACAATATAATAGTCTACATCAATCATAGATCAAATAAAAATTATAAAATCATAAATTAGTACAATAAGATAATTGAAATAATGGAATAGTCTACCTTAATCAATTGACCAAATGCAAGAGAAAAAAAAATGGACAAATAATTATTAAAATTAGATCAGTGAGAAAAAACTCAGATATACTACACATTAAATGGATCCAAGTTGAATCCATGCAAATTAGCATATTTAATGCATCTGCAGACCGGAGAGAGAGATTTAGGATTCTTATTATAAAACAATTTATGAAATCTTAAACCATTAGCTGGAATACGAAGACTGATATTGCTTATGAAAGATTCACAATCAATATCACCCTTAATGACTTTACAAAAAAATAAATAATCAAGATCCTGACGTCTGGTGAACAAACTACCGCAATTGAATAATAATAATAATAATAATAATAATAATAATAATAATAATAATAATAATAAATAAAAGCAATGACGTACAGTCTTCCCAGGGTAAACAAAGTGATATAATACTTTACCAATAGGATGCGAAATTATAAATCACTTGACTTGTAAAATTAATTTAGAAATTTTATCCCACACTGCACAACACAACTCACAAATATTACACTACCACCAATAATCAATATTGAACAGCTTTTCAATACAGTAATTCCGAAGACCAAGAACGAAAAAATGTATCAAAACCGGCGACGCACAGAACACTAGTATATCCTGTCTCGTATCACTTGACGTCTGAAACCAACACTTCTATCTCTTTCAACACTCATCGTTTCTTCCGGAAAAGTATAATCTTCCTTAATTATACATACCACGTCACAAAAATGGTTCCGCAGCACTAGTATTTACATTGTAACCACCAGTTTTCTTACGATTTAAATCATGAAAGAATATAAATATTCCAACACAGAGCAATACGAAACATTTACCTTAAAACCGTAGAAGAATAAAACAAACAAACCTTGTAAATAATATTATGAACCTTGTAAATAATATGTACACATTACTCAACAATACTGAAAAATTGTAGCTTAAAGTATAAGCATTAAAGGATAACCAATCAGCGTCAAAATGTGTTTTAAACAATGTACGGAATCCACGAATGGAAACAAATACTCAGAACCTGTGGTGCGCTCTACCAGATATAACACAAACTGCTTACTCTTCAGAGTGAAACAACGATCGACTGAAAGAAGAGCACAAGTTATAACATAGAGCGCTCCAAGTGGGTAAACAGTGACAACATCTGGGCGCACGCGTACTCCATTTCGCTTTGACGCCGGCTCCTAAGGCTAAATCGGTAAGTTGTGCAACACAGGTACAGTCTGAGCAAATACAAGTGGCACCTTCCGCATATCTATCAAAATCAATGTCAAGAATAAAGAGTGAAATTTCGATACTTTGCCGCACTACACACGGCAGAGAATTACGTAAATAATTTAAAATAAAATCTACATTCTAGCAAACCGCTCTAGAGACACGATACGATACTGCGAAAGCTATAAATCAAACCAGCCCGCTCCAAATACCTTCCCTTCCCTTATATTCTGACAGATGATTTCATAAGATATTTTTATACGTAATGATGACGTATTTGAGTGGTACTACCACCCTTTTTTTCGCTATAGCCTATGGCAGTGATTCTCAAACCTTTTAAAGTCACGGCCCACTTTTGGGAATTCAGTTTTTGACCCCCCCCCCTTCCACTATCGTACCAGTTCTCGACCCCATTCGAAAAATACAAATCCCAGTAAAATCGCAAAGAACTGTTTTTTGTTCACGCAAAATCAGCGGATACTACCCGAAGTACGAATTTAAACAACAGTTTTTCACAATAATCATTGAAAGTTTTATTTTTATTTTTATGTTCATCGTTATGTATGTTTCTACATACAAAATAAATCTACTGTTAATAATGCGGTTTTTGTTTTATTATGTAAATCATCTCACGGCACCCTCAGCTCTTTACACGACCCCCCACGGGCTCGCGACCCCCACTTTGAGAACCACTGGTCTAGGGTAAATCTTTGATTACCATAGATTACGAAAACACTTCTTCCTTCGCTTTGATCGAGGGTAAATCTATCAACTTGTAATGGTTTCTTGAGTGGAATTGTGAAAACGTAGTGTATGAAAAGTGATACATACTGAGTGTCTCAGAAACGCCGTCTATATTATTCGAACAGGCATCCGAAATCACGACATCAGAGATGGGTAAACGTGCTGGTTTAACGATTTTTAATACTTAACCAATATACTGATATGCTTCAGTTACCTACTTCGTACAGATACACGTCCATTAACATCAGAACATACCATGACGAAAATGAATCTTCCTTAAAATCCATCTAACATGACACGAGAGCCATCCAAGTATACTACACTACAGTTTGAAGAAATGGATGACGTTCCTGAGACACGCTGTAAGTACAGAGTGGAATTAATATAACAGTGCAGAGTTTAACAGCTTATTCCTTGTATAGAGTACTACAAAAAATTATAATGCCATATTACTCTCAGATGAGTAATTTTGTAAGGATTATCGTTCAATAATAGAGCTATGATTGGCAATGACAAAAAATCTATTGGAACATCTACTACAAAGCCCACATTTCACTTCTTGACTTTTCAGACAAGGGAATTTATTTATTTATTTATTTATTTATTTATTTATTTTACTCATTCGTTCGTTCATTCATGCACTCACTCGTGTACTCATTACTCATATATTTATGTATTTATTTATTCATTCATTTAATTAATTTATTTACTCATTCACCCATTTGCTCACACCTCATTTATGTTTTACTTATTCTTTCATTCAACTATTTATTCACTCACTCAATCATCCACTAACTCATTTACTCATTTATGTATTCACCCATCCATCCATTCATTCACGATCCATTCATTCATTCACACATCCATTCATTCATTCATTCACTCACCCATCCATCCATCCATCCATCCATTCACAGATCCATTCATACATTCACCTATCCATTCATACATTCACCCATCCATCCATACATTCACCCATCCATCCATACATTCACAGATCCATTCATACATTCACCTATCCATTCATACATTCACCCATCCATCCATACATTCACCCATCCACCCATACATTCACCCATCCATTCATTCATTCACCCATCCATTCATTCATTCACCCATCCATTCATACATTCACCCATCCATCCATACATTCACCCATCCATCCATACATTCACCCATCCATCCATTCATTCACAGATCCATTCATACATTCACCCATCCATCCATACATTCACCCATCCATCCATACATTCACCCATCCATTCATTCATCCACCCACCCATCCATACATTCACCCATCCATTCATTCATTCACCCATCCATTCATCCATTCACCCATCCATTCATCCATTCATTCACCCATTCATTTATTCATTCATTCACCCATCCACTCATTCATTCACCCATCCACTCATTCATTCACCCATCCACTCATTCATTCACCCATCCATTCATTCTTTCATCCATTCATTCACCCATCCATTCATTCATTCACCCATCCACTCATTCATTCACCCATCCACTCATTCATTCACCCATCCACTCATTCATTCACCCATCCATTCATTCTTTCATCCATTCATTCACCCATCCATTCATTCACTCACACATCCATTCATTCTTTCATCCATTCATTCACCCATCCACTCATTCATTCACCCATCCACTCATTCATTCACCCATCCATTCATTCTTTCATCCATTCATTCACCCATCCACTCATTCATACACCCATCCACTCATTCATTCACCCATCCATTCATTCTTTCATCCATTCATTCACCCATCCATTCATTCATTCACACATCCATTCATTCACCCATACACTCATTCATTCACCCATCCATTCATTCTTTCACCCATCCATTCATTCATTCACACATCCATTCATTCACCCATACACTCATTCATTCACCCATCCACTCATTCATTCACCCATCCATTCATTCTTTCATCCATTCATTCACCCATCCATTCATTCATTCACACATCCATTCATTCACCCATCCATTCATACATTCACCCATCCACTCATTCATTCACCCATCCATTCATTCTTTCATCCATTCATTCACACATCCATTCATTCATTCACCCATTCATTCATTTATTCATTCATTCATTCAATTATTTATTTACTCACGCACTCATTCATTTACTCGTACACTCATTTATGTATTTATTTATTTGTTTGTTTTTTATTTGATTGTATCTTTATTTATTTATTCGTCTGTTAAATGAAATACCTTCCAGCCTTCTCTTCCACTCAACCAGAACTAATAAGTACAAACAATTAAAAATATAATGTATAAAGCGTTTGACTTAAAAATGTAAGCTACACCGAGAAGTAATATTATTTAGTAATTTAATTATACATAAGCCTAGTAATTACACACAAATGGGAAAATTAAGACAGAAAAGACATAAAAATTTGAGAAGAAAACCCATATTACATTTAACGATAGTGAGGTGTTTGTATCATAGATAGTTTAGAAGTGAAGAATAGAGCAAAACCGTATGGCGGAAAATTTTCTGTAGTATGGTTTCAGAAGTGGATAGAGCGTTGTGACAAGAGTATCGTTTTACTTCGAGGAAGAAAAGGTCATCATGCCGGCATACTAACATCCGATTCTGAAGAATGAAGTGAGGCCACGTAATTTCCAAGCAACAGATGAGTTACATTTGCGTGGACAAGTACAAGGCTGGAAGGTGGAGAAATTAACAATTCACTGGCTGAGAAGAAACTGCCTACTGAAGGATGCACTAGAAGGAATGGGGAACGGGAAAAGTTCGAGGCAGAAAAAGATATCAACTAATAAAAGTCATTAAAATATATGGATCATATACGGAGACTAAGAGGAAGGCAGAAAACTATGAATGAATACTGAACAAATTTACAATTTAACTCTGTTCAACTTTTTCTTAAAAAAATCGTTGTAAGTATAAAAATGACATAGAAACATGTCATAATACTAGGCGAATATGTTATCTCTTTTACTTGAACCGAAATCGGAGAAAATTTATTCTTCAGAACTATTATGGACCAAAATTATACAATCAGTTTATTACCATAAATTTAGAATTAAGTAACGTTAATAATAACATTTTCAGTAAGATAATTAAATATTACATTTCTGTAACTTCGAACTGTTCATTATTTAACTTTTTCGTATAGATATTTTTTCTTTATTTGTTTGGACCAGTGTCTTTTACAGATTCTTACTTAGTTACTTATGGCTTTTAAGGAATCCGCCATCGGTCCCTATCCTGAGCAAGATTAATTCAGTTCCTACCATCATATCCCACCTTCCTCAAATCCATTTTGTTTCTGCTTACAATAATATGTAATTCCATCACTTGATTTATAATATTTTATTTTGTAACTGGAACTGCTCTTTTGTGTCCAAGCTACATACAAGGCTTTCATTTCGAAACTTCCCAGTCTAAATAACTAACTATTTAAATTAAATTCAATTTAAACAAAAAAACACCTCAATTTAGATATTGAGGGGAAGTCTGAAATCAGGCTTAATTGCATTTTAGATTTCACCCCAACCCCCAACCACCCACACTTTGAAATTTCAAGTGGCGCCCCTATATTTTTATGCTTAAATATGAAAGAGCATTCAATTGTTTATACACATGATTCATTTGTTTTCGCATCTTTTGTTTTCTATCGTCGCCTGGAAACCTGTATTTTTGTTATTATCAGTTGATTATAGAATGAAAACACAGCTTATTTTGTGTAATTTCCTAAATTTAATCAATAAGGAAGATTTGTGTTCTCTCTTGAAGGATATACACCATTTTAATAGTACATTATGCAACGAGCCTATAATGATAGTAATTAAGAAGCGAGTATGGATGTTTATGAAACGAGCGCAAGCGAGTTTCATAATTTTCATACGAGCTTTTAATTACCATTATAGGCGAGTTTCATACGACTTTTTATGCTCGACCATATTTCTAACTTGAAATTATTCAGATGTACTGTATACATTTTATTTGTATCTGACAAGATCGGAAGTGACCTTGTTCTAGGTCGTGAATTGTGAGATGTGCGCAGACGCGAAAGTATTGATTTTTTCCGAGGAACAATAATGTCATTGACCTTGATGTAATCCCGTTAAACTTGGTATAACCTTCATTATTGAATTCGACATTGAAAAACGAGATGACAAATATAATTTATTTGAATATTATTTACAATTAACGCTAATTATTATAGTAACAGAACATAACCTTCTGCGACAGTATTGGATTTCCAGCCTCCATGACTTTTCGCTAATTCTCTTTCGATTGCATATCCGAGAATAATCGATTCTTCCGGTTTTATAACGGTACAAAGCTGACTTGTCATTGGCTGAACACCTGTAAGCTGAGTTGTCATTGGCTGAAAACACCTGTACTTTAATGAGTAGGTGTACTTTAATGACATGCATTAAAGGACTGCTACCAGGTGTATAATTACTACATTTCGGCATGGTCGAGCATAAAATAATTTAATACACAAACACAACTATTACATGAAATGCTCAATAAGTTTTTGTAGCTTTATTCTCTTCAGCTGTAATCAACAATAACAACAATCCAGGTTGCCAGGCGACGATAGAAAACAAAAGATGCGAAAACAAATTAATGTGGTGTATAAACAATTGAATGCTCTTTCATATTTAAATATAAAAATATAGGGGTGCCATTTGAAATTTCAAAGTGGGGGGGGGGCTGGGGGTGGGGGTGAAATCTAAAATGAAATTAAGCCTGGTTTCAGACTTCCCCCTCAATATCTGAATTGACGTGTTTTTTGTTTAAATTGAATTCAATTTAAATAATTATACATTTTGATTACACAACTTTTAACACTGTATCACTTCGGAATAAGTATGATAAGAACTTTCTGTGTTAAATTTTAACGTATCTTGTTAACATGTTTCGACCTATTTTGGGTCATCTTCAGAACTGGTCGTTGTTGGTCTTGGCGCCTCTTGTTTCCTGTGAGGGTGCGTTCGTAGTGTAGAGTCAAAGTCAATTTCAAAACACATACACTCTTTGACTCTACACTACGAACGCACCCTCACAGGAAACAAGAGGCGCCAAGACCAACAACGACCAGTTCTGAAGATGACCCAAAATAGGTCGAAACATGTTAACAAGGTACGTGAAAATTTAACAACGTAAGTTATCATACATATTCCGAAATTAAATAATTAGTTATTTAGACTGGGAAGTTTTGAAATGAAAGTCCTATATATTTAAACACGTAAATTCATTCATTCATTCATTCATTCATTCATTCATTCATTCATTCATTCATTCATTTTTAAATAAAAAAGATAAACGTGTGAATTCGTAATGAGGCAGTAGAAGAATAGTTTGAAATACTTGCGATGTCTGTAATTTCAATTTCAATAAATCAAATTTTAAAAAAAGTCATATACTTTTGTATACGTTACTGTAAATGTACGGAGACCGGTAAATCTTAGAATTTACCGGTATGACCTAGCATTTACCGTTACGGTGCGGTAAAACCCCGAAATATCTTATTAAATGTATACATTTTGAACTTTTACCAAGAGATGTTGGTTAATCTCAGGACTTACCGATCAGCTGTGGGAAAATCGTATTAAAGAAGTAAAAAGAATCTTTACTAAGATTTGCCGTTCTTCACGCTTCTACATATCTATTTCCAATTCATCTTTTATTGTTGTTTTGGGAGCTATTTGGAAACATAAATAAAAATCACCTCAGCAATGACTGAAATAATTTGTATTTATTTTTAATTTAAGTTATTTAAATATTCATACATTCTAATGTGAGTATAATAAACAATATTCTATATTAAAAATAGTGAAAAATATTATAATTTTAACCACTGTCTGTTATAGTCTTTCATATAAAAATTAACAATGCCTTTACATCTCCTCAAAGAGTCTAGGTCTACAAATAAAGTAAAAAAAAAAAAAAACATTATGAAGCACTTTTTTGTTGAACACTTTTCAAACATTTACACTTTTTGAACCCTTGTCCTCCAACGAAAGATAGTTGGCCAACCACTTCCCGTACACTATTTCCTTCTTTTCCTAATTCTTGAATGCTGATAAAATTTTCTTTACACAATATAAATTGGTTCCTAGAGTACAATGACTTCAGTTTGCTAGCTTTGGTACCAAGTTGATAAAACTTATCTTAAATATTTATGATCACTGTTATTATTGATTTTGCGTCGATTTTTGCATCCGGTACTTTGATTCTCACATTCTATCCGACTAAAAATTTTGGAATTTTGTTAAGTAGCTGCTTTCATTTTCTTCGCTTGCATTTCAAGACCATCTTTCGCAGCCTCTCGGAACCGCTTCACCCCTGCAAACAAGTCTGAATCTGCACAACGAAGGCGGGATTCTTCGTTCTGGATTCTTCGATCTAGCTTTTACCAGCTCGCATCGGTAAATCCTAAAATTTAGCAACATTTCTTGGTAAAAGTTCAAAATGTATGCATCTAATAAGATATTTTGGGATTTTATCGCACTATAACGGTAAATGTTAGGTTATACCGGTAAATTCTAAGATTTACCGGTCTTCGTACATTTACAGTAACATATAGAGGGACATCATTTTATTTTACTTCAATTTTTATTTTACCTGAGTTTTTTAATGTACTTTACTCCCACTCCTTCTAGTAGCAAACTTCCACCCACAACCAAAGCCGCAAAGTCGTCTTACGGACAAAATAAACAGTACAGATTGAGTGTAGTATGTTTCAGAAATATGATCACATTTTTCAGTGAAGAAAGAGCATTCATTCACTATTGAATCATATTTTCTCACAGGTACTGCGTCCGTTTAGTTACGTCGCATCCCGGCTTCCCCCACCCGTTTCTGCTGACTCCTCTATAAAGGCTAGTGGCTGAACTAACTTAGCTCTTTTCTGAAAACATTTGCTATGAGGAACTGGACTTCTACCTAATATTATACAACTATTTAAAATAATTTAAATAAAAGGGCATCGTTACGTAAGGAATTGTCACGTGATTTCCCTCCTTTCTAAGACCCTCCTACATAACCACATGGACGGGCAGTGGATAGCAATCTGAGTAAATTTATCAATGCGGGCCGGGCAGAAGTGAAGATTGAATTGACAGTACGTAACGAACACTGTTATAGAGTAGGTACAGAATTATTTCAACAGGCGTAGGATTGTGGCTCCCCCATGTCGCCTGATTTGAGTGCTTTACATTATTTCTTTGGGGTTACTGTGAAACAGTTGTGTTTGTTAAACATCCTACAACCATAGAAGAATTAAATAATTACATTCAAGAAACCATACATTTAATTTCAGAAGATATGCTTGAAAACGTTTTCGATAATATGCACAAAAGGTTTGAAGCCTGTATCGAAATGAAACGACCACCATTTTCAATAATTTGTTTAAATATCCATATTTTGATCATTTTAAAAATTTAAATGCACTGTAAATATTGTATGCTAATTACTGTAGACAGTATAGTAAACATTGCATAATAAATACGTCGGATTGGATAGTTCAATTAGTGAGTAAAAATACTTACTGTTAATACTGTACTGTATTTTGATTAAATAAAAACTCGACGAAAATGATCAAACTGAAAATCGTACTTATTTCCTAGTTTACGTAAATGGATGCACCACTTTTCTTCCCTCCTATACCTGGTAAAGTTAGTTGTATTGTATTTTATACTAGTGTCGTCAAACTTCGGTCGTGGTAGGGGGTAGCAGACAGTGTTTCCAGTTCTCAATCGTTATTCCAAAGGTATAGTTAGGTTAATATTGAAAATGTTAATAAAAATAAAATTATGTCCCTGTACAAGTATATACTCGTACCTTAACAAACAACCCTGTAAAGGCCACAAAAACCATGCTATGGATGGGGATCGATCCCACAAGCCCTGATCCAATAAAACAGCAACCAAACATCTTGGAAGGAATCACATACATCTGGCAGACGAGCGTGGGCCGTTGATTACACAGGCCAGTCATAACCTGGGATATATCACAGCCGAAACATGTCAATAACTGTTCGCAGCCTCGGGCACTTGTCCACGTGCTAACGCGTTTAATAACCAAACCATAACACATATTTCTTTCTTAACGTCTTCCACTGTGTACACAGAGCAGCTGTATACGAGTCAAGGTCGTGGGTTCGAAATACCAATCCAACCTGTAGCAGCCCAGTCAGCTGACGAGACCAACACAATTTAAATAAAAATACAAATAAAATAAATTTGAAGAACTGACGCTTCCTCACTGGTATTTCTTAAACCGGGACGGACCGTAAAGAAAACAAACTAACGCAATGTTGTATATTGCACCGTAGGTAAACGACATTTCATACAAGTTGAGAGGATGCGAAGGCATTTCTTTCCCCTTTTACTTGCCCTGAGTCCGTCACTATAACAGACCGGTAGCTGTTACCTCTTATACCTGCACCCCCCCCAAGTTGTACACACAAGAAAATAAAATATTAAATAAAGTACGGTACATAAATTGATATAAAATACAGTGACACAGATGTTTGACAATTATATGTTTAAGTATATTTTAGTGTCGTTCTTACAATATTTTCAACTAATAAGTAATTAAATAAAGGGATGTTAGTTTGTAATATAAAGTCAGGGGGGAGTGACACAGTGCAGATTGTCCCGTTGTGTATGCTGTAGAGTAGCAACTAGCAGTGGAGAAAACATATATCTTCTGCTGTCAGTAGCTTTTTAATGTGCCAGTTGATATAAACAACAATAAAATGAAATACAAACGCTTAGTTTAGATTTTCGAAATATAGATTACCGGTAAACGTTTTCAATAATAAGAATTTTCACTTTGTTCAAAGTCAATTAGTCGAACGTTAGTAAGATAGACAGTAGCATCTTCCCCTTCACGGATGGTAAAGAGTGTGAGTAGAGGGGAAAGCCTATCAACCAAACTGAAATGGGGATTAGTATTTCTATTTTTCTACCAATTTCTTTTCTGCTGACTTACTTACTTACTGGCTTTTAAGGAACCCGGAGGTTCATTGCCGCCCTCACATAAGCCCTCCATCGGTCCCTATCCTGAGCAAGATTAATCCAGTCTCTATCATCATATCCCACCTCCCTCAAATACATTTTAATATTATCTTCCCATCTATGCCTCGGCCTCCCTAAAGGTCTTTTTCCCTACGGCTTCCCAACTAACACTCTATATGCATTTCTGGACTCGCCCATACGTGCTACATGCCCTGCCCATCTCAAAAGTCTGGATTTAATGTTCCTAATTATGTCAGGTGAAGAAAACAATGCGTGCAGTTCTGCGTTGTGTAACTTTCTCCATTCTCCTGTAACTTCATCCCTCTTAGCCCCAAATATTTTCCTAAGAACCTTATTCTCAAACACCCTCAATCTCTGCTCCTCTCAAAGTGAGAGTCCAATATTCACAACCATACAGAAGAACCGGTAATATAACTGTTTTATAAATTCTAACTTTCAGACTGGATGATAAAAGCTTCTCAACCGAATAATAACACGCATTTCCCATATTTATTCTGCGTTTAATTTCCTCCCGAGTATCATTTGTTACTGTTGCTCCAAGATATTTGAAGTTCCCCACCTCTTCAAAAAAAAAAATAAATTTCCAATTTTTATATTTCCATTTCGTACAATATTCTCGTCACGAGACATAATCATATACTTCGTCTTTTCGGGATTTACTTCCAAACCTATCTCTTTACTTGCTTCCAGTAAAATTCCCGTGTTTTCCCTAATCGTTTGTCAATTCTCTCCTAAATTTATTTTCTATTTTATTAAAATTATAGCATAAATCAAAATGTCGCATTCTATAGGATGCTTCGTCAATTTAAGGGTTAACAAAAGAACAACGGTTCTATCACTGGATATTCTGCAAGTATATTCACGGTAACGTGAGCTGAAGCGTGTAGTACTATCATTTCCAAAAACATTCGACTCACAGATAACATTTTTCCCTAGGAAAAGCACAACAGTTACAGAAAAGTTTTTTTATACGTGAGTGATTTATGCTCTATCACAGTAGTTTTTGGCAGTCTATATGCCGCACACTCTTTGGATGAAGCCACACTGCTAACTACTGAAAGCAGTGAAGGAAATTTAGGAGTGCAGAGTTTTGATTATGAAACAGAATTTGCCACACTTCTAACTACTAATGTTATACTACTAATAAGTAGTAAAAAAGTAAATCCATGACGCTACAGCCCTTTGAAGGGCCAAGACCGACCAGCCGGCTGCTGGCCTCACGTCCACATGCCGAAGCAGAGGTGGACGATCATCCAACCAGAATGGTGGTATCGTGTGGTTAGCACGATGATCCTTCCCAGCCGTTATAGATGGTTTGCGAAACCAGATTTTCGCTACCTATCATAGGTCCCCAAGTGCATCACGATGCTGGGTGGGCACCGGTCCCACACACTGGCCGAAATTTCTTCCCCCATGAGGACTCGAACCAGCACACATTCCGTAACGCGAGTCCAAGGCAGGATTACCTTAGACCACGACGCCACGGCGCGACTAAAAGTTGTAGCATGCCTACTTGTATGAAACAGGCCCCAGATACCATATAATGTATGTATTTATTCACACTGCAAATGGGTATATACCCGGTGGCAGTGGTAACTAATTACACTCTATAATGACAATTAATAATAAACACAACTAATAAAAACAATAATTAATAATAATAGTAATAATAATAATAATAATAATAATAATAATAGTAATAATAAGGAGCATCCTAAATTAAATGAAGCATGGTCACTTAAAATAACATTTAAAGTAAATCTAATTTGTATCTTAACCCTAAGTTCGAACTAAGACCCACGAGTGTGACAGGTTCATACCTACACAAGTACCTTTCGGCACTACACTTATTTCGCTGTAAACTCACTCACTGCACTGATTCTACCTGATTTCACTAACACTTCTAGCCATTTCACTGTTCAAATACTTTGCACAGCCACTTCACTGACACCAACACACTTCACTTACACAATAGACTTCACTGACACAACACACTTCCTCACTGATAGAACACTTCAAATAACAAGATATCAATTACACCCTTTAAATAGTTACTACCGTCTATTAGTAAAGTCCTTAAGCCTATATTTAAATACATTTTTGGTTGTTGGTAAAGCCTTTAGTAAGTCTGCAGGTAAAGCAATCCAGTCCCTGATAGTACGATTGAGAAAAGAAAACTTTCCAGTGTCCGTCCTCTGTCTTCTTTTCCTCAATTTATATAAGTAGTCGTTTCTTTAAGAGTAATTTGGCGGCTGCAACCTATTTTTTATTTCTCTCCAGGCAGGCTCAACTCTGTATGTTTTGAACATTGCGCATAATCGAATTCGCGTTCTCCGGTCCGTGAGTGTGTCCCATTTTAATGGTGAATTATTATGACAACACTTGAGAGCCCGTTTTTGAATCTTGTAATGACTACTTCCTTACCTTCTTTACGACAATCTGCGGTATTTTTTAAGCGAAATGGTAATAGATGATGATAGAGGTACGTTACAAGATAGAGGTTTGTGTAATTAAATTGTTGTAGCTGAAAACGGAAGAGCCTGGGAGAGAAAGCTCAGCCTGGGTATCGAACTCGAGTAGGCTTATTATTTAATAAGACCGCACCCTAGAATCGATCAATGGACTGGCCTACCTTTCCATTTATCTTAACATACTGTCTGCTCTACACCAGCGTGTCACTTCTTGCGTTAAACGGCTTGATTTATATTTCGCTCGTCAGATTTTCCGTCTCATTTAGAGCAGCTCGGGAGTGTAGAAGCGTTGTTACCATGGGGACGATCGTCATCTTGTTATCGCCATAATAGAGCCCTATTCGCTACGGTAATCAGAAGCAGGGACCTGGCCACTGATACCCAGAAATATAGACCACACTGGCGTGGGAACTTGCAACAGCAAGAATACAGATCCTACCTGTTCTTCCTCAAAACCTCTTTCAAAATAATCCAGCAATAACTCCTCAAGTCGCCTTCATACGTGACTTCATAAAATCAACAAATAGAATTAAATAGTAACTAGTGGCTTGTGCAGCAAATGCTGCAAACTAAGTCCATAAGAAATTCAAATAAAAATTATTCAGATTTATTTTTAATGAAGAATACCAGACATTTTGAAAGTTATTTGCTTCCATAATAATGAAACATACTCCCTCTGAAATTTTTTTATGCCAAATACTTTTCCTTGAACCTATCCGTCTTCAGTTCTTGAGTTCCAATGCGAAATAGCAAGTAACAATGTCAGGACGATTAGCGAGTTTTTCATGCGGGAGTAAAACAGTAGCTATTTGAGGTCATTGCGGATTGTAGGTCAGAGTTAAGAAAATGTAAGGTTTGTCATGCTTTGAACAAAAGACTTAGCATCTTGGTATAGCTGCTGCATGTTTCGTGAACTGCCCTGAAATGTAGAGGGCGGAATCACTTTTTCCTACTAAGAGATCTTGCTGAGGTGATCAAGAGACTACAAAATCTTGTAGGCCTCTTATTTCATCAGTAAGTAATACCTTTTGGTCTCTTCTTAGGAATTGTAATTTTTGCGCTTCCTCCAGACCATACTGATCTACCAAATACTGCTGGATTAATTTGTGTAACAATGAATGTTATCCCGTATATTTTCTGTAATATAGGCTGTTGTGAAGAATCTATTGCTGAGATGTGGAAAATGAGGCGAATGATATGCAGAGTTGTAGAATCTTATATGCGCCCTAAATAAAATTGTCCATCGTAAATCGTTAGCAGCTTCAGTGTTTCATTCGTTGCTGGTTGCGGGAAATAAACTTACTCATCACGGTAGCAAGAAGTGAAATGGTATACTATTTTCCCTATAACAAAATATGCTTGGCAGCGATCACAAATCTAATCTATTAAACCAAAGAAATATTAAATTAATTTTGATGTAGTTTAAAGACGCAGCTAAAATAGGAAGCATGACTCAATTACTACCAAAGAAAATTAGAGAATCAGACATCATATACATATCTATACCACACTGTCATTAAGTAGACTATATGAAAAAGACCCACACTACTTGATTAATAACTATAAAAGTATTTCATTTTTAATTACAATATTGTTACCTTACGTAAGTTTTCAGTAACATATATATATATATATATATATATATATATATATATATATATAGCCGTTACTCAGTAAATTATAAAATGAAGATCTAATATAAAATATTCTTTCTCTGCGTCTACTTACTTAAAGCCCCAAAAGGTTTCACTTTCATATCATCAGTATACCATTATGTGTTGCATTAACTATAATAATATTTCATTTTTAATGGTAATAATGTCATCAGACATTCTTAAGTTTTGTAGTTCTTAATATCCAATACACAGCTGTACTCAGAAAACTACAGACCAGAGAATCAGACCTGTAAATTACTTTTTATACGTTATCAAAAATTTATACAAATGAAGATGGACATATTGACATTATGATGTGAAAGAATCTGAGCCGTCTGAACTCTATGTCAGCAATCCTGTAGGTCATGGCCTTCGTGTAATAGTATATTGTTGATTGTAGTGTGTGTGTTTTTTTTTTATTCTGATATGCAATAAATTAGTTCTCAAAACTGACGAAAGATGGATTTCGGAAAATAGGAAAATGATGTACGAAAATTGACATTTCACTGAAAACTACTATTTTTCCGAAAAAACTTTGGGTTCCAAGCTTCAAAATGAGGGGTCATTTATTGAAATTTGTTCAGCCGTTTTCCCGTAATTTCCATTACTAGTTCAAATTATATATATAGATTTAAGTATCAAGGGCGAAATGAAGATATTTATAGCGAGGGCTACGGGGTTGCTGCCGAGGGCTTCTGGCCCGAGGTTTAAACATGAAATTTCGCCAAAGGTTCATACATTATTTTGTGGCGCACTGGTCTGTAATTGAATAAATTAAAAATTTTTTATAAAAGTTTTAACTTAGAAATTCGCTTTGTGTTTGTATGTCTTGTTTAGCGTGTTTTGTTTTGGTATCTAGGGACTGTGTATACTAGAAAAAAAAAAGAATACGGAGAATAAAAATTATTCGTTGAGAGAGGCCATGTAAGATGCTATTATTTCTTTGTTGCTAAGTTACGAGTCTCTGAATTTAATAAACAATGTTCTGTTATGTTGGAAATGATGTCGGGATCTGTTGAAATTCCTTCTGGAGTTGTTATTAAACCCAAACAAGCTGAAGATAAGTTGTCAAATAAATACAAGTGTAAGTAAACAAAGGACATATTTTTTGACCCTAGGGCCTATAAAAAAGTTTTTTTTAGGCTAGCAAAGGTACTGTTCCTCTCTCTCCAATCCACACCAATTTTCTTTAGGTTATCCATCAGTTTATTCCAAGCCACTCTGTCAAACGCATTATCATTATTATTATTATTATTATTATTATTATTATTATTATTATTACTATTACTATTATTATTAGTATTATTATTATTATTATTATTATTATTAGTAGTAGTAGTAGAAGTAGTAGTAGTAGTAGTAGTAGTAGTATTACTATTATTATTATTGTGTTAATATAAATTATGTATTTTAGTACGAAATGGAAATATAAAAATTGGAAATTTACCCTTTGAAAAGATTGAAATATTCAAGTTCCTTGGAGCAACAGTAACTAATGTAAATGACAATCGGAAAGAAAATTAAACACAAAATAAATATGGAATATACCTGCTATTATTCTAGTCTGTTTTCAAAAAAACTGAAAGCTAGAAGTACAGTTATATTACCGGTTGTTATGTATTGTTGTGAAACTTGGACACTCACTCTGAGAGAGGAACAGAGGTTAAGGATGTTTGAGAATAAGGTGCTTATGAAAATATTAGGGGCTAAGATTGATGAAGTTACAGGAGAATGAAGAAAGTTTACACAACACAGAACTGCACGCATTGTATTCTTCACCTGACATAATTAGGAACATTAAATCCAGACGTTTGAGATGGGCAGGGCATGAACCACATATGGATCAATCCAGAAATGCATATAGAATGTTAGTCGGGAGGCCGGAGGGAATAAGACCTTTGGGGAAGCCGAGACGTAGATGGGAGGATTATATTAAAATGGATTTGAGGGAGGTGGGAGTGGATTAATCTTGCACAGGATAGGGACCGATGGCGGGCTTATGTGAGGGCGGCAATGAACCTTCGGGTTCCTTGAAAGCCATTTGTAAGTAAGTGGGCCAAGTAAGCTATTCTATTATTAGCTAATCCGCTAATCGGTGTTGGCTAGCACATTACTATTAATAATAAATAAATAAGTAAATACATAAACAAATCATAGCAATTTAATTTACACCTTCAATAAAATGTAAGGTATTTCCTGATCAGAGATTACTCGTATATTCGAAGACAACAAAAACCCAGAGATATAATGATTCAACGACCTTCCAAATCAATTTACGATCTAACAAGAAGTCAGTAGCCACGTTCGTCTTTACAGTACATTTTTACGCGATATTCCCGACCAGTTCCTCGTGTTCTATGACCCCAGAGTTTCTGTAAACAAGAACATTATCAGTGAATAGGAAAACGCTTCAATTCACAACGCGTCGTAGCAGTCAGCTGTTTCAGCAAAGACTTGTCTCCCAGGGCGACACTTACGTTAATGTCAATGAGAATACTGTAACATTTTTAATAAATAAACAAATGAACGTGTATCCACGGAAGTTAGTGTATGTCAAAAAAAAAAAAAAAGAGAGAATAAATACACATATCTTAAGGAGTTAAATAACACTGAGCAGATCTCTACACAACTGTTTACATTTATAAGCACACGACATTTACTACATGCTACACTACTTCCAGTCTCGAGGACTTGTTGCTTTTCAGAGACCTGATATCATTTTCAGTGTTATGTTCCCGCGTTACACAGTGAGAATAGGGTTTTTGGAAAACCGAATTTGGTTATTTTCTTTCAAATACAAGTATGTAATAGTAATATGCGTTACAAGAGCGGTATGTTGAAGTTTTCATGTTCGAGGAAAAGTTTGAAAAAGCGAAACGTACTCGTAGTTGAGCTTTTTTAATTTCCGAGAATTAAAAGAAAACATACCGCTCGTGTATCGTACATTATTTTGTGCGAAGATCGTTTATTACATACCTGAAAGAGGAATTTCTAATTAGTTTGAATGAAATCTCCATCTTGGTTTCTGTTCAATGACGGCAAATTTGCAAAACAAAAATATCTATCTTCAACATTGTTACTTTAAAATGTTTTCTGTGTTTACTATACTCCAGCAGGCCGTGATATACGTCTGTCTTCCCCCCCTCCAGTCTATAAATGCGACCTTAAAACAAACGGTAAGGTTATGTAATGATTTATTTTTCATTTTAATATTTTGACAATATTATTTATATAACATATTGCAGTAATAACTTGTACGAAATGGAAATATAAAAATTGGAGATTTATCCTTCGAAGAGGTGGAAAAATTCAAATATCTTGGAGCAACAGTAACAAATATAAATGACACTCGGGAGGAAATTAAACGCAGAATAAATATGGGAAATGCCTATTATTATTCGGTTGAGAAGCTCTTATCATCCAGTCTGCTGTCCAAAAATCTGAAAGTTAGAATTTATAAAACAGTTATATTACCGGTTGTTCTGTATGGTTGTGAAACTTGGACTCTCACTCTGAGAGAGGAACATAGGTTAAGGGTGTTTGAGAATAAGGTGCTTAGGAAAATATTTGGGGCTAAGCGGGATGAAGTTACAGGAGAATGGAGAAAGTTATACAACGCAGAACTGCACGCATTGTTTTCTTCACCTGACATAATTAGGAACATAAAATCCAGACGTTTGAGATGGGCAGGGCATGTAGCACGTATGGGCGAATCCAGAAATGCATATAGAGTGTTAGTTGGGAGACCGGAGGGAAAAAGACCTTTGGGGAGGCCGAGACGTAGATGGGAAGATAATATTAAAATGGATTTTAGGGAGGTGGGATATGATGATAGAGACTGGATTAATCTTGCACAGGATAGGGACCGATGGCGGGCTTATGTGAGGACGGCAATGAACCTTCGGGTTCCTTAAAAGCCATTTGTAAGTAAGTATTGCAGTAATAACATCGGCATCTGGAATCTTGTTGATTTTTTCACGGCTTCCTTAATGTTACTTGCATCACGAATGCAGTAACTTTAGTGGAGTTGTAGAGTTTACTTAATTTTTTTAAATATTTAAAAACAATAATTAACAGTGCAATTTAGGTGAAATTGCAGTGGTAAGTTTCCAATTTATAATTATTACTATATTGAACGTCTCTAAAAATAATATGTTAAAAGCCTAAAGCAGTAAAATCAATATGTCACTTAAGCGGTAAGAAGAGGGAAATTGTTATGTGTGTTAGGTTGGGAATGCTGAATGTGGAATTTCACACTTTCTGCGGATTGGTTTTGTGCGGAAACCAAGCAAATACGCATGATCTCGCACAAAAAAAAAAATACATCCAGCCAAACTACACAACGTTCAAAAGTTCTTGATTTATTCGCAGCAAAAGTTATCATCTGAATGCCTCGTCATTTAATGTAGTCGTCGGCATTTCTTGACTCGCGAGTCAACCCCTTAACACACAAGCAGGGTGGTGGGATAAGGCATGATCTCCCTCCCCTTACAAGCGAATATTCTCATGGGGGCAGATAAAGAAGTACATTGTTTTCCTTCTTCCATGTTAATAATGTCAAAACAAGTGCTTATACAAAATTTGGCCACTCGAGCGCAATTACAAGCGTCGTCTAGAAAGTAGGTTTCCCTAGAGCCGTTTACAGAAAGAAAACACGATTTTATGGAAAGATTTATTGCATCAGATACAGCAATTGTTGAGCTATTTTTCAACATATTCCCAACCGGAACTGAGACATCTGTTATACCGTGGAGAGAGGTGCAGATGGCTGTCACACACTGGTTTCGATCCCAGGCTGCAGACTTCTACGACAAATCTCAATTCCGGTGGGGAATATGTTAAGAAATAGCTCAACAATTGTTGTATCTGTTCCAATAAATCTTTCCATTAATTATTGTGTTTTCTTTCTGTAAACGGCTCCAGGGAGGCTTACTTTCTGGACGACCCTCGCAATTGCGCTCGAATGGCCAAGATTTGTATAAGCACTTGTTTTGACATTAATAATATGGTGTAAGAAAAAATATAACTTTTTTTTATCTGACCCCATGGAATTTTTGTTAGCCAACACTTGTTCATTCAAAGTTACGCAGTGTTCGAATAAACACGACAGGATCAGTTGCGGACTTGGTTCTTCTTCTTCTTCTTCTTCTTGACATGCGCAGTCTGATATATGATTTCATGAAAGAACAGGTATGATTATACCCGTGCAGATGACAGATTTCATTACCGCATTTACTGTATTTGGAAAATTTATATGATGGACATCTGTTATACCGTGGAGAGAGGTGCAGATGGCTGTCGCACACTGGTTTCGATCCCAGGCTGCAGACTTCTACGACAAATCTCAATTCCGGTGGGGAATATGTTAAGAAATAGCTCAACAATTGCTGTAACTGTTCCAATAAATCTTTCCATTAATTATTGTGTTTTCTTTCTGTAAACGGCTCCAGGAGGCTTACTTTCTGGACGACCCTCGCAATTGCGCTCGAATGGCCAAGATTTGTATAAGGACTTGTTTTGACATTAATAATACGGTGTAAGAAAAAATATAACTTTTTTTTATCTGACCCCATGGAATTTTTGTTAGCCAACACTTGTTCATTCAAAGTTACGCAGTGTTCGAATAAACACGACAGGATCAGTTGCGGACTGGCTTCTTCTTCTTCTTCTTCTTCTTCTTCTTGTTGACATGCGCAGTCTGATATATGATTTCATGAAAGAACAGGTATGATTATACCCGTACAGATGACAGATTTCATTACCGCATTTACTGTATTTGGAAAATTTATATGATATTTATGGAACTCATCTGTTTCTAGGTACAGACATTCATGAATTAATGGATCAAAATTAGGTAACAGATCTGGGTGTTCCTTGCCGATATATCAGAACGCCTTGACAACTTCAATCAACGTTTGCGTGGTAAGTTAATAACGAAGACATTAATGCATATAAATTGTTTCGTACGTCTGATAGATACAATGAAAACAAATTCATTAGAAAGAAGTTTCTATCATTTTCCTTGTGTGCAGTAACTCTTACGATCTCTTCAATGGAGTGAAAGTAGATTTCAATAACGAACAATTTAATGGTGTGAAAAACATGGATATGGAATGGAGATCTCTGGAGAAAGAACTAAGGAAGAGACTAGTGAAGTGCTTTGTATGGCGTGTGGCATTGTATGGGACAGAATCATGGACATTACGACGAAGTGAAGAGAAGCGACTAGAAGCATTTGAAATGTGGATATGGAGAAGGATTGAGCGTGTGAAATGGACAGAATAAGAAACGAAGCTGTGTTGGCAAGAGTGGGTGAAGAAAGAATGATGCTGAAACTGATCAGGAATAGAAAAAGGAATTGGTTGGGTCACTGACTGAGAAGAAACTGCCTTCTGAAGGATGCACTAGAAGGAATGGTGAATGAGAGAAGAGTTCGGGGTAGAAGAAATCAGACATTAGACGATATTAAGATATATGGATCATATGCGGAGATTAAAAGGAAGGCAGAAAATAGGAAAGACAAGAGAATGCTGAGTTTGCAGTGAAAGACCTGCCCTTGGGCAGAACACTTTGAATGAATGAATGAATGAATGAATGAATGAATGAATAAATGAATAAATGAATGACTCAAACACCATAGATTTTTTATACATAATGTACAGCGTGAAGAGTAAGTAATGTAATTAATTTCAGGTTATTCTTTGAGATATTTCTAACAAAAAAGTTTCATACAATTTTTCTCTTTTTGCTTCTTTTTCCTTATAAAATTTGGTTTATATAGCGTGTTTTGGGAATACCATTGATTTCATTACTTATCTTTGTTTCATTACTTATCTTTGTAAGAGGCTTCGTGAAACAATTTATAAATTCGTTAATCTTCGATGCTACTTACCCATTAGAGTTCTACGAAATGTTTATTTGGCCATTATTCAGTCTATCATTCAATATGGTATAATTGTTTGGGGTGGAAGTACAAAAATTAATCTTAGTCCGTTAAATTTACTACAAAAACGAATAATTAAAATTTGTTTGAAGAAACGTTTCGATTATCCAACTAAATTAATTTATTCTGAATTTAATGTATTTAATATTGAACAAATTTATAAATATACACTGTTAAAATTTTATCATAAAAATCGTAATAAGTATGTATTACAGACACATAATTATGACACAAGACGAAATATTAATTTAACATTAGTAGAACCTAAATGTCTCACATCTGCTGGTCTAAAGCATAGCATTAATTTTGGCCCTCGGTTGTACAATGCTTTAACTAAATTACACCCAGAACTTCTAACATGTAACCCACTAACATATAACAAGAAAATTAGAAACGTGTTAATATCTTCAATTTGATTAAATAAATTTATAGCCTATGTGTATGAATTAATCAACCTATATTATATTTGTATTCTATAATTTTGAAATATATATATATATATATATATATACATATATATATATATATATATATATATATTAGTCCTATTTTACACGTGCGATATTATTCTCTCTAGTGTTAATATTATATTATATTATATAATTCCATTGCCGCTGTAATTTAAATTTTAGTTCCTATTTTATTTTACTTATTTTATTATTATTATTATTTTATTTTCTATATTTCTCTTATATTAATATTGTATTATATCATTTCTGTAACTGTAATTTTAATTCTATTTCCTATTTTATTTTATTTCATTTTATTTTCTCTTATAGGCCTATTAATATTATATCTGAACTGCGACCGAACACGAGCGCTGCTCATTCGGTCTCAAATTTTGTTAATACCACTGTATCTCCTGTTTTATATTGTTTGTATTATTTTATTTCTATTTATCTTGTTTGTTTGTAATTATATTCTTTATTCTGTATATTTAAATTTAAATAAATAAATAATTTAATCCAATATGCTCAGTCAACTTAAGACAGCAGTATATTATGATAATAAATGATTGAAAGAATTTTAGTTTCATCCTTTAAATGTGCAGAAATTTCATTCGAACAAATATAACTTTTCGTTCTGCAAAAAATGTTTACAAAGTTACATTTCTTCGGATCAAATTTCTGCACATTTAAAGGACAAAACTAAAATTCTTTCACTCATTAAGTATCATAATTAAAGTGAGGAAAAATGTGCGTTAAGTTCGTGTCAACAGACTATACTGTTATCATTCACGCACGTAAACAGAGGCAAGAAAGTACAGTCTGCTAATAAGAACCTCATCATTCCATTCAATCGATCTATAAATACTGGAATGAAGTTGCAATATAATTATGGTGATTTAAAAACATACCTCAAATGTTAACTGCCACCGACTGGATGCTTAAAGGATGCATTACACTGAACCACAATATACATCCGTAAATATCGAAAGAGAAAGTTCGACGTCTCTCACTCAAACAGTTTTTCAACACTGAAAAGCTTCTTTCCGTGTCACAAGATGTTAGAGGCATGTTTCTTGCTGTTACAATGCCGCTCTATGTAATATTTTCTACGTATTTTAATTTCACATTTGCACACGGTACAGAACATATTTACCCCTTGCGGAATCAAAATCCTTGGACTCTCACTCAGAGAAAGGAACATAGGTTAAGGGTGTTTGGGAATAAGGTGCTTAGGAAAATATTTAGGGCTAAGCGGGATGAAGTTACAGGAAAATGTAGAAAGTTACAGAACGCAGAACTGCACGCATTGTATTCTTCACCTGACATAATTAGGAACATTAAATCCAGACGTTTGAGATGGGCAGGGCATGTAGCACGTATGGGCGAATCCAGAAAAACATATAGAGTGTTAGTTGGGAGACCAGAGGGAAAAAGACCTTTGGGGAGGCCGAGACGTAGATGGGAGGATAATATTAAAATGGATTTGAGGGAGGTGGGATATGATGATAGAGATTGGATTAATCTTGCACAGGATAGGGACCGATGGCGGGCTTATGTGAGGGTGGCAATGAACCTTCGGGTTCCTTAAAAGCCATTTGTAAGTAAGTAAGTAAGGAATCAAAATCTCTCTTCCGTATTTATTTCTTAGCCTATTTAATTCCAAATCCTTCGACTTAGGCATTTTCGATCACTTTTACACAATATTACCATCTGCACAAGGGCACCATACGACTAGAAGTTGACACTGAATGTCATTTGTTGGTTCCTACTTGTATTGCCGCCCTCCGGTTCCGGACAATTGGCCACAGAAAATTGGTAACTGGGAGAATTGGCCACAGAAAATTGGTAACTGGGACAATTGGCCACAGAAAATTGGTAACTGGGACAATTGGCCACAGATAATTGGTAACTGGGACAATTGGCCACAGATAATTGGTAACTGGGACAATTGGCCACAGAAAATTGGTAACTGAGACAATTGGGCACAGAAAATTGGTAACTGGGACAATTGGCCACAGAAAATTGGTAACTGGGACAATTGGCCACAGAAAATTGGTAACTGGGACAATTGGCCAGAGAAAATTTGTAACTGGGACAATTGGCCACAGAAAATTGGTAAGTGGGACAATTGGCCACAGAAAATTGGTAACTGGGACAATTGGCCACAGAAAATTGGTAATAGGGACAATTCGCCACAGATAGACAATTTGCCACACCGTCCATTATCTAAAAATGGAACCGTAACAATTTATTCAAATGTGAATCAGTGGTAAATATGATAACTTTCACGTTGTCCTCCAGTTCAAAATACAACACCCATCTTTCTCCTTGTACGGTCTTAATTTATCTGTCTGCTATAACGTTCAGTTCGTCAAAAAATGTTATGTTTTATTTACCGACGCTCGCAACTGCAGAGGTTATATCAGCGTCGCCGGATGTGCCGGAATTTTGTCCCGCAGGAGTTCTTTTACATGCCAGTAAATCTACTGACATGAGCCTGTCGCATTTAAGCACACTTAAATGCCATCGACCTGACCCGGGATCGAACCCGCAACCTTGGGCATAGAAGGCCAGCGTTATACCAACTCGCCAACCAGGTCGATCAGTTCGTCAATATTCCTTGGTGCAGGTGGTAGGTGCAGCTTCCTGGCACGGCACACAGTTTTTTTAATAGATGGTTTCTTCGGTAGATTCACATTGGCTTCGCTTGCAATACGCTGTAACTCATTTTGAATAATGACAGACGTTGGTTCTCGGGAAGTTCCCGCCTTGCCTTCATGTTCTCTACACATTCCTTTGCCTTAATCCGTCCCCAGTCTGCAGAATGATTCTTGTGTTCAGACGGTTCTTTGACGACACTGCTTCCATCTTCTGATAACGTGGCTGTTGCATTACACCCGCCACGCATGTCACAGCGCCAAACAACGCCATTCTTATTTTCTCAAAGTCTCGTGTACATGTAGCCAAGATATATTAATTTGTCAGAGCCTCTTTCTGATTTTCTGAAGCGAATTTCTTCCGCCATAGTTCCTAATTAGCTTACAGCTTCTGGATTTGGCTTGTGTTACCATAGAAATAATATATTATAAATTGTTGCGAATTTGAGTATTGCCTTGAATTTCAATTATGTGACTAATTGTCTTTGATACGAATTTCAATTATATGGCGAGTTGCCTCTGTTGCCAATTTTCTGTGGCCAGTTGTCCCCAACCCGCCGCCCTCTCGTAGTGCATTTGTGTTACTGTGCATGTACCTGTGACGTCATCCATACTTCAGACCAAACTAACCTGAATCGAGTGGTAACGCACATTTTTCCGCCCTCTAATCATAATACACTTCTCTCTTAGATTGACTGAGCATATTGGGAATTAAATCAATGGCTTTCCCAAAACACGCTATGAAATGTTTCATATAAAACAATTTTTATCTTCTTTTTTTTTTATCCAATTTAATAAACCCTATTTCACCCTGAGGTATATTAGGGTTATAGTTGGTATCAAAATACATATTTTATAAGCAATAAATAATAATAAAATTATAATACAAAATTGTGGTCAAGGTTACAATTCACATGAATTATGTACAAGAATGCACCTTAATGAAAGAATGGATCGTTTCATAAAGCCTCAAGGCATGTCTCTATATTTATATCTAATGGTTATAGGAAGAAATATATATATATACTAGTGGCTTGTGCAGCAAATGCTGCTGCAAACTAAGTTCGTTAGACGTTCAAATAAACATTTTTCAGATTTATTTTCAATGAAGAATATTTGTCTTTTTGATAGTTATTTGCTTCCATAATAATGAAACATACTCCCTCTGAATGGATTTTTTTAGGCCAAATACATTTTCTTGAACCTATCCAACTTCAGTTTTTGAGTTTCAACGCGAAAACGCAAGTATCAATGTCAGGACGATAGCAGTAGCTATTTCAGATCATTGTGGATTGTAGGTAAAAGTTAAAAAATGTCAGGTTTGCTAAGCTTTCGAACAATAGCATTTTCGTATAGCTGCTGCATGTAGAACTTGAAATGTAGAGCGTAAAATCATTTTCTCCTACTAAGAGATTTTGCTGAAATGACCTGGTGACTACAAAATTTTCTAGGCCTCTTATTTTATCAGTAAGTAATATCATTTTATCTTTCCTTAGGAACTGTAATTTTTGCGCTCTGTCGAGCCAATACTGAAGACAATGACACATATCAATATCTACACTACACCGCCATTAAATATATGAAAAAGACCCAACCCCACTGGGCTAATAAGTATAAAAATATTTGATTTTTAATAACAATATTATTATCTTACTTAAGTTTTGTAGTTTATATAGCAGCCACTCAGTAAATTATAAAAATGATGATCTAAATTAAGATAATCTCTACATTTACTTACATAACCTCAAAACGTTTCACTTTCATGTCATCAATATAGCATCAGTATTATGTAGAATTAATGAAAAATAGATGCATCATGATATTAAATATAATAATATTTAATTTCTAATGATAATAACGTCATCAAACCACCTCAAGTTTCGTAGATTTGAATATCCAATACACAGCTGTACTCAGAAAATTATTATACACTGCATAATCAGTTTTTAATAACAAATTGAATTGAGCTCTTAATATGTCGGCAATCCTGCAGGTCATGGCCTTCGTGTAATAGCCTATTGTTTATTGTAGTGTGTGTTTTGTTCTGAAATTCAATCAAGTCGGCCGTGATTCGATAAAATTATTTCTCAAAACTGACAACAGATGGATTTTGGAAAATAGGAAAATTATGTAGGAAAATTGACATTTCACTGAAAACTGCTACTTTTCCGAAAAACTTCGGGTTCCAAGCTTCAAAATGAGGGGCCATTTATTAAAATCCGTTCAGCCGTTTTCCCGTAATTTCCATTACCAGTTCAAATTATATATATATATATATATATATATATATATATATAAAATAGCTATTAAACATGTTATTTTAGAAGCAATAAATAGCTATACTAAGATGTGGCTTAAAATTTACGAATTAAATACATTATTTAGTAACAACAATTGGCAATAATCAGGTATTACAAGAAATGGCTCAAAATTAGAAATCAAATGCCTAATTAAAATAAAAATTAAAACCAATAGTACAATATTATAGTATGCGAAATTGAAGACTTACAGTTTCATTATAGTTGATTAGAACTAATACGATTTTTTTCCCCCGGAATAATTTAACATTTTACATTTTCACGAATATTCTATTCAAGAAGGACATGAAATATTTATATGATTTGGAATTGGTAAGTATATTGGTTAACGGTTTGGTAAATGTATAATTTAAGTGTTCAGTAACAACTCAAGCTCGTATCTTTCACGGCAAAAGACTGGACAATCATATAATACATGTATGACATCTTGAGATACCTCCCCACAAATGCAAGTTGCATCGTCTTTAATATGGAATCTATTTAAGTATTCCACGAATTTTCCATGCCCAGTCAAAAACTGTGTCAGTACGAAATTTGGCGTTACTACTTTACATTTATTACGATCATAGACCGTTGGAAAATACAGCTCTTTTGTAAGAATTCTCTCATCACTATTGACCCATCTTTCGTTCCATTCTTGCATATAATGTTCTTTGGCTACTTTTTATATATATATATATATATATATATATATATATATATATATATATATATATATATATATATCGGACATAAATTGTACGACAGCACATCAGAGTTAGCTGCCATCTTTGCCAATTCATCGGCTCTCTCATTTCCAACTATCCCAGCATGCTCTCTGACCCAAGTTATACAAATATGGACGCACTTTTCATTATTAAAGTTCTTATCTCTGAGGCTATAATGTTAGTGTTATATTTATCATTAATTGATATTACTGCTAACTGCGAGTCACTGTGAACGCAAGCGCTGTAACCAGACTGACTACACCATTTGATTAGAGTTGAGCTTAAACGATATTTTCAAGTATCTGTGACAACTGTGACTGTGACAATTAAATATCTGTGACTTTTATCTGTGATTTTGTCACACCGACATTTTATATCGCTAAGTAAGCACAATATGCATGAATTATACCGATATTTTGTCACACCGATAAAAATTAACAGGAAATATTGAAGAGCAGTGCAATGTGTATACGATTTCTCTATACACGCCACACTTCAGTGGTTTATATGGGAAAATCCAACAAATAAATTATGTACATGTACCATTAACAAATAAATACTAATCTAACTGAACAGTAATATGTAAAAAGTTAACCTCATATACCAAGAGGTTATATCGTAGTTGATTGTAGATATAGAATCAGTTGATAATTTTTAATGTAGTAGGGTACGGAGAAATTGAGGTTATGTGATTATCCTAATCGTTTTAAAAATTGATCCTTTTTATTGTATATAATATAATCGATAAATTATTTTAAGTCGTGCATTAACATTATAATATTGAGTCAGAATAAAAATTAACGAAACATAAGTATTCGGAAAAACAATAGAAAATAATTACAGAACAAGACAGTTGTTCAGACAGGATTTTACACAAGATAAAGTATTGTAATCACTATATCATTTATAATAAGATGGTGAAACTAGCGCTGAAGTAGTTTCGGCAATTTCGGATGTGAAAATCATTGCATTTGTAAGGAATTTTTTTGTGGAGAGACAGTTGCTCAGGTTAAACTAGCGCTGAGGTAGTTTCGGTGATTTCGGAAGTGAAAATCGTTGAATTTGATTGTTTGTGGAGATGCAGTTGATCGTATATCCAAGGCATAACAAAGCCTAAACTAACCAAACCTAACCTGTCACAGATTCGTATATGCAAGGTGTATAAGGGGAATACGAAGGAAACTACCTCAAGGTTAGTTTAGCCAAATAAGTTTTATCTCGTTCGGTTTTAATTCTATAGGTGCTGTTGTCGGCTTGTGAGAAATGCTTCGAAAGTTCGGAAGAGCATAAAGTTCAGTGACACGGAATGAACTAACATGATTTACGTTTGATACCCCTTATTTTCAAATGTAATTAATTATCCCATTTATGTGTAAGTGTAGGTCTATTTTAAAAGTGTGCAAGGGCAATGAGAACGATTTGTTGGAGCAATGTCTGCTAGATGTCAGATCTTTTTGGAATTTATAAAATTGACAATTTTTGCTAACTACCCCATATTATTATATTTAAAAGTTGAAAATTACTTACAAGTTGATGATTTTAACAATATCTAGATAAATATCACTAAATATCAAGTTTAGAACATTGATTAGGCTTATTAATTGGGTGAAATAACACCCCACACGAGTACCAATGTTAGAAAGCACTGTGCGATTTCCTAAGAGTTAATAACCATAAACAACATACCGGTAATGAACTTATTACAAATAATTTTATTTTAAGTTTAATTATTTTAATTAATACTACCCTGCACTGTTCGTGTTAGAGCTATACATTAAAACTGGATCATACATAAATGAGAGAAGTACATGTAAAGTTATTAAAATAATGTAGGCTCCTGTAACTATTCTGTTTGTAATTAATAGTATAACTAAAATAAATATTGTTACTGCGTAAAAATTGAGTGGAAAATACTTATACATTAATATATATTCACAGTAATATGAAAATGTGAAGATCTCGGGGGAATATATCAAATATTTATAAAACATATATTCAGACTTAATATGAAAACAAAATGTCAGATTCATGATTATATTATTATAATGCCGCTAATAACTTTGCAACACATCATCACTTTGAAAAAAATAATATTGAACAAAATATCACGAAAAAATAATCAAATACCACCGCCCGATTGCTGTTATTGTCGCCCGATTGCTGTTATTGTATCATGCGCATGCGCAAACCCACGACGTAGAGGAGAAAATATCAGTCGCAGACGTTGCAACAGTCACAGAGTACTGAATACGGAGCAGATTTCGATAGCGATATTTTGTCACAGATATTTCGCGTCATCAGTCACAGGTTTATCTGTGACAAAAAAATACCTGTGACAAAATATGGGTTTGTGAAATATCGGCCATCTCTACATTTGATTGCTTCTCGCAAAGCTAATAGTTCCGCCTGAAACAATTTTTATCTTGAAAAGGAAGCAAAAGCGAGCAAAACTGCATTAAACCTTTTCTTTAATATCTCAAAGAATATCCCCTGAAATTAATAACATTACTTACCATTCATCCTGTATAGTGTATATAGAAATACATTTCTGCATCTTGAGGCAGGCAGACGATACAGCTCTCACTAGCAGTACGGCAGGTCAGACACATCTGCGGGGACACTGACATCCCTAATTCTCTCACTGCCGTGATATATTTGTGTTTAGCTACAGAGACATGACTTATTGGTCTCCAGTCTTGGCATCATTTATTCCACCATGTGTACCAATATGCAGGCCGTCCTAATGACGATTCTGGCGCTCCCTAGAGACTCGTAGACTGTCTGCTTTTCGAATCACAGTCCTTGCCATGAATCAACTTCACGAATGCCAGAATATCAAAGTCATTAATCATCAATATCCCACTAATCTTGTACAAATAATGTCGATATTTAGTGCCTGTTATGAATCATTGCCTCCATCTTCACGAGGCCGCATGTTTTTTTTTTATGTTGCACATAAAATATAGTATTATATACGAATGTGACATGCTTTCTCAATATAGAATATCCCAAAATTCGTGCACATGAAGCACAGCTACTGTTTCAAAGTAGAGTCCGAATTTATAAGCATACTAGTGGCTTGTGCAGCAAATACTGCTGCAAACTAAGTTCGTTAGACGTTCAAATACAAATATTTTAGATTTATTTTCAATGAAGAATACTTGAAATTTTGATAGTTATTTGCTTCCATAATAATGAAACATACTCCCTCTGAATGGATTTTTTTAGGCCAAATACTTTTTCTTGAACCTATCCAACTTCAGTTTTTAAGTTTCAACGCGAAAACGCAAGTATCAATGTCAGGACGATAGCAGTAGCTATTTCAGGTCATTGTGGATTGTAGGCAAAAATTAAAAAAATGTCAGGTTTGCTAAGCTTTCGAACAATAGCATGTAGAACTTGAAATGTAGAGCGTAAAATCATTTTATCCTACTAAGAGATCTTGCTGAAATGATCTGGAGACTACAAAATTTTCTAGGCCTCTTATTTTATCAGTAAGTAATACCTTTTGAGCTTTCCTTAGGAACTGTAATTTTTGCGCTCTCTCGAGCCAATACTGAAGACAATGACACATATCAATATCTACACTACACCGCCATTAAGTATATGAAAAAGATCCAACCCCACTGGGTGAATAAGTATAAAAATATTTCATTTTTAATAACAATATTATTATCTTACTTAAGTTTTATAGTTATATATAGCAGCCACTCAGTAAATTATAGGAATGAAGACCTAAATTAAGATATTCTCTACATTTATTTACATAACCACAAAACGTTTCACTTTCATGTCATCAATATAGCATCAATATTATGTACAATTAATGAAAAATAAATGCATCATGATATTAACTATAATAATATTTAATTTCTAATGGTAATAATGTCGTCAAACCACCTCAAGTTTCGTAGATTTGAATATCAATACACAGCTGTACTCAGAAAATTATACACTGCAGAATCAGTTTTTAATAACAAATTGAATTGAGCTCTAAATATGTCGGCAATCCTGCAGGTCATGGCCTTCGTGTAATAGCCTATTGTTTATTGTAGTGTGTGTTTTGTTCTGAAATTCAATCAAGTCGGCCGTGATTCAATAAAATTAGTTCTCAAAACTGACAAAAGATGGATTTTAGAAAATAGGAAAATTATGTAGGAAAATTGACATTTCACTGAAAACTACTACTTTTCCGAAAAACGTTGGATGCCAGGCATGAAAATGAGGGGTCACTCATTAAAATCCGTTCAGCCGTTTTCCCGTACTTTCCATTACCAGTTCAAATTATATATATATATATAGATTTTACAAAGCTTGAAATATGCCTGCAAATATTCTCTACGAAATCTTAAAACATGCACTATAATATACATACATACATACATACATACATACATACATTACAATCATACATACATACATACATACATACATACATTACACAGATTACAATCATACATACATACATACATTACAATCATACATACATACATACATACATTACACATATTACACACATTACAATCATACATACATACATACATTACACATATTACATACATACATACATACTTTACACACATTACAATCATACATACATACATACATTACACACATTACAATCATACATACATACATACATACATACATACATACATACATACATACATACATTACACACATTACAATCATACATAGATACATACATACATACATACATACATACATTACACAGATTACAATCATACATACATACATACATACATACATACATACATACATACATACATACATACATAGTCATTCATTCATTTATTTTATTCCATAAATCTTACATGAGCAATGAAGCTTTAAGATGTGGAACAAGTCAAAATTTTACAATATTACAATTACAATTTTTATAGTTTTACAATTTAGTAATGTTCTACAATTTTTACAACTTTGTGCAATTTTTACAATATTTTGGCGAGATGTAGTGAATGAGGTGAGGTCCGAGGATTCGCCAAAATACTACCCGGCATTTGCCTTTTGGTTGGGGAAAACGTCGGAAAACCCCAACCAGGTAATCAAATCAAAGGGGAGTAATAAAATCAAAGGGGTTGCTGCCAAGGACTCGCCATAGACTCGCCATAGACCATACGGCTTCAGTCCCACGGCTGTGGAAAACCTCGGAAGAAATCGAAGACCAAAGGGGGATCCAACCCAAGCCCGCAGCTCCGGATCAGCAGCCCAGCGAGTCTGCCGATTGAGCTACATCGATGGCTCTACTAAAAGTATACAATACATAGCCAATCAGATTATTAAATTTACAAACGCAAACGATCATTCATCTGTTGAACTATATGTATAATACAAAACAAGTAAGTTAATTAAATTTAAGGCATAAACAATTCAACCAGTTGTGATATACAGAAATTGATAATACATATAATGCAAACTACTTCAAATTACAAACACAAACAATTTATCAATAGAGCTATATAGATTACTATTCAATTTAAAGCATATACAATTCACCGGCCAAAACTATACAAATATATACAATACAAAGTAGCATACTTTCATTAAGCTATACAAATTTGTGCAATTAATATCAAGTAGATTAATTCAATTTATAATCATAAACAATTCATCAGTTGACGTATACAGACTACTATACAATTTACAGCACATACAATTCATCAATTGAGCTATACAGACTACCATTCAATTTACAGTAGGCCTATATACAATTCATCAGTAGAGCTACACAGACTAGTAATCATTTTAAAAGCATATACAATTCATCAGCCAAACTTTACAAAACATATACAATCAAATTAGTTCAATTTACAAACTACGTTAAGCTGTACAAAATTGTACAATTCATATGAAGTAGATTAATTCAATTTATAAGCTTAAACAATTCATCAGCTGACCTATACAGTATACTATTCAATTTACAGCACATACAATTCATCAGTTATGCTAAACAAAAATATACACTGCATAGTAAACAGATTAAGTCAATATAAAAACATATTTTAGTTGAGGTATATAAAATTGTACATGTCATTTAAGTAGAATAATTCAATTCACAAGCATAAACAATTAATCAATTGTGTAGAAGGTATGAGTGTGTAGAAATTTGGTTAATTCTTTTCTGAACCTTTTTCTCGTGGTTCTTCAAATATTTAAGATAATTAGGCAGTGCATTGAAGACTGTTATACATGAATAGCGAACTCCTTTTTTAAAACAGCTTAGACTAACAGAGGGTAGATGATGATCTGATTTATGTCTTGTATTAAAATGATGAAGCGGGATGAAGTTACAGGAGAATGGAGAAAGTTACACAACACAGAACTGCACGCATTGTATTCTTCACCTGACATAATTAGGAACTTGAAATCCAGACGTTTGAGATGGGCAGGGCATGTAGCACGTATGGGCGAATCCAGAAATGCATATAGAGTGTTAGTTGGGAGACCGGAGGGAAAAAGACCTTTAGGGAGGCCGAGACGTAGATGGGAGGATAATATTAAAATGGATTTGAGGGAGGTGGGGTATGATGATAGAGACTGGATTAATCTTGCACAGGATAGGGACCGCTGGCGGGCTTATGTGAGGGCGGCAATGAACCTTCGGGTTCCTTAAAAGCCATTTGTAAGTAAGTAAGTAAGTAAGTATTAAAATGATGAATACATACATACATACATACATACATACAGACATACATACATACATACATACATACATACAGACATACATACATACATACATACATACATACATACATACATACATACAGACATACAGACATACAGACATACATACATACATACATACATACATACATACATACAGACATACATACATACATACATACATACATACATACATACATACATACATACAGACATACATACATACATACATACATACATACATACATACATACATACATACAGACATACATACATACATACATACATACATACATACATACATACATACAGACATACATACATACATACATACATACATACATACATACATACATACATACATACATACATACATACAGACATACATACATACATACATACATACATACATACATACATACATACATACATACATACATACATACATACATACATACATACATACATACAGACATACATACATACATACATACATACATACATACAGACATACATACATACATACATACATACATACATACATACATACATACATACATACAGACATACATACATACATACATACATACATACATACATACATACATACATACATACATACATACATACATACAGACATACATACATACATACATACATACAGACATACATACATACATACATACATACATACATACATACATACATACATACATACATACATACATACAGACATACATACATACAGACATACATACATACATACATACATACATACATACATACATACATACATACAGACATACATACATACATACATACATACATACATACATACATACATACATACATACATACATACATACATACATACATACATACATACATACAGACATACATACATACATACATACATACATACATACATACATACATACATACATACATACAGACATACATACAGACATACATACATACATACATACATACATACATACATACATACATACAGACATACATACATACATACATACATACATACATACATACATACATACATACATACATACAGACATACATACATACAGACATACATACATACATACATACATACATACATACATACATACATACATACATACAGACATACATACATACATACATACATACATACATACATACAGACATACATACATACATACATACATACATACATACATACATACATACATACATACATACATACATACATACATACATACATACATACATACATACATACATACATACATACATACATACATACATACATACATACATACATACATACATACATACATACATACATACATACATACATACATACATACATACATACATACATACATACATACAGACATACATACATACATACATACAGACATACAGACATACATACATACATACATACATACATACATACATACATACAGACATACAGACATACATACATACATACATACATACATACATACAGACATACATACATACATACATACATACATACATACATACATACATACATACATACATACATACAGACATACATACATACATACATACATACATACATACATACATACATACATACAGACATACATACATACATACATACATACATACATACATACATACAGACATACATACATACAGACATACATACATACAGACATACAGACATACATACATACATACATACATACATACATACATACATACATACATACAGACATACATACATACATACATACATACATACATACATACATACATACAGACATACATACATACATACATACAGACATACATACATACATACATACATACATACATACATACATACATACATACATACAGACATACATACATACATACATACATACATACATACATACATACATACAGACATACATACATACAGACATACATACATACATACATACATACATACATACATACATACATACATACATACATACATACATACATACATACATACATACATACATACATACATACATACATACATACATACATACATACATACAGACATACATACATACATACATACAGACATACATACATACAGACATACATACATACATACATACATACATACATACATACATACATACATACATACATACATACATACATACATACATACATACATACATACATACAGACATACATACATACAGACATACATACATACATACATACATACATACATACATACATACATACAGACATACATACATACATACATACATACATACATACATACATACAGACATACATACATACATACATACATACATACATACATACATACATACATACATACATACATACATACATACATACATACATACATACATACATACATACATACATACATACATACATACAGACATACATACATACATACATACATACATACATACATACATACATACATACATACATACATACATACATACATACATACATACATACATACATACAGACATACATACATACATACATACAGACATACAGACATACATACATACATACATACATACATACATACATACATACATACATACATACATACATACATACAGACATACATACATACATACATACATACAGACATACATACATACATACATACATACATACATACATACATACATACATACATACATACATACAGACATACATACATACATACATACATACATACATACATACATACATACATACATACATACAGACATACATACATACATACATACATACATACATACATACATACAGACATACATACATACAGACATACATACATACAGACATACATACATACAGACATACATACATACATACATACATACATACATACATACATACATACATACATACATACATACAGACATACATACATACATACATACATACATACATACATACATACATACATACATACATACATACAGACATACATACATACATACATACAGACATACATACATACATACATACATACATACATACATACATACAGACATACATACATACATACATACATACATACATACATACATACATACAGACATACATACATACAGACATACATACATACATACATACATACATACATACATACATACATACATACATACATACATACATACATACATACATACATACATACATACATACATACATACATACATACATACATACAGACATACATACATACATACATACAGACATACATACATACAGACATACATACATACATACATACATACATACATACATACATACATACATACATACATACATACATACATACATACATACATACAGACATACATACATACATACATACATACATACATACATACATACATACATACATACATACATACATACATACATACATACATACATACATACATACATACATACAGACATACATACATACATACATACATACATACATTATGCTAAGGGTCTATCGAACATTTTATGTCGTAAGAAGAAGTATACACTGTATCCGCGAACGCGCTCCACAATTTGAGAACATCTGAGATTTGTCAGAGTAACGAACTGGCGTAGCAAGGTCCAGACGGGAGACCGTCTGTTATCTGGTCCAACTTCCCATCACCCACACACGGACCGACTGCTCCAAACACAGAAGAAGCATTCCAAGGCCCCCTTTCGTGTTCCACGGCGGAGGAGAAAACACTTCAATTAGCGACAAGTTGGAACAATAACTGTATCACTATGACAACAACCACGACTTAGTTCTTAATGTTGCGTTACATTCTAAACAACACACGATGGGATGTTAATTATAACTACAGGCTAGAAGTCGACGTTTTTCTTAAACTATATAGGTTATTCAGAGATAGATGACAATCGTAAATGTAATTCTATTGTGAAACAAATCTGGCTTTCAGGTAGTAGCTCCCTGTAAAGCAGGTTTGAATAATTTCAAGGAAAAATTGTTCCGGGGCCGGGTATCGCGCGCGCGAACGCTCTTCCGACTGAGCTACCCCAGGAACTATACACGACACCGTCACAATTTTTCCTTTTTATCCACACGACATTCGTTACTGAAGGTACGTTAACAGAAAGCCACAATTTAAGTCACACAAGCATTTGTGTGCACTCATAGTAGAGTTCTGGCGTCTTGTCAGCTCATTTGAGTCGTGTGGATACAAAGGAAAAATTGTGACGGTGTCGTGTATAGTTCCTGGGGTAGCTCAGTCGGAAGAGCGTTCGCGCGCTAAGCGAAGGGTCTCGGGATCGATACCCGGCCCCGGAACAATTTTTCCTTGAAATTATTCTATTGTGAAACGTTTATGCGCTTCATATTTGAGAAATGTCGTCATACTTTCTGTTAATACGGTGATTGGTAGACTTCGTGAAATTGCCACGAGAATCGTAAGGTTTACTGCGCAAGCGGTATAGACTGTATGAGAACGGGGAGTGCAAAGAATGGAGTATGCCTCTGATGTAAACATTGAGGAGTATACTGCGGTTACAATAAAACCTGTATCCTGCATTCAAGAAATATAATGAACGATCTTTGAAGTAGGAAATGTCTAAACATGTAAATACACAATTATTTTGTAGTGAGATATATTAACTTTTAAAATTTAATGTAAGATACTCGCATCATCCTTGAATATGAGCATTGCAGTGAAGAGTTACGTACATTTTGAGCGACTGCAAAAAAAAACCTCCTCCGATTGTTACTTGAACAGTTTTTTTTTGGGAAAATGTACGTTCAACATCACACGATATAATACGTACATATTTGAAGAACGGAAATCACTACTTTTTAGTACACCAACTTCAGATGTCTTGTCGTGACCTGATGGTCCATCATTTATAATACGAAGTTGTGAATAGGTAGAATTTTTAGCGATAATGTTTCTCAACTTACATTTCATTTTTTCCCAAATTAGTGAATTGTTATTTTGGATAACGGTTTGTGATACTTTATCCATTATATTAAGAGCTTATGAGAGTTGTACCTTAGACGATTCTAACAAGATACTTTTGGACACGAATTTAAAATTAGAATCAATGGACAGAATATCTTCCAATAGCTGTTCAGAAGGCAATGGTTTTATAGCTGCAACAGCGGAACTGTCTGTGCTATCCAATGCATCAATTACCTCCATTATTTTGCATAATAATTAACAGCATCCAACCACGTTCCCCAACGGGTCAAGACTGGCTGCGGGAGTAAGGGTATTCCAGGGGCAATTATTTGGAACAGCAACACTCTCATTGTAGTACGTTTGATTGAATTCTTGTCTGCACTGAACAAATGTTAAGCTTTGACTATTCCAACCACAGTAATGCAAAAACAAGTGCTTACATAGGTATACATTAGCTGCAGCTGCTCTATCTATTTGGTCGGTAACATCTCTTAACATGAACTGCGTATACTACGAGACCGGGCGGTCGCTCACCTCCTCTATACTACCGTACATCGGCAACCTGATAGCATGCTGAGTGTGGCAATTCAACGAAGTCTAGTGATTGGTGGTTGATTGATTGATTATTTCACGAAGACTGGATCTGGAATGGATCCTTGCACCTAGGTCGTAAGTCCTTTTTACGCCATGTAGCGATGATTATCCAAGTCCGACGCTCGAGTTGAATTCGTGAATCCGACACTGACAGGCGGGTCATCCTTTCTGGGCCCTGCAGGCAACATCGCATCAGCTACTGACGAGTTCGAATTGGTTTATTTTATGACGCTTGATCAATTGGTATGGTTATCAAGCGTCTAAATGAGATGAAAGGTGATAATGCCAGCGAAATGAATCCAGGGTTCAGTGCCTAAGTTACACAGCATTTACTTTTAATGGATTGACGGAAAACCGCGGAAAAAACCTCAACCGGTAACTTGTTCCAATCAGGATTTGAACCTGGGCCCATTCGTTTCACAACCAGACACGCTAACCTTTACTCCACAGCGGTGGACCACATCCCTTTCAAATTACAGACTCTGTGCGGAGAGAAAAGATAATAATTTTAACTGTAACTACTTGTTTATTTAACGTTTCTCCTCAGCTACAAAGACTAAATCATGCTACGAATTTAATAAAGAAATGTCGCTTTAAAAATACCAGTGAGAAGACAAAGATTTGCATGAAATCTTTCCTGAAGGCGCTTTATTGTTAAACTTCGTAATATCCGCGGTAGATCGATCCCGGGTAGTCTGGTGAGGTGCCAGTTAACTGACTTCACATGCAGTTAGCTTGTTCTGTGTCATTAATTTAGAAGAATTGGTTCATATGGTGAACACAATTACAACTCAGCTATACTGTACTGTAATCCGTCGATTATTACACTAAGAAAATGTTTCATCACCGAGTATTCACACAATGCTCGTAAACTCGGTAACGTCCGGTTCAAAGAGCCACACAATGCTCTGTGTGTACTTGATTGCCTGACCAAGAGTCCAACTAATATTCAAAGTCCGCTATGTTTTCATGGCAACGAAGTTTGAAACCTGACAAGTGAAGGTGTTGAGAAGTTAGGTCACACGAATTTTTAACTCTCTATTTTATTTATTTTATTTATTTATTTATTCTGGTGCAGTTAAGGCCATCAGGCCTTCTCTTCCACATCACCATAAATACAAATACAATAACAGAAATAAAAAGAAAAAAAAACACTATAAACAAAGTAAAGTCACACAAAAATATACACAGGTTGCAGTCACACAAACTTTAAATGAGTGATTAAGTATAATTAATTGTATCCTAACTAAATAACTAACATAAACAAGAAACTTGCGATTTTAATCTAGAGTAAAAAACACAAATCAACACTTCTAGCATTACCTAAAAAGCATTAAATAAGACAAAATTTTCCAATTTAATTTTGAATTGTGATAAAGTCCGGCAGTCCCTGACGTCATTAGGTAACGAATTCCAGAGACGAGGTATTTCTACAGTGTAGGAGGATGAGTATAGAGACGTTCTATGATGAGGGATAGAAAGAAGTGCTTGATGTCGGTTTCGAAGAGTTGTAAAAAACTGAAAGCGCGATATCAGATAATTCGGAGTAGAAGTATGCATGATTCTAAACAGAAGAGACAGTGAATGTATTGTTCTTCGTTCCTTCAGACGCACCCATGAAAGTAACTGGAGGGAAGGTGTTATATGGTCAAATTTACGAGTATTGCAGATGAATCGTATGCACACATTATGAACACGTTGTAATCTCTCAGCTAAGAATGAACTTACATTAGTTAGTAAGGAATCGCAATAATCAAAATGGGGCATTACAAGCGTCTGAATAAGATTCTTTTTTAGATTAAGTGGTAGAAATTCTTTCATATGGAACAAGGAGTGAAGATGAGAAAATATTTTTTTGCAAATGTGTGTTACTTGAGTGTTCCAATTTAGATCGCTATCCATAAAAATGCCAAGATTTTTAACTGTTTCCCATTCAATATTATATGTTGTAGCCTATAGTACTAGGGGAGAGTCGGGTAGTATCGGACATTGGGTAATATAGGACAGTGAGTTTCTTTCATCTACCACACGATGATAGTACCTGATTGACATGGTTACGTTTCTGTGATGTCGCATAGAGAAACGTAACCGTGTCATTCAGGTACTATCATCGTGTGGTAGATGAAAGAAACTCACTGTCCTATATTACCCAATGTCCGATACTACCCGACTCTCCCCTATTATCAAGAGTGTTTCGTAGACGATTATGTCCCATTACGATTGCTTGCGATTTCTCTGGATTTAACCTTAATCCAAATTTGTGTGCTTATGGCTACCACAAAAGATTTAAAAGAACAAAATATAGGCTACAAGACTATTAAATGAAGAAAATTTAGCGGTAGTTATATTCAGTATTACAACAAGTGCCGATTGTTTTCCGGCAATTTCATTGAGCTTACGGGACATTTCTTGTCATAAAAATTATTTCGAGACCGGAGATAGAGAAATAGGCCTAATTATCTAATGACAACAAACATGAGTTTAAGAGGCAAAATTAAATTATCTGAGGCTAACAATTATCAGGAATTATTGTATTCAGCAATATAATCTCATTGCGAACAACTAAATATTCGAGGTTACAATAATATGCAGAAAAACAGTCGAATCGAAGCAGACATGACAGATATAAAAGCACCTGAGCATTTGAGGTTATAATAACAATTTCTTTTAAACTCTTACCATTGCTTATCTATAATTTTGAACATGTTTCAAATCGTCGGCGTAGTTCAGTCAGCTGAGACGCTTGTCTGCCGATCCGGAGTTGCGTTCGGGCGCGGGTTCGATTTCCGTTTGTGCTGATTACCTGGTTGGGTTTTTTTCCGAGGTTTTCCCCAACCATAAGGCGAATCTATGGCGAATCCTCGGCCTCATCTCGCTTTCACCAATTCCATTGACACTAAATAACCTAGTAGATTATACAGCGTCGTTAAATAATCAACCAAAATAAGAAAATAAAGAAAAATGAAAAAACAGGGATGAAGTTACAGGAGAATAGAGAAAGTCACACAACACAAAACTGCACGCATTATATTCTTTACCTGACATAATTAGGAACATTAAATCCAGACGTTTGAGATGGGCAAGGGATGTAGCACGTATGGTCGAATCTATATACGCACACAGAGTGTTAGTTGGGAAGGAAAAAGACCTTTGGGGAGGCCAAGACGTAGGTGGAAGGATAATACTGAAATGGATTTCAGGGAAGTGGCATATGATGGTAGGGACTGGATTAATCTTGCACAGGATAGGGACCGATGGCGGGCTTATGTGAGAGCGGGAATGAACCTCCGGGTTTCTTGAAAGCCATTTGTAAGTAACTAATCTTAAAACAACAATTTATAGACTTAAGGGGTTAGGTACAGTTCACAGAAGTAAAATTTTGGAAATATTCATAATTTTTTTTCCTCCATTACTGTATCTTGTACAATAATGAAAATTAGTATGTGTAAAACTCTGTCCTGCTATATAAAAAATATTTTTACGATTTAAAAAATTATTTATTTATTTTTTTTTATTTATTTATTTATTTTTTTTTCAAAATTGAGAATGGTGGTAGTTCACTGTGCAGTGATGAAGCGTTTCCCTCATAACTCAAAAATTATCCAACATTCTGTGATGGAATTTTTTGTGTGTATTTATGCATGTCATAATACAATATTATTTACAATATGATGCAAAATCACATCTCTACCCTTGATAGATTGTCTGATAAAAAATAAATTAATTTAAAAAATGATCAAATATCAGTATTTTCTTCTAACACAAAATAAAAATATATTATTTATTAAGGAATGTAGTTGAAAGAGCATAGTATTGTAAACATGAGTTTCAGCAATAAAATAAAAGAGAGAGAACATGAAAAAGTTAACAAGTTTATGAGTTATGAGGGAAACGCTTCATCACTGCACATGAACCGCCGCCATTTTTAATTAAAAAAAATAAATATTTTTTTAATCGTAAAAATATTTTGTGCGAGATCGTGCGTATTTGCTTGGTTTCCGCACAAAACCAATCCGCAGAAAGTGTGAAATTCCACATTCAGTATTCCCAACCTAACACACATAACAATTTCCCTCTTCTTACCGCTTAAGTGACATATTGATTTTACTGCTTTAGGCTCTTAACATATTATTTTTAGAGACGTTCAATATAGTAATAATTATAAATTGGAAACTTACCACTGCAATTTCACCTAAATTGCTCTGTTAATTATTGTTTTTTAAATATTTGCAAAAATTAAGTAAACTCTACAACTCCACTAAAGTTACTGCATTCGTGATGCAAGTAACATTAAAGAAGCCGTGAAAAAATCAACAAGATTCCAGATGCCGATGTTATTACTGCAATATGTTATATAAATAATATTGTCAAAATATTAAAATGAAAAATAAATCATTACATAACCTTACCGTTTGTTTTAAGTTCGCATTTATAGACTGGAAAAAAAAAAAAGACAGACGTATATCACGGCCTGCTGGAGTATAGTAAACACAGAACACATTTTAAAGCAACAATGTTGAAGATAGATATTTTTGTTTTCCAAATTTGCCGTCATTGAACAGAAACCAAGATGGAGATTTCATTGCAACTAATTAGATATTCCTCTTTCAGGTATGTAATAAACGATATTCGCACAAAATAATGTACGATACACGAGCGGTATGTTTTCCTTCAATTCTCGGAAATTAAAAAAGCTGAACTGCGTTTCGCTTTTTCAAACTTTTCCTCGAACATGAAAACTTCAACATACCGCTCTTGTAACGCATATTACTATTTTTATATAGCAGGACAGTGTTTTACGCATAACAATAAATGTTGGATATTTCCAAAAATTTTAATAAATATTTCTAATGCGACTTATTGAAAACTACCATTTTGAGAAACTGCCCCTTTTTTACCCACCTACTCAAGTAAGCATCAGGTATTTCCCTGAGATACTCGTAGAAGGCGGGCTGAGTTTGTGTTGATGATCTCATAACTTCTTTCAAGTGTAGATAACAAGAATAAATAATCGGGTGTTCTTCCTCCGTGCCCGCAGCGCGTATACATGCCTTCACAAATAATACACTCGCAAATAAAGCTCCTTCAAAGTTAAAAAAAAAAAAAAAAAAAAAAGAAGAGCGAGATAGAGAAGAATAAAAGAAGAGCAACTGTTTGGATTACGATATTGTAAAGGGGAGAGACATTGCTATAGTAACCAGCAATCATTTTAGCGTAGTGATTCAGCTGATGTCTTACACACTTGGCCCCACGCAAACATTCCTGAAATAAATCCGTTTGAGATATATCAATCAACTGTAAGCTGGGATCTCGGGCGCAATGTGCAACATGTATGAGCGGCTCCACTATTTACATTCCTCCACACTTGTAACCAACTACAAGGCCTCCTGAAACACATCTTTGCCATTCTTCTCGTCATTTCAACATTCCCCTACTACTTTTTCCCCTTTCATTTACTCAATTTTTTCCTTCTATTAATTATTTAGTTATTTTCTACCATTCACTGCTTTCTTCCTTCCTTCTTTCCTTTCTTCTTCGTTATTCATTTATTTATTTACTGACGGCCGAGTAGCTCAGTTGGTAGAGCATATGGCTATGAATTGAAAGATCCTTGGTTCAATTTCAGGTGGTAGTAGGGTTTCTGTCGTTGCCAAAATTACCAGAATAGTCCAGAGGGTCCACTCAGTGGCCTGTCGAATTGAGTGAGGAGTCATTCCAGGTTTAAAGACGGTCGGAACTGTGCAGAGGTTAAGAAAGCATGATGTTCTATCTCCATGCACCTACGTATCTTCTAGGCATCTAATGGGCCTACGTCATCCATTTGTTTATTTATTATTTGCCCTTAGGCAGAACACTAAATCTATACTAATAATAAATCTGTAGCCGAAATTTTTCTGGTAATTTTCGATTTTCCAAAAATAATTGGTCCTAACATATATAATTAACCACCCTGAAACCGAAAATCGCTTTTTTGACATTTTTGTTTGTATGTCTGTATGTCTGTCTGTCTGTCTGTATGTTTGTTACCTTTTCACGCGATAATGGCTGAACGGATTTCGATGAAAATTGGAATATGAATTAAGTTCGTTGTAACTTAGATTTTAGGCTGTATGGCATTCAAAATACATTATTTAAAAGGGGGGTTATAAGGGGCCTGAATTAAATAAATCGAAATATCTCGCTTATTATTGATTTTTGTGAAAAACTTTACATAACAAACGTTTCTTTAAAAATAATTTGCGATACGTTTTATTCCTTGAAAAATTTTGATAGGACTGATATTTAATGAGATAAATGAGTTTTAAAATTAAAATAACTGCCATCTAAGGCGGTGTAATGAATTAAAAAACAAATGACTTCGTCTATAAGGGGCCTTGGACGGCAACAATCGAAAGCTATGAAAGATAGCCTACAGAGAATGTTTCTGTGTTTGTATGAAGTAATATCGGAAGCTAAATTAACCGATTTGTATAATTAATTATTATTTCACCATTGGAAAGTGTAGTTTCTCTAGATGGACATAATGCTATAATGTTATTACAGTAACTTCTTACATAAAATAATTTAAGTTATTTGAAGGGTTCACAACCATAGTGGGCCAAGCGCCATTTACTGAATACGTATAAAACAAGGGTTAAAATTAAGTTATTACCATAATTCAATGGAAACCTATAACAAGTAAAATAAAATATACACATTAAATCTAAATGATGTCATTCTTCATTAAACTATGGTTGCATGTAATAAAAATTAAGAAACAGGTTGAAGGAATTGTCATTGCACCAAATGAGTGTCTCTGGACCAAAATGATCGCATTTTAATTATTTGGATGCAATTTAAATTAAGTAACATATTAAACGATTTATCCTTCTACCAAACACGAATGTTCCCTGGATCAAACGTCCTAATTTAATTATGTAAATTACTTTATATTTATTTCTAACGGGTGCAGCGGAGCGCACGGGTACGGCTAGTGAATAAATATATTTATTTACTTATTTATTTATTTATTTACAACATATGAAATATGGACATTGCGATAGTTGTTTTCTTTACAGTCCGACAAGGTTTAATAAACTAGTGTGAGAAATGACGTTTTGCCAATTTAAAAGTTAATTTCTTATTTATTTCTTATTCCTTTACTGTATATTTTCAATCTTTCTTCTCCTTATTCTCACCGCTAATTGCTCTCTCTTTGTATGCTTGCTTGTACTACCACAGTATAAAGAAGATACAGTAAGGTCAACTAGCCCATTTCGTGGGAACAAATTCTGAGTGCGCATGTCACGAAACCGGGTGTATGTCTGGAACCTCCGCCAGATGGTTCTCCATGTACGACAGGCTGATATAATTTAATATTAACTGAAAATATTAGTACTCATCTTTTAACAATTTGAAAGACATGAGGCAAAGGAATGGCAACATAATCATAATAATAATTACTTAATAAACATCATGAAAATATTCACTAATTGACGCTAATTTTAAAGTCACTGGTAGATTGCTTATGTTGGTAACGTAATATTGAATCATTAGCTACACAGATCATGACATTCGTTTCGATGAAGTTACGTCAACAATGGATATAATAAAATTTTGTTGACTAGCTAATAACATTATATGGAAAGAAATGCAATGGATATGAAGAAAAAGATTAAAACGGTAAGCACTTCGCTAATAGTATGTTTTACTTCAACCATAAACACTGCAATTTTATATGTATTTTGAAAAGAAAAAGTGAATTTTCATTAGACCTACATAATAAGACACAAATATCACTACAGAACAAAGGGATAATTACAACAGTTAATACAAAGTTTCATCTGAAAGTTTAGCATGTCTGAACAGCTGATCGCCAAAATCAGCTGTTAGCTCTGCCGATACTAGCGACATGGTTGGATTCATTGAGAACTACACCTCCCTAAGTTTGATTTTAGTACAAACAACATCAAAGGTGCCGACAAGAGTTGTCTCTACTGTATCTTCTTTATACTGTGGTACTACTTCCCTCTTCTTTCGTCTTGTATTGTCTTTAATTTTCCCTTCTTTCATTCATTCATGCATTTAATCCTACGTTTCCTCACATGTCTTCTTTTCAATCTTCTATTCCTTATGTCTTTACATATTATCCTTCTTCTTCTATCCTTGTTTCATACTCTTTTAGCCTATCTTTCTTTTCTTCTATTTCTGTTTTCCTCTTCCTATTATTTTTCTTATTTTCTATTTCTCCTCCTTTTTTGTTTTTTCGTTTTCTTACATTCTTCCTTACATTTCATCTTCCATTTATACTTTTCCTGTTGCTTTCCTTCACTGTACATTTCACTTCTTTGTTTACTTCTAGTCCCTTCTTTCTTTCTTACTTTTTTCTCTCTTCCTTCCTTTGTTTTCCTTTAACGTGAAACATATTTTAAGGAGTGTCAAGTGATCAAAAAGTTACGAAAATTTCAACATCCGACGTCAGTTGCTTAGCAACGGCCATGAGATAAGTTACATTACTATGACGTCAGTTATTTAGCAACGGCCATGATATGTTACATTACTATGACGTCAGTTACTTAGCAACGGTAATGAGATGTCACACTATTATGACGTCAGTTACCTAGCAACGGTAATGAGATAAGTCACACTATTATGACGCCAGTTACCTAGCAACGGTAATGAGATAAGTCGCACTATTATGACGTCAGTTACCTAGCAACGGTAATGAGTTAAGTCACACTGTTATGACGTCAGTTACCTAGCAACGGTAATGAGATAAGTCACACTGTTATGATGTCAGTTACGTGGCAACGGTAATGAGAGAAGTCGCACTATTATGACGTCAGTTACCTAGCAACGGTAATGACATAAGTCACACTATTATGACGTCAGTTACCTAGTAACGGTAATGAGATAAGTCACACTGTTATGATGTCAGTTACGTGGCAACAGTAATGAGATAAGTCACACTATTATGACGTCAGTTACCTAGAACGGTAATGAGATAAGTCACACTGTTATGACGTCAGTTACGTGGCAACGGTAATGAGATAAGTCGCACTATTATGACGTCAGTTACCTAGCAACGGTAATGAGATAAGTCACACTATTATGACGTCAGTTACCTAGCAACGGTAATGAGATAAGTCACACTATTATGACGTCAGTTACCTAGCAACGGTAATGAGATAAGTCACACTATTATGACGTCAGTTACCTAGACCGGTAATGAGATAAGTCACACTGTTATGATGTCAGTTACGTGGTAACGGTAATGAGATAAGTCGCACTATTATGACGTCAGTTACGTGGCAACGGTAATGAGATAAGTCACACTATTATGACGTCAGTTACCTAGCAACGGTAATGAGATAAGTCGCACTATTATGACGTCAGTTACCTAGCAACGGTAATAAGTTACGTTACACTATTCTGACCTCAGTTACTTAGCAACGGCAATGCTTAGTTATAATACATTATTCTGACTTCAGTCGCTTAGCAACAGATGTTTTACACGAAACATGGCAATACCATTTGTAAATGCTTGTACAGATAGATAGTAAATATTAATTTATTTAAATCTAATGGCTGGTACAGTGTTATGTGATCTTGCATCAAATACAGTAAATAACAAATACAGCAATCTCAGATACGAGTATAAACAAAGGAGGCTTGAACTAACATCCCGTCTTGTTCCTTGCTTCCCAATATCGTTTCCACTCACTGACGTTAGTTAAAGCAGGACAAATTTTAAATTTGTAAAATAAAGAAATGAGGTAAAAAAAATAGTCATTAATAATACAATACATAAATTAAGGGTAAATTAAATTTACTTCACTCTCAATCATATTCACACACCATGTAAGTACGCACGAAATTCTTAAAAATCAAAATATCACAATAACACGGAACCGAGAAAATAAACGTTTCACGCATTTACTACGGGGATAATATGAATCCCCTGTCACTTTTCTTTATTTTTCTCACTCTGATATTAATTATCCTTCCTTTCATCTCGTTTGTTTAATTTCTTCTTTCCTTTCTTCATACTTTCCAAGCATCTAACTTTTAGGCCTATATATCGTGTTTCATTCTTCTCTTATCTGTTTATGTTTCCCTCCCCGCATTTTCAAACTACTTCTATTTCTCTCTTCCTTGAAGCCTTTCTTTCTTTCTCTCTCTTTCTTTTTTCTTTCTTCCTTTCTCTTTCTTTCTTTCTTTCTCTCTTTCTTTCTGTATTTCTTTCTTTCTCTCTTTCTTTCTTACTTTTTTTCTTCCTTTCTCTCTCTCTTTCTTACTTTCTTTCTTCCTTTCTCTCTCTCTTTCTTTTTCTCTCTCTTTCTTTTTTCTTTCTCTCTCTCTTTCTTTTTCTCTCTCTTTCTTTTTTCTTTCTCTCTCTCTATTTCTTTCCTTTCCCTCACTCTTTCTTTCTTACTTTCTTCCTTTCTCTCTCTCTCTTTCTCTCTTTCTTTCTTTCTTTCTTTCTTTCTCTCTCTTTCTTTCTTCCTTTCTCTCTTTCTTTCTCCCTTTCTCTCTTTCTTTCTCTCCCTTTCTCTTTTCTCTCTTCCTTTCTCTCTCTTTCTTTCTTTTTCTTTCTTTCTTCCTTTCTCTCTCTTTCTTTCTTTTTCTTTCTTTCTCTTTCTTTCTTCCTATCTCTCTCTTTCTTTCTTCCTTTCTCTCTCTTTCTTTTTCTTTCTTTCTCTTTCTTCCTTTCTTTCTTTTTCTTTCTTTCTCTTTCTTCCTTTCTCTCTCTTTCTTTCTTATTCTTTCTTTCTCTTTCTTCCTTTCTCTTTCTTTCTTTTTCTTTCTTTCTCTTTCTTTCTTCCTTTCTCTCTCTTTCTTTCTTCCTTTCTCTCTCTTTCTTCTTTCTTTCTTTTTTATTTATTTCTTTCTTTCTTTCTTTCTCCTTCTTTCTTTCTTCCTTCCTTTTTTACGGCGTTTCAGGCCTTCGAAAATCATTCACTTTAGTACAGACATACTTATCTGAATCCTTTAATGGCCTGATTCGTTTTCGACAGTCACATTTTTAGACGCCTGTGATCTGGACCTCTTCTTAAACATCCCCTAGTCGAGACTCCAACTCCGTTCAATTTCACATCAAGCTAGTTAACTGTATAGGTAATGCCACTACAGCAACCAGTCAGACAGAATTATATGGCAATACTAATTATAAAATTACGATAGAGAAAATTGACGTACACAGAGAAATCTTATCCTATGGTTCCTTTGCCGCACACACATCTAACAGGATATCTATACGATATAATAAATAATCGTTCCTTTTTGTGGGGCGCCATAAGTTGATGGGGAACGACTGGGTCTCAAGAGGACCGACGAATGATCAGTGAGTGATATTCAATACGTGCTTTTAGCACATTTTATCATATGCAAAACAGAAAATCTTACAAGAGAAGGCTTTGTATTTCCATGGCAACTTCTTATAGGTCCTAAATATTCTCTGAACTCACTTCATTGAATGTGCTTTCAAATGTTTTTAAGACAAGTTCAGCCTTGTTTCCTCACACAATGCGTGGTTTTAGAAAAAAAAGTAAGCGTTACACTTTATAACACAGCACTGAGTAAAACCTCAAGATTGTGTAGATTATAAAAGGAAGACTTTTTTTTTTGTTTTGAAACCTTTTTATTTCCCTCAATATTTATGAAGCGTTAAGTTATGACTGACAGACGGAAATACACTCCACGACTTGATTACAGCTCCTTCATTCAGGCATCGCTGCCGTGAGTTATTGGTCTTCAGGCTAAACAGCGAGAAGGATCTCACATGCAGTTGGACAGATGGCTGTGAGTTAGTCAAGAGACACACTTATGTGCAGCCATTAACCTTCTTGGATTCGAAACTGTCATTACTTCAGAGCGTTCAAAGCTGTTGAAGCTCTTCATTTATGAGCACTGCTTCCCTGGCAGAAATTTTAAATCATTTCCTAGAGAAGCAGATAATTATCGAGCCTGTATCATCATGTGTCGCGAAGAAATTCGAAAGACAGTAGAACTACACTAGACAATGACGAATAAAAACATCTATACTAGTAATAAATCTGTAGCCGAAATTTTTCTGGTAATTTTCGATTTTCCAAAAATAATAGGTCCTAACATATATAATTAACCACCCTGAAACCGAAAATCGCTTTTTTGAAATTTTTGTTTGTATGTATGTCTGTCTGTCTGTCTGGATGTTTGCTACCTTTTCACGCGATAATAGCTGAACGGATTTCGATGAAAGTTGGAATATAAATTAAGTTCGTTGTAACTTAGATTTTAGGATATATGGCATTCAAAATACCTTATTTAAAAGGGGGGTTTTAAGGAGGCCTGAATTAAATAAATCGAAATATCTCTCTTATAATTGACTTTTGTGAAAGATGTTACATAACAAAAGTTTCTTTAAATATGATTTCCGATAAGTTTTATTTTTTGCAAAAGTTTGATAGGACTGATGTTTAATGAGATAAATGAGTTTTAAAATTAAAATAACTGCCATCTAAGGCCGTGTAATGAAATAAAAAACAAATGACTTCGTCTATAAGGGGCCTTGGATAACAACAATCGAAAGCTATGAAACATAGCCTACAGAGAATCTTTCTGTGTTTGTATGAAGTAATATCGGAAACTAAATTAACCGATTTGTATAATTAATTATTATTTCGCCATTGGAAAGTGCAGTTTCTCTAGATGGACATAATGCTATAATGTTATTAGTCCAGGGAAAGGATTTATATGTAAATACATATTTACTTATAAAGCTAATATAATTTATATTTTGCATTATCTTTATGTTTCACAATGTGTAGGGTTGAAAAATCCTACTTTTATTTTCCATATTTTTCCATATTTTAGAGTTTAGTACATATTTTCGTTAATTTCCATATATTTTCCATATTTCATATAAAACAGTCCATATTATATTAGGTTTAACAATAAAACAAAACAAAATTCCATTAACTTTTAAAAATTCATTTCAACAATAGAGATTTAAACACATGTTCAGTAATCCCTTTAACATCAGAGTTATTTGAAAATTAGCAGTCCTATCAACAATGGGAAAGTAAGTTACAAAACTGTATTAATTTAATTTAAAATTTTTAACAGACTTCAGTTGTGCAGCTCAACAGTTAAATGCCAGTCAGAGTACACATAGGTTCAGTTTTGTAAATCATACTATAAAGACGGTAAATATGCCAAAAGTACGTCATTCAGTCAATTTAAAATCAAAACTAACAAGTTACATTTCAGAATTTAAAGAAGATGGTTTATCAACTGACAATAAAATATTATTTTGTAATTTGTGTCAGTGTGCAGTATCATCTACACAAAAGTTCCTGGTGCAACAACACATTACAACTAGTAAACATCAGGCCAACAAACAACTAAATTCCAAGCAGAGACAATTGTTTTTAACACAACCAACAACATCGAATGTAAGATCTGAGTTTAACATCGACCTGTGCCGTTCTCTCATCTCTGCTGATATTCCTCTCTACAAACTAAAGAATAAGGTCTTCAGGGAATTCCTTGAAAAATATACTCAACATACAATCCCGGATGAGTCAACACTTAGGAAGACGTATGCTCCATCCATCTACGATGAGACAATACAGAAGATAAGAGATGAAATTAAAGATAGTTCAATTTGGGTTTCCATTGATGAGACTCCCGACAAAGAAGGTAGACTTGTTGGTAATGTAGTTATCGGTTTGTTAAGTGAACAATATTCTGAACGAATTCTTTTACATTGTGATGTTCTAGAAAAGTGCAATAACAAAACTATAGTTAAACTGTTCAACGAAGCTATGGGTATCCTGTGGCCAAAGGGTATTATGTACGATAATGTGTTATTCTTTATTAGCGATGCTGCCCCTTATATGGTCAAAGCTGGACAAGCATTATCTGTTGTATATCCTAAATTGACTCATTTTACTTGTGTGGCGCATGCATTTCATCGTGTGGCAGAAGTGGTCAGAGACAATTTCCCTAAAGTAGATTTGTTGATTTCATCAGTGAAAAAAGTATTTCTCAAAGCTCCCAGTAGAGTTAACGTGTTGAAAGAAATGTACCCTGAAATTCCATTGCCACCAAAGCCAATTTTAACTAGATGGGGTACATGGCTAGAAGCAGTTGAATATTATGCCGAACATATAGACTCTATTAACAATGTTCTCCTTGCATTGGACTCTGAAGATGCAGTCTCAATTGATACTGCGAAAACAGTTACCTGTGACATAAGTGTGAAGAATGACTTAGCTCACATTCAGCATACATTTTCATGCATCATAAAAACGCTCAAAAGTCTCCAAAATAGGCACCTTTCACTATCTGAAAGTTTTGAAATTATAAATAGTACTGTGGAACAACTGAATCGTGGTAGAGGTAAAGTTGCAGATGCAGTAAGAGCTAAGGTGGACACTGTACTTTCAAAAAACCCTGGATATGAAGAACTACAAAAGGTTGTTGCTGTGATGAGTGGTGAATCAACAGTGAAGATTAACTTGGACTTATCCCCAGCAGACATTGTGAAATTGAATTATGTACCAGTTACTTCTTGTGACGTCGAACGCTCTTTTAGTCAGTATAAATCTATCCTCAGAGACAATAGAAGAAGATTCACTTTTCAGCACTTGAAAGAAATGTTTGTAACCTATTGTTATGGTAACAGACAATAAAAATTGTGTTTTGTTGAAACTACATTGGAAGATAAGGTACGTCCATTATATTTTTTGTTTAGTTTGATTAAAATGTACCAAAATTTAACGTACATAGTCATTTTTTTATAATTTTAAGTCCATATTTAATTCCATATTTTGGTAAAAATCCATATTTAATTCCATATTTTGGTAAAAATAACTACATATATATTTACATATTTCATATATTTTTAGTCCATATAAATCCGTTCCCTGGTTATTACAGTAACTTCTGAGTGAATCGAGAACAGGTAAGATTAAAATAGCCTCTTATTCACAGAAAACTTGATAGGTTATTCTGAATATTCGTTTCCTGTATTTTTTAAAATAATGTTTATGTACACATTAAATCTAAATGATGTCAATCTTCATTAAACTATGGTTGCATGTAATATAAATTAAGAAACACGTTAAAGGAATTTTCATTGCACCAAATGATTGCTCTCTGGACCAAAATGATCGAATTTTAATTATTTGGATGCAATTTAAATTAAGTAACATATTAAACGATTTATCCTTCTCTCAAGCACGAATGTTCCCTGGATCAAACGTTCTATTTTAATTATGTAATTACTTTATATTTATTTCTAACGGGTGCAGCGGAGCGCACGGGTACGGCTAGTGAATAAATATTACTATACTTTCAGCAATCAAGTCTTTCTAGTTAAAAGTATATTTTTATTTTTAAGTTCATTTCTAATTAAAAGTTATTTAAATAATGATTATATTTACATTATTATTATTATTTAAATATTAATATACAACATAGGCCCTATTCCATTAAATATTTTATAAATAAAGAATCATGACAATGAAAATGTATAATAATAGTTATTTATGGTACTTGTGAGGTAAGTGCATCTTTATTGCACGAGCAGAAAGATTTAAGCACGAGGCGTCAGCCGAGTGCTTAAATTACACGAGTGCAATAAAGATCACGCTCACAAGTACCATACGTAATTTTATCCATGACCATTACGAAAATTTCTGTTTTATAAAAGAAAATATGTTGGAAATAAGTCCTCGTGTAATCACATACCATGGCATGGATTTTAGAATCAATACGTGTACTAGGTAGGCCATGATGTAGGAGGCCATGATTAGTAAAGAATGGTATCTAAGGCGTTGGATAAATAACAAATTATAATTAATTATATAATGTTAATATATATTTTTTTCATTTTAAACGTGTATTTTCGTCTTTTTGAAGTTTCAGGGATTATTTAGAAGTGTTCACGGGACTAATGTGATTAAAATAATTTCACATTTTACTTCTGTAAACTTAAGAGGAATATTAAAACTTAATTAATCATCGTGTCTGTTTAGCTCAGTTGTTGTTTTAAAATCCTATAAACCCAACTTCGTAGGTTCAAGTCTCCTCGCATCCCAAAAGGTAAATTATTACAAAATTTAAAAAAGATGCATATTAGATATGGATGTAATGTACAAATTACGACGTAGCAGATAGAGAAAAGAGAAGGAGATTGAGTGTATGTATATTTAAGAAATGGTAATAAAGAAGTAGAGGTAGTGACATCTAGTAACTAATATATTAACTTCTTGAGTAATAGTTCAATGGAAAAGTATACGTGTGTGCCCGGGTACTAGGAAAATACTAATGAACTGTGGGATAAATTTCAAACTGTGAGGTAAAGTCTTTATCTCACTAGTGAAATAAAGTAATGTTGAATAAAAGCCTACTTTACAAACGCAAAAGTATTTAGTAAAGGCATGTTTTTCGTTATGGTCATGGATAAAATCCTTTAATTAATACCCCTAGCGGCAGATTCCTGTTAGAAGTTATAAACAGTTATATTACCGGTTGTATTGTATGGTTATGGAACCTGGACTCTCTCTTTGAGAGAGGAACAGAGATTAAGGATGTTTGAGAATAAGGTTCTTAGGAAAATATTTGGGGATAAAAAGGATGAAATTACAGGAGTATGGAGAAAGTTACACAACGCAGAGCTGCACGCATTGTTTTCTTCACCAGGAACATTAAATTCAGACGTTTGAGATGGGCACGGCATGTAGCACACATGGGTGAATCCAGAAATGCATATAGAGTATTAGTTGGGAGACCGGAGGAAAAAAAAATCTTTGGGAACACCGAGACGTAGATGGGAGGGTAATATTAAAATAGATTTGAGGGAGGTGGGATATGATGGTAGAGAGTGGATTAATCTTGCACAGGATAGGGACCGATGGCGGGCTTATGTGAGGGCGGTAATGAACCTCCGGGTTCCTTAAAAGCCATTTGTAAATAAGTTAATATCTAGGTTGGCTCAAATTTTACGTTTCATTTTTTTTCTGCAATTTGTATAGCATTTTATTAAATCCTCAAAGATGGTCGTTCTACGTGGTTCTTTGGCTATGTGAAAAGATATTTCAATTTAGATTTCACCACGATTTAAATTTAAAATTTTGTATTATTTTGAAACGTGCAGATTGAGTCAACTTACCCTGCCCTGGAGGCAGGTTGGCACATGATATGGAGTAAATTGGCTACATGTTAAATAAGAGCAAACTGCATATAAGATTATATTTTTTTTAATTTAAAATTGATTTCTTTAAACACGTAAATGAATCAATATGATGCACACATAAATATATAACCAAGGAGTTAAACACTCAGATAAAATAATTGAATCCTAGAAAAACAAAGTTATAAAATTAATTTTGAACTTGTAAATTACTATATATCATATTGTCTTAATAAATAATATCTGTAAAATTTTTATGTGCCATAATTTACACTCCAGGCACTGTCATCTGGTGCACATTCTGAGTAAGATTTAACACAATACATGCAATATGTCTGTCTTCTTCGTTACTTTCCCTTTTTAAATTACTTTGTCTTTAGACTGGTCTTATGATTACTTTTCTTACTACTAAAGTCTCCTCTTGTATTTTCGTTGAACAAATTCATTATTCCTTTTCGAATTCCTCTCCTCTAGTGCTTTCTTAACTGGAGAGTCAGTAAATATCGCAGTAGATACTTTTTCTCTTACGTCCTTATCCGTAGCTTACCTACAATACCGAGTGGGAGTCTGGAATCGGATATTCAAATCCTCGGCCCCCTTGACCACACTTCTGTTTTCTAACTTTACAGCACTGGCAGCTCGTAGCATAATATTGTCAGTAGAAGTAGTTGCTATGTCAGATCTTTATAAGTCTTCATTTCCTTAGTCACTGCAATGAACTTACATGTTTTATTTTTACAATCAATTAAATTGAACTTATGTAATAACAAATTGTACGAATAAGTAAATGATATATTGTATAATTTATATAACCATTTAAAGTAACACAGCGGGATAGGTTAAACAATGTACCAATCTGCCCCCTAACAATTGTGCCAACTTGCCTTTGGTCTAGATATTTAATTTGGGTTAAAAATTACGAATTAGAATAATGAATGAACGAAATCAAATTAACACGAAACAAAGCCAATTAAATGTACTTTATGCTCGACCATGCCGAAATGTAGTAATTATACACCTGATAGCAGCCCTTTAATGGACCTAATTAAAGTACACCTATTCATTAAAGTTCAGGTTTTCCACCAATCAGAAAGCAATATGAAAGCGCAAGTATCGATTATTCTCGGATATGCAATCGAAAGACAATTAGCGAAAAGTCACGGAGGCTGGGAATCCAATACTGTCGCAGAAGGTTATGTTCTGTTACTATAATAATTAGCGTTAATTGTAAATAATATTCAAATAAATTCAATTTGTCATCTCGTTTTTCAATTCTAAATCAATTTCCAGGTTATATCAAGATTAATGTTCATGTTATTCTCTAGATTATATCAAGGTTAATGACGTTCGTGCCTCGGAAAAAATCAATACTTTCGCGTCTGCGCACATCTCACAATTCAGGTCAGTTCCGCTCCTCACATAACCATAACATGAACACTTATGAATAATTTCAAGTTAGAAATATGGTCGAGCATAAAAAGTCGTATGAAACTTGCGTATAATGGTAATTAAGACGCTCGTATGAAAATTATGAAACTCGCTTGCGCTCGTTTCATAAACAAACATACTCGCGCCTTAATGACTACCATTATAGGCTCGTTGCATAATGTACTATTCCAACGATGGTTTTAAAGTTCACATAATATTACATATGTACCCTGTAAAAAATTAATCACGATATGGTGAAAATTTACTTATCTTGCTTCAAAAACAACTTCATGGCTTCCTTCTTCTATCGCTTGCCACAAAGGTTTGACGCTTCCGTCGAGCATGCTTTACAAAGCAGGGGTCATACTGCCTGCGTGGTGCTGCAATACATCGCATAACCATCGAAATAAAAGTGTGTGCCAACGTGCCTCTGTAGCCAACCTGCCCCGATCTCCCCTACCACACGAGGGAATCCAACAGTAGTTGTTGGACAATGGATCGAGTCGGACCGCGTGGAAAACCACGTGTCACGAAGTTCATATTATAATAATAATATAATAATAATAATAATAATGATTTATTTTAGCTGGCAGAGTTAAGGCCGTAAGGCCTTCTCTTCCACTCAACCAGCAAAAAGTGTATATACATATGCATGAACTTACAAAGAATCTAACAATTTGATTGAGATGAGAGTTACATGTATACAAAAGTTATTTACAAATTAAACAACAAAATACTATGAACTATTAATTAAACACTGAAATAAACTGTGTAGCAGAATTAAGCTAAAATACATAGAATGTTAATATATTTCAAATAATATTAGATAATAGAAAGAGATTATTACGAGACAATTAAAATACAGCACAATCAGGATGATGTCTAAAGAAAAAAGTAACAATGTAGTCAGTGATAGTTTAAATCAGTATGATTGGAGTGAAATGCTAATAAGGTTATCTTTTAAGCTGTTCTTAAAGGTGTTTATTGTCTTGCAGCCCCTAATACTTTGTGACAAGGAATTCCATATTATCCTTCTGTTAAGAGTAAACCCTTTCAAAACGTTACAGATTTTCTCTCCTTGTAGATCGAGTATGAATCACGTCAAAATACATTGACGTAAACCAGAGAAAACGCTGTGTAAAGTAACTAACAAATTCTCCACAATCAGCTTATCCGTAAAGTGGGGGTATACGTTGCGAAATTTAGATAAGGTAAAACTCATTTAATTCGTAGAACTGTAGGCTATTATAATACTCTATATATAATGTCTTATCACTGCGTTAAACAGTCCTTACGCAGATAAGTGGAAATAAATTTCAATAACAAAAACTGCACAACTCATCTTAGGATTCGTAATGCTATGATTAAGGCCGACACTGATAAGAAATGAACTCAATTCGCAGGCGCCCACTTCAAGAATTATCTGTGAAGATTAAACTTGTTACGCTAATGGAAATAAGCCCTAAATATACAAGCATACGTGTCTGCATTCCAGAACAGGTGCCTCACTGTTTCTCTGTTCTACGCCCTTATTAATAAGTAATTCGTTCATCAATTCATTCAAGATCACCATCATCAACATGTCACTCTCTTTCTTAACTTCATCATCTTAGTGTTCATAAATTATTTCATCTACATCTCCATATTTTTCAATATCAATCTTCATTTTGACGTCAATACGTCTGTAATTTCGATCCAGTACTAACAAGGAAACATTCTGATGGGAGCAAATAAAATAGTTAATTTTTTTCTTCCACCATGTTAATAATGTGAAAAAAAGTGCTTGTACAGATTTTGGCCACTCGAGCGCAATTACGAGGGTTGCCCAAAAGTAAGTTTGAGAGAGATTTATTGTAACAGATACAGCAATCGAAGCGGTGAGATCAATAACCTTTCAAGTCCGTTTACACAAGTATCAAGAAAAATTCAAAAAACTTTTATTTCTCTACCTAATTATTATTTTTTGCATATAATATTTCTGGTTGTTTTCAAAGTCAAGACAAAGTAGTATACCAACTTTTAAAGTCGTAACTCTTGTTGTGGGATTATTCAAAATTTTAATTTCAAATTTGCAAAAAATGAATGGCCAGAAGTGGACATGAATCGTTACTTTTCAACAGTAATCTCACTAGAGGTTTTGATTTATCTAGGCAAAATCAAAACTCGAGTGGGATTTAATTGACTATTACACGATTAGAAGAAACTATATAAAGATTAGAAGAAATAAAGTATTCTAATACAATAAAATATTAATTCACTTACTGAAATTCTATTTCACTAATGTTAGCTTCACGAAAACGTTTGAACGGAGCCGCCATTTTCAGTTGACTGTCTATGCGGTAAACAAATGACGATCGCAAAGCATGTTTTATAGTAGTCTACTGTAAAGAATTTGCAGTTTGAAACGTTGGCAAACAAAGAAACAAATGCTAGAGTAGTGATAAAAACAAACAAATGTTAGGGAAGCGATAAAATTAAACAAATGCTAGGGAAGCGATAAAATTGTGCGATAAGCAGCCATGATTGGTTGAAAGACGGCCTTTCGTACCGTTTTATTAGTCAAAAGTAGTATGACGTAGTAAAAGTGTAGTAGTCAACATACTCCCCACCGGAATTACTGTAATACATTTGTCATACCGTGGGAACAACAGAGAGGCTGTTACACACTGATTCCGATCCCAGGCTCCGGACTTCTACGACACAGAGATCAAAAGCTGATTCCACGGTATGGCAAATGTCTCATTTCCGGTGGAGAATATGTTGAAAAATAGTTCAACAATATCTGTATCTGTTCCAATAAATCTTTCCATGAAACTGTGTTTTCTTTCTGTAAATGGCACCAGGATAACTTCGTTTCTAAGGGCCCTCGTAATTGCGCTGGAGTCGCCAAAATTTGTGTAAGCACTTATTTTGACATTATTAACATGGTGGAAAAAAAAAATATCTTTTTATCTGCCCCTATGAGAATGTTTGCTAGTAAGTTACCATTCTAGAAAATCAACAGACAAATTTTCAGGCCTATAAGTTAATTTTTAAACTACACGATATATATGAAGTAAACAGTGATCGACAGACGAAGGACCAATGTATCCAACGTGACCTTGAGTTGGAGCGTGAGACGCCATGAGGGGGAGAAAGTTGAGGCACGAATTGGTGGGTCGCGCAGCAGCCGAGGCAGTGTAACGCGAGAATGCGAAGCAATAGAACGTTCGCTATGGTGCCAAACGATCCGTAACGAACCAGATTACAATGTACATTGAGCAACAATCAGTAGTCGACAAGTTAAATTGAAACAATTTGCAAGTGAAGTTGAGTGAAGAGAGAAAATTCACAATGTCAAGGCAGATATAGCGCAAATGGGAGCGCACGTATAAGCAACGGGTAGCAAACAATAGGGCACGATGACTGCTGTAACAATCGATATGTTTACTCTCAATGCAAACAAGAAGTCCCAACACATCAAAGATATAACGAGTTTTCATGGATTTGGAAACAAGAGATGTTGACTGTCATTGCTGACTTTTGCCTTAACAGCTCTATCAGCACGTATTCACTCACAAAACTTGGAACTGTCTGATGTGTTTAAAAGAAAATAGTTTACAATCCAGTTGGTCGTGATAAAACATGGAGGGGAAAAATTAATGTGACATAATAAAATCATTATTATTCGCACATAAATTGGGTTTATTAATAAATGCGGGGATTATAAAGACAGATATTATTAATTTTACATACTCTAATTCTAAAGAAACTGTAGTACTAATTTCCAAATGAATCCAATTGTCTATAATTATATTTATTCATTACAAGTTCAAACAACTCATTGGTGTCATATTGGTGTGTGAATCGTTTCGACTATCAATTGCATTGTTGTCTGGAGACTAGACCTCATGGAACGAGGAAGCGATTATGAAGTAGTTAACGAGAAGGCTCCGCCTTGTTAAATTTAAATGCGGGGAATATAAAGAGAGAAATTATTAATTTAACATACCAAAATTCTAAAGCAATTAATTAACTATAGTATTAATTTCCAAACTAATCCAAATCTCTGTAATGATGTATTATTATTCATTACAATTTCAAACAACTCATTGACGTCATATTGGTGTGTGAATCATTTCGACTATCAACTGCATTGCTGTCTCTAGACTAGGCGTCATGGAACGAGGAAGCGATTATGAAGTAGTTAACGAGAAGGCCATGTTAAATTTAAATGCTGGGAGTATGAAGACAGAGATGAAAAAAAATATCACACTTTTATTTCAAATTCCAAACATCCTTACAATCCCAACCATGCTCATAGTAACAATCACGAAGAGCATAAACGTTTTGTGTAATTATAGCGATTCATTCAATCCCTGCTATTTTTTTTTTCTATTTCATTCCTGTCTTTCAACGTCCTCATTATCATTATCAGTATCTTATAAACATTCTTTCATCCTTTTTACTTTATTCTGTAATTAATTACAATTGCTGTATCAGAACGCCATCAGTATCCATATGTACATACAGGGACGTAGCTGTCAATTAGGATTTGAACCTCGGGCACCTGTACCAGGGCCGGCGCAGACCTTGAGACAAGTGGCGCAGGCAGCTGTCGCAGAGATGGAAAACTTGCATACAAAGCTGGGGGCGAGGTCACGCCGGAGCTGGAGTTGGTCTCTCCTTATGGCTCCTGTAATTAATATTACTACAGTACCAGAGACTTGCGTAAAACGTGTTTTCAACGAGTGGAAAGCGGGACAGGCACATAACGCACCTCCACGCCTCTTATACAACAGACACGTGTCGGGCATAGCTCGATATATATGATATGATATGATATGATATGATATGATATGATATGATATGATATGATATGATATATGATATGATATATATGGTATGATATATGATATCGTCGCCTGAATGTAAGAACTAGGTAACTCGAAATTTGCGTTTTTTAGTTACCTCTTTTATAGCATAGCAAAAATCGCACAAAATGTAATCCAGGATCTAGGTAACTGATCGAACGATACCAGCGACATCTATTTTCCAATATAACAAATAGGTAAAAGAAAACGAGACATATTCCTTAGTGCAATAAATAAGTAAATAGGCAATGTCACAAAATATGAAAAATCAAGTTACCTAGTTCTTGCATTCAGGCGACGATATGATATGATATATATGATATGATATGATACGATATATATGATATGATATATGATATCGTCGCCTGATGCAAGAACTAGGTAACTCGAAATTTGCGTTTTTTAGTTACCTCTTTTACAGCATAGCAAAAATCGCACAAAATGTAATTCAGGATCTAGGTAACTGATCGAACGATACCAGCGACATCTATTTTCCAATATAACAAATAGGTAAAAGAAAACGAGACATATTCCTTAGTGCAATAAATAAGTAAATAGGCAATGTCACAAAATATGAAAAATCAAGATACCTAGTTCTTGCATTCAGGCGACGATATGATATGATATATGATATGATATGATATGATATGATATGATATGATATGATATGATATGATATGATATGACAGTCATGTCAACTGATGCCCATATGGGAAGCGCGCGCTTTAGAGCTCAGGAGAGCCTGAGCGCTTTACAGAGGAAAGGAAAGAGACAGACGAGAGAGATAGTAAATGCCGCTTGTAGAAATGTGAACGATATATCGGTTTTTACGAAACACCGATATTTTCGTTTCGATATAGCGATATATCGATATCGAAATTTTGATTCAATATATCGTATAATAGCCTATATCGGTTTTCTCATACGTTTATCGATTTTTTTGTGAAATTATCATCATTATCAACAACAAGAAATCCACACTAGACAACTCCGATAATTCTCGCTACTGAAAGTGGACAGTTACATAATTGTGCAACCTCACTCAATACCTTGATCTAATTGCCTGGGCTGGAATTCGAATTCAAACTGTTTAATATGCAGCACCAAATTCAAAATGCAGCGTGTGCGAACGTGAGATATACTGGAGGTTTATCTACTCCTGTTTTAATATTGTTATTAATGTTCTCCAAGGCAGGAGCAACTCCCACCCTGAAAAGGAACCGTTTGACCTCAAAACGGGTATCAAAACTTTTATTTCTATATTCTGAAACGGAAAGAGAAACAAGAATTTAATACCGATGTGACATTTGTTTACGTCTATGATTTCTATGCACAACCTAGTGCTGACATTGTTTTCTTATTATATCTTTATAGTGCATAACAATTCTATCCCTATCATCACCATTGTTGCTTGAAATGTTTGAGTGTAACAATAACTTGCAATGAGAACTTACTGTAGAGGAATTGTATCAAATCAACTGTGAAGATTGTTAAAACTTATAACATTCTAAATACTGTACGGATTACTTACATTTGAAAATAATTACAAGTTCTGTTTACTTACATTTAAAAATGATTACATTGTTAGGTAGAAAAGAGCATTATATGTGTCCTGAATTGAATCCTATATAATATAATAATTGAATCGTGTTCCAATATCAAATACTCAACCATGTAGAGTTCACTTAACTCTTTCCCACTATATCATTTAAGCTCCCTTGCCTCCACCATAATTTTTATTTAGGTTAGGACCTACATCATATGGTATTGAAAATGTATTGTTTATTGTTACAATTTTATATTTATGCTTTTGACTGTTATGATGTTAATTTCAATGGTAAAAAGGAATATTAAAATTTAAGTAATTTTATTGTAATACAGTAAATGTACGCCCGAAAATGCAATTTGCTTACGAAATAACGATATATCGAATATCGTTCGATATATCGATACATTTTCTGCGATATATATCGTTTATCGAAATTAGGTTTGCAATATATTGCAATATCAATATATCGGTATTTAATTCATTTCCTCCATCACTAGCCGCTTGGTCGAGCTATATACAGGGATGGCCAGCATTGATTCAATGGATAAAGAGAAGATAGCTTATTAAAACTGTATCCATGTTAATCTTTAGATTTGTCTGAGAAGTATAAGTGCATTATAAGAATGTAAGTTTCAATTTTAATGATCATTTTTCACGAGTTTCCTTTTTATTCAAAAGCAGTATTTTCTCAACTTTTTACAGAAAGGTGAAATTTTCAGAAATGTTTATTTAGTAGCCTTACAGGTACTGAAACAATGTTTTCGTAAATCTAATATATCATAAATATGTATTATTGAAGATTCGTATTGAAAATTTTTAAAATATTTACATGGAAAATGTTTGTAAGAAAATGAATTAACAAAGGAACTACTGTTACATCATAAACAAAGATATGTGCCCATGTGTTGTAAAAACGTCAGCTCTATAGCTTCAGCAGATTTCGAGAAAATAATTTAATATTCTGATGATAGGAAGTTGCGCACCACTATCACCTTAAAAGCATAATGCGATAAGGGTTTTGTTATGTAATATTAGTTACAGTTAAAACATATACCTAGGTAATTTTACTTTGTACTGTAATATTGTTTTAATTAGTTTATTGATTACTTTTATAAGGCTAAAGATACCATCAATATCAATTCCAACTTACCATGTCATACTTAATCTCTTTCTTTGGGATATCACTTTCTTTATGAATGATATTTCATTCATTTAATGTAGTATAGTTTTACTACTATGAAATTATTGTGAATAATCCTTCTTAACTCTTTATTATGTTATTAACTGTTATATTAAGAAACTGGTGTTAGTACTTCGTTTTACAGATAATATAGATAATATCAAACAGCAAATAGCCATATAAAATAACGACACAATTTCACGTTCTGTTTAATATTTGTACACCACTGTTTTCTTAATCCAACAGGCTGCTTATTCATATACATAATCCTTGCTCCTTCCATTCCTAGCGTTTGATGCTCGCGCACGACGTCAAGGTTGAAAAATGCGCCTGCTTTGACATCACTGTGACATGATATGATATAATATATTTCGTCACAGCATTTCTTAAATGTAATGGTGGACCTCAACATAACTCAGTAAGTTGGCATTCTCTCAATACAGGAACAGGAATTCGATTCTTACCTCTAAACCACGTTAAATTGTCTCTCTTTTTATACTCCCAGCATTTATTTTTAGTTGGTTATTTAACGACGCTCCATCAACTATTAGGTTATTTAGGGTCGATGGGATTGGTGTTAGCGAGATGATATTTGGGTAGATGAGACCCAGGACTCCCAATAGATTACTTGACATTTGCTGGGGAAAACCTCGGAAAAAACCCAAGTAGGTAATCAGCTAAACAGGGAATCGAACCCACGCCCGAACGCAACTCCGGATCAGCAGGCGAGCGCCTCAGCCGACTGAGCTACGCCAGTGGCTTCCTCATTTACAAATCACCTCCATTTGTGTACGAACAATAATTATTGATTAAACTAAAATTAAGTTTAATATTTCGTTCAGCTTTTGTAGGGCCTACGTTAAAAAAACATTTTACGTGAATGTTTTTCAAGTACATCCGACAATTAAAAAATGAATGAATGAATGAATGAATGAATGAATGAATGAATGAATGAATGAATACATCAATAACTAAATATCTCAATAAATAAATAAATAAATAATTAAATAAATAAATTACTACTTACTTACTTACTTACTTACTGGCTTTTAAGGAACCCGGTTCATTGCCGCCCTCACATAAGCCCTCCATATGTCCCTATCCTGAGCAAGATTAATCCAGTCTCTATCATCATATCCCACCTCCCTCAAATCCATTTTAATATTATTTTCCCATCTACGTCTCGGCCTCCCCAAAGATCTTTTTCCCTCCGGCCTCCCAACTAACACTCTATATGCATTTCTAGATTCGCCCATACGTGCTACATGCCCTGCCCATCTCAAACATCTGGATTTAATGTTCCTAATTATGTCAGGTGAAGAATAAAATGCGTGCAGTTCTGCGTTGTGTAACTTTCTCCATTCTCCTGTAACTTCATCCCTCTTAGCCTCAAATATTTTCCGAAGCACCTTATTCTCAAACACCCTTAACCTATGTTCCTCTCTCAAAGTGAGAGTCCAAGTTTCACAACCATAAAGAACAACCGGTAATATAACTGTTTTATAAATAAAATTCTAACTTTCAGATTTTTTGACAGCATACTGGACGATAAAAGCTTCTCAACCGAATGAATGAATGAATGAATGAATGAATGAATGAATGAATGAATGAATGAATGAATGAATACCGAAATCTCAGATTTACGACTATTTTAACACAGCCCCGTTGTATAAAAATATAAATTACTGAAATAAAGATTCATATGTTCAATAACTTCAATCATAAATCTCGCAAAACTATTTCGGAACCACTTCGTTTTTTTCAGCTGAGAAAACAACCATCATTACAAGGATGTCTTGAAGTTGTATACTGTGAAGACTGAAGTCTCGAACCATTCTTACATCATCCACAGTATTACAACGCTTCACCACTTACCGGATATTGTCAAAGCTTTTTAAAATGTATGCAAATATTTAACAAAAATGTGCCAATAGTTCAAGAACCAGAAATCAGCTTGCAGAAGTCCCCTTTTTTTATTTGTTGCCTAGAGACGTTCGGCTCTGAGAGATAGCAACCAAGGCCATTTTGGTGTAATGGTCACGAAAGCTTTGCCAGTTCCTGCAAAATGTTTCCTACTGATAAGGCCCAAGTATGGCTCAACCCCTGATATGTCCACCCGTCACCGACGTCAAGAAAACGCTTTCAGATATTCTATTTCAAACTTCATATTCCCTTTTCGTGTTGTAGAGGAGCGTATAAGGTAGGCCATGCAAATCCTGACTACGTCGAGAATTTGTAGCCACGGCAACGGAGAACATCCATATATACAAGAAGCTATAACCGAAGGCCTGCCCAGCGAATAGGGATTATAAAGAATGGACACTGAGCGAAATTTCCTGTGTTTTGTTTCTCTGTGCGCCAGCGTTTAGTTCCACTTTCAAGCTCTAGAGGTTAGTGTAATCGAGCATATGCTAAGATAATAATTGAGAATAGAGTTAATACACAGGATCCAAACATCGCCTACCTTATTGCATAATCCAGTAACGCTTTGCTTCAAATAAATTCAAGTTAACGGCTTTTCCTTATTTCTCAGTGACAAACCAGTTGTAATAATAATATTTTATATTTCAGATATCATAAATTATATTATAAAATAATATAATACATTATAAAATTAAGTATCGAATTCGTTTCATATTTGTATATAATATAATATAGGTATGTGGTTTTACTTCTCGTAAGAGTTTTGTTTTTCCATTTTCAGAGCTATCAAATCATTACATATTTTAATTGTTGTTGAGGGCAACGTCTCAACTCTCATTATGAAGGAACTCTAGAGTCTAGACATCACAGTTAATGACGGATTTATTATTTTATGGATCCAATTTATTTTATTTGAGTACATAATGTACCTAGATGTATTAATTATATGTGTTATATTTCCGCTGTGTCGACTGCTAGCTGGTGTGATGTCAGCGCCAACTCTAGGGAGAAAGCAGAATCTCACGCTTTAGCTGGCTTGAAGGTCATTGAAATCAGTCCGGCTACATGAAAGGTACCGACGCGAAGTGTCCATTCTTTATAATCCCTATTCGCTGGCCTGCCTACATATACAGAATGTTCAAAAAGTATGGAATCTTATGTCTACTCATAACTTCTTCAATTTTAATAAAAAGAAAAGGTTTTATACAAAAGCTGTTGGAGTTAAACCATACAATATGATGCCAGTGTTCGAAAAATGTTATTCAGGCATACAGAATGTGGCAATAAACTTTATTTTTTAAATGACAATTAAAATTTACATATTCCGAATCTCCATTAAATTTTATATTATGAATGTGTCATGTAATTGTGTGAAAGACTGGACTGTCTCTGTGATGGACTGGGACATTGTTTGGCTCATTTTGAGCATCTCCTGCCAAGTTTGGCTAGTCACAGTGTTTTGTTTAGTTTTATCGCTTACTCAACATGGTTTTATATAGGCTCATTTCTCTCAAGTTTGAAGTCCACGAAACAAGTTTAATAAATAGCTAAAGAACGTGAAACCGATGAATTGGTAAAATTTCTACACAGTCATACACAAAATTTAATGGAGATTCGAAATATGTAGGGGAGACTGTTGTACCTTTAGCATTGTGTACCTTTGAACATTTTTGTTTTTTTGTTTTTTTGTTTTTTCTTTTTTGCTGCTACGTAGAGGACACAAACTGAAATAGATTGTAGAGAAAGCCGCTAAGTAGCTCTGGTCGTAGTTTCAGTTTGATTTACTGCAAAGTGTGAGTTCCGTGGACAAAAGAAGTTTTTCTGGTACCAAAAGTAAACATTTCGTTCATTGATACATGTTTTCTAACACAAAACCAGATTGTATTTGTTACTGTCTTTCAAGTACGGTGTGTTCCCTATCATCTGGTGAGTAATAACAAATTCTAATTTCCATGATTTATTCGAATCTCTAGTTTTGGGAGCCATATTTCTTTAAAAGTGCACCATCTTGTACCTTTGAACACAAAACATCTTGTACCATGGAACATGTTCCAAAGTACCGTACACAATACTATCGGTTTTTGTTCTTCTTTTATTTTAAGATCATGTCTGGAGTTAAAGAGGTCCCCAATTGACACGGATGTCTTGAAGAAAGCTGTTGAAGCAGTTATTGCTCCTCCAGGAATTAAAATCTCAATCAGAGAAGCCAGCTCTGGTTTATGATGGCAAATATATCTATACTAATAATAAATCTGTAGCCGAAATTTTTCTGGTAGTTTTCGATTTTCCAAAAATAATTGGTCCTAACATATATAATTAACCACCCTGAAACCGAAAATAGCTTTTTTGAAATTTTTGTTTGTATATCTGTCTGTCTGTCTGTATGTTTGTTACCTTTTCACGCGATAATGGCTGAACGGATTTCGATGAAAATTGGAATATAAATTAAGTTCGTTGTAACTTAGATTTTAGGCTATATGGCATTCAAAATACATTATTTAAAAGGGGGGTTATAAGGGGGCCTGAATTAAATAAATCGAAATATCTCGCGTATTATTGATTTTTGTGAAAAATGTTACATAACAAACGTTTCTTTAAAAATAATTTGCAATAAGTTTTATTCCTTGAAAAATTTTGATAGGACTGATATTAAATGAGATAAATGAGTTTTAAAATTAAAATAACTGCCATCTAAGGCCGTGTAATGAATTAAAAAACAAATGACTTCGTCTATAAGGGGCCTTGGACGGCAACAATCGAAAGCTATGAAAGATAGCCTACAGAGAATGTTTCTGTGTTTGTACGAAGTAATATCGGAAGCTAAATTAACCGATTTGTATAATTAATTATTGTTTCACCATTGGAAAGTGTAGTTTCTCTAGATGGACATAATGCTATAATGTTATTATAGTAGCTTCTGATATAATATAATATAATATAATATAATATAATATAATATAATATAATATAATATAATATAATATAATATAATATAATATAATATAATATGTGATATTATATAATATAATTTAAGTTATTTGAAGGGTTCAGAACCATAGTGGGCCAAGCGCCATTTACTGAATACATAGAAAACAAGAGTTAAAATTAAGTTATTACCATAATTCAATGAAAACCTATAACAAGTAAAATAAAATATACACATTAAATCTAAATGATGTCAATCTTCATTAAACTATGGTTGCATGTAATAAAAATTAAGAAACATATTAAAGGAATAAAATTGTCATTGCACCAAATGAGTGTCTCTGGACCAAAATGATCGCATTTTAATTATTTGGATGCAATTTAAATTAAGTAACATATTAAACGATTTATCCTTCTATCAAACACGAATGTTCCCTGGATCAAATGTCCTATTTTAATTACGTAATTACTTTATATTTATTCCTAACGGGTGCAGCGGAGCGCACGGGTACGGCTAGTAAATAAATAAATAAATAAATAAATAAATAAATAAGTGCATAAGTAAATAAATAAATTAATTAATAAGTAAATAGATGGAAGGATAAAATTGGATATTTGGGTTCCATAGTTACAGAAAGATCCAAGATTCCCATCATTTGATAATGACAACCCTCTATATTTTCTTATTGCTTTGCATTATGCTTGAGAATATGAGAGTACAGTTTCTTCTGACTGGTTTTCTAATTTTTTAGGAATGCGTAGTAACACGTTTAAAAGCTGATTGGTGAGCTGTGTGAAATAACTTTGAGCTTCTGTTCTGTCTTTGGGGGCTCGATATCCATTCGTAAAAAATTTCATTTATCTTACCCCTCCCTCTTAAGGTCGTACTCGTAATGGATAAAGTATTTCGTGAATACAGAATGATTTCCGTGCGCTCCCTCAAAACACACACACCACCTCTTCCACAGTTCGATAATATGAAATCTGTTTGTGTAGCCTTGTTTCATTAATTTTTTGTATTATTTTTATCTCTGCTCTTTTATCTTATCATTTAGTTCTGTTATTTTTAGTTCTTATCAAATTTAATGCTTTATTGTATGGTACGTACGAGGTTGTCAGACATTCATAGACTCTCCTAAGAGAAGTCATTCCGACTCGGCGTTATGGTGTTCTTAATCCTTGGTCATTTTGTGCTTTTTCCATATTCTTACCCCCAGAAAAGTTTAGCTGCTCTAATTATTACCTCACGTATTTTTCGTTAACTATAAGACAAATGTGAGATAATCTGATGGCAGTTTCTAGACTCCTTTCGCCATTTATTACCATCTCGACGTCAGCAATTTCAACTACGCAAAGTGTCTTGAAGTTGATAACAGTTTCGTTAAATAAACGTTTAAAAATAAATAAATCTGGATTATCGAATTGTACTTCCTGAATATTTCATCAACTTTCTCGTTAATTTTGGATACACAAATAATTAACATTCTGATGTAGCCAATATAGCCTGCACCAGAGCCAGAGTTCTAGATGGCTCTGCCTACACGAAGCTGAACGTTACTGTGACGTCACTCTTAATAGGTTAAGGGTGTTTGAGAATAAGGTGCTTAGGAAAATATTTGGGGCTAAGAGGGATGAAGTTACAGGAGAATGGAGAAAGTTACATAACACAGAACTGCACGCATTGTATTCTTCATCTGACATAATTAGGAACATTAAATCCAGACGTTTGAGATGGGCAGGGCATGTAGCACGTATGGGCGAATCCAGAAATGCATATAGAGTGTTAGTTGGGAGGCCGGAGGGAAAAAGACCTTTGCGGAGGCCGAGACGTAGATGGGAAGATAATATAAAAATGGATTTGAAGGAGGTGGGATATGATGATAGAAACTGGATTAATCTTGGTCAGGATAGGGACCAATGGCGGGCTTATGTGAGGGCGGCAATGAACCTCCGGGTTCCTTAAAAGCCAGTAAGTAAGTAAGTAAGTGGCTGTAAAGAGGACTAAAGCACAAATTTTACTTATTTATTTATTTATTTTTTGGTGCTAGGAGTTCTTTACCAAAATTTACATGCAATTTTTTTAAACAATTACCAATACCATCTTTTGAAATTAAAAAAAATCATCTCGCAAATTCTTAAAGATTCCCTGCCGATTATACAATTTCATTTATACCACTCAGAAGGCCTTAATTAAGGATATGTTAATTCTAAATAAAATCTTTTATTTATAAGTATAATTTTAAGGTCATCTTCTAAGATTTTTTTAATATTGATAAATAAATGGTGCTTAATTATTACATTTTATTTTTATAACAATATTCGTATTTAATTAATTATATTTATTTGCTATTAATTTCCGGATCCTCGTGGTCATCCTTAATTAAGGCCGGAGGATTTATTTATTTATTTATTCATTCATTCATTCATTCATTCATTCATTTATTTATTTATTTATTTATTTATTTATTTATTTATTTATTTATTTATTTATTTATTTATTCATGATGTTGATTCCGTAACGTTTTAAGGTATTCAAAACAAGTTATGTATTTTGGAGTAGAAGTGAGTAATCTTCTAAAAGATCAGACAAAGAATGTACTATCCTTCGCTCCTTTACTTGGACCCATCAGAGTTTCAAAGGATGGCGCTGCATGGTCAAATCTACGAGTATTACAGATGAAGTGGACACATGAACACGTTGTAGGCTTAGTCTCTCAGTGGCAAACGGGTCAGAGTCAAATTGGAGATTGAAAAATAGTGTTGTTGCAAAGTGAAAGCGATTATGCTCTGAAATTGTGATTACAGCTAGAAGAAATTCATTTTCATCAGCCCAAACGACATTTGAAAGCATGCTAGAGTCCTCAGAAGACGTTCAGATATGACATGATTTAGGCTACATGAAACTCAAGGATCAATTTCAGAATAACAATGGTCAAAAAACCATAGCACTGGGCAAAAAAAAAAATGCCCCCAATGCCGCTTTTCCTACTTTTAATCTTGCAGGATCTGCCTGGCATCGAACCTCAAACTTATACCTACTGGCAAGAATATCATTGAGCTCCAGCTGGGCCAGAAAATGTTTCTGAAATATATATTTTAATGAACGAGGTACAGGAAACTCTCAAAATCATGCAGATATATCCAGCAATTAAAAGAACGGGGACACGTGACAAAGTTATGAACAGTTTTTATTCGCCTCTCTCTTTGAAGGATAAGTAAAAAGCTATTCTCCTTCCTTCACTACAAGAGAAAGTTGGGTTGCTGTAACTTCCGACAACTCAACTGTCGGCTATCAACACTATGGCGTCCTTAGTCGAGGACATTACAAACAGATGAACAGGTCTAGCTTTAAAGTGCTTATCACGGTTCGAATCTAGAAATTTTCATTAGAAAAGATCAATAATCATTCAGAAATTGTCAATTGTATTTCAGATTAATCAAGTAAATTTTATACAATAAATGCGAAGCAATGATATTTAATTTGTGTCGTCCTGCTAATCCTCCATGCATAAATCTTTCAACCAACGTGATACCGTGGAAACCAAAGGATGAAGCTGTAAAATATCTTGGAGTGCACTTAGATCGCCGTCTGTCATGGAAACATCACATCAACAACAAACTTAAATTGGCCTACTCAAGACTCGCTAAATTATATCCTCTCCTCAACAAGAAATCATCTCTAAAGCTACAAAATTGCATGCTACTTTACACATCTCTATTACGACCTCTACTGCTTTATGCCTGTACTGTCTGGGGAGGAGCTGCAATAAGTGAAATTAAACACATCCAGTCATTTCAAAATAAGGTCCTACGAATTTCACTCAGTTCTCCTTGGTTTGTCCGTAACAGCCAACTACACAGAGAAACTGGTATTGACACAATCCAACAGTTTATTCATTCACAAGCTAAGAAGTTCTATAACAACCTAGAAAATGTGCCAGGCGCCATCGCAAGGAAGTCCACATTTCCCACCAGAATCAAGAGCCGACTTCCAATGGACCTCATATTATAATCAAAATTTATCATCATACCAACCTATGTAAATAATTACTTATTAACAATTATTTTTGTTCATTGAGGAGCCCAATCTAGGCTGCCCTCAATTCAGTGTCATATATTGTATTTATATTTTTAGAAATGATCTGTATAGCGCTAAATGCGCTGATCGATCAATAAATTGTTTTAAAAAAAAAGAAAAAAAAAAGTAAATTTTGGAATAGGTCATATGTAATTCAGATTGTGCATCTAAGATTTATAAAATTTTGTGCGAGATCGTGCGTATTTGCTTGTTTTCCGCACAGAACCAATACGCGGTAAGTGTGAAATACCACATTCAGTATTCCCAACGTAACACACATAACAATTTCCCTCTTCTTACCGCTTAAGCGCGACATTCATTTTACTGCTTTAGGCTTTTAACATATTATTTTTAGAGACGTTTAACATAGTCATAATTATAAATTGGAAACTTACCACTGCAATTTCACCTAAATTGCAATGTTAATTGTTGTTTTTAAATATTTGCAAAAATTAAGTAAAGTCTACTACTCCACGAAACTTATTGCATTCCTGATACAAGTAACATTAAGGAAGCCGTGAAAAAATCAACAAGATTCCAGATGCCGATGTTATTACTGCAATATGTTATATAAATAATATTGTTAAAATATTAAAATGAAAAATAAATCATTACATAACCTTACCGTTTGTTTTAAGTTCGCATTTATAGACTGGGAGGAAAAAAAGACAGACGTATATCACGGCCTGCTGGAGTATAGTAAACACAGAAAACATTTTATAGGAACAATGTTGAAGAAAGATATTTTGGTTTTCCGAAGTTGCCGTCATTAAACAGAAACCAACATGGAGATTTCATTGCAACTAATTAGAAATTCGTCTTTCAGATATGTAATAAACGATCTTCGCACAAAATATGTACGATACACGAGCGGTATGTTTGTTTTCATGTTCTCGGAAATTAAAAAAGCTCAACTACGTTTCGCTTTTTCAATCTTTTCCTCGAACATGAAAACGTCAACATACCGCTCTTGTAACGTATATTACTATTACTTGGTCATATGGCGTTGATGAAATTGATGGTAGGAAGATGGTATTTGACGAGATGATTCGCCATAGATCACCTGACATTCGCATTACGGTTGGGGAAAACCTCGGAAAACCCCCAACCGGGTAATCAGCTCAAGCGAGAGTCGAACCTACACCCGAACCTAGTTCCGGATCAGCTGACAAACGCACTACTGCCTGAGCTATGCCGGGGCTTGAACAATTCTTACAAGGGAACTTGACCTTGAGACATCACACAATTTCACACACATCTATTTTCGTATCATAACAATGTAAAATTGCTATCAAAAATTTTTTATATATTTTGCTGCGTCGAAGAGACTTTTTCTGCAGCCTTACCACGAAATCTTGTTTCTCCGTAATTAATCAAATATTGTACATACCCAAAAACAAAATTTGGGCCGCATGCGCAGTATGTTACGACTGCAACTTGGAAAATTCAGGTGGCCCAAATTTTGTTTGTCGGTCTGCACAATAGGAACATATTATATAAATAAACAACATGTTCATAAATATGCACAAAAACGTATTAAAATGTCCAATATTTATATAAATAATAATTACAACTGATATAATTACGTGACAGAATGCCAATGAGTCAGGAAACCTCTTAATAAATTATAGAGCCCACAGAAATTTCTGATACGCCAATGACGAAATGCAACGTTTGTCGCATAAAAAAAACCTACTAGGCTACATGCGTCGCTTAGCAACGTGTGGCGCTTCATCTGTTAATGAGCAAGAAGTATTTGACAAGGTAAACAAGATTCCTTTCGTTCTCTCAAACGCCACACATCGAAACATATGCGGGAATTGATAGAAGGAAGACGGGGAAGGGAGGGGGAACACTGTTCGACGCATTACCGCGGCCTATAGCATGCTTTGTAGCCAAATGAAGCTACGAAACAAGCTAGCATTTTCTAATTTAGTGTGTTACGGTATTTATTTTATTATTATTATCCTTCTAAAGCTCCAAAAGAATCACATTCTTCTTCCAGTTCAATACATTACGGACAAAACCTGTCAAAGAATCACTTCTTAGCCATCGATATGTGCTTCAAGTTCATTGTAACCTATGTAGACTTACATACCAAATATTATATATGAGTAGCTTAATATCAAAGGCGGACATCTGACCTTCAGATGAAATTTAGATAATGTGGATTCTTACACATTTTTTCATGCTTTTTTTCAGTTATGGTGAAACTATGTACAAACTCTAACACTACATTTATAAAAATAAATTGTTTTAAAATACTACATAGAATACTGTGAAACAAAAAAGTGCCTCTAGATCAAAACTATGGAAACGACAGATGTCCGTCTTTGATATTAAACTACTCATATGAAGACCTGCCATTTGGCAGAACACTATGTGTCTGTATATGGCAGATCTTTCACTGCAAACCCAGCATTCTCCAATCTTGCCTATTTTCTGCCTTCCTCTTAGTCTCGCATATGATCCATATATCTTATTGTTGTCTATCATCTGATATCTTCTTCTACCCCGAACTCTTCTCCCGTTCACCATTCCTTCCAGTGCATCCTTCAGTAGGCAGTTTTTTTCTCAGCCGTTGACCCAAACAATTTCTTTTTCTCCTTCTGATCAGTTTCAGCATCATTCTTTCTTCACCCACTCTTTCCAACACAGCTTCATTTCTTATTCTGTCTGTCCACTTCACACGTTCCATCTTTTTCCATATCCATATTTCAAATGCTTCTAGTCGCTTCTCTTCACTTCGTCGTTATGTCCATGTTTCTGCCACATACAATGCCACATTCCACACAAAGCACTTCACTAGTCTCTTCCTTAGTTCTTCCAGGGGTTCGTAGAAGATGCTCTTTTTTCCATTAAAATTATATTATTATTATTATTATTATTATTATTATTATTATTATTATTATTATTATCATTATCATTATCATTTTATTTATTATTTTTTCCTTCAATCCAGGTTTCATTATTGGTCACACCCGACCTCAAGCATCTTGCTTTTTCGGGTGTGACCCAGTTACATTGTATTTTATACAATAATTTGTAATAGGCTATGTAAGCTTTTTGACTATGACATTGGTAATCAATTTCGAATTTTGAAGAATATTCATATACGAGTAGTCTTACAACAGTATTGTAAAATCTTTGTTATTGTATGTAATTTCTGGCTTGCAATAAAAATCTTTGTTATTATTATTATTATTATTATTATTATTATTATTATTATTATTAAAAAAGAGCTTCTTTGTCAATTGTTACCCTCCTTTTGACTTCTTGTCAACAGCTCATGCTACTGCTTATAGTACACCCCAAGTATTTGAATCTGTCCACTTGCTCCATTGCCTCACTTAGTATTCGCACGTTTACCTTCTTTATTTTTCTTCCTATGACCATGGTCTTAGTCTTCTTTGTATTTATCTTCATCCCATACTGCACACAGCTGTCATTTAGCTCCAGTAACATATCCCTTAGTATCGTCTCTTCTTATGCTAATAATGCCATATCATCAGCAAATCTTATGCACTTTACTTTTCTTCCTCCTACTATCACCCCTCCCATGTTCTGAAAACAGTTCACTATATCTTCCAAAGTAGATGTTTGAATATTATAGATATGTAAATCCTTTGAAGAATAACTAGGTTATACAAAACACTATTTGTATTATTTAAATGTACGGTACACTAAAACGAAGACTATTGCGTATACATATTTTTAAAACAAAGTATTAGTATTCGCCCAGCTGCCCTAGGTTGTACACTAGCAATCTTCTTCACTAAAATTACATGTATTAACTAGACATTATATTTCATCTGCCTTGCAATTTCCCATACGCATTATTCTTCTTCATTTTATTATTGTATATCACAGAATCCACGTGGTACAGGCATGGGTTTAATTCATATAATAATTCCGTTCAGGGAATGGGTCTTTGTCCGTTGATAATATGACGTCTTACGACTCTTCAGTTGAAGCACGAACGTAACTTATAGGCGATTGCAGTTCTTGCTGTACGTGGAATGCTATCATATTCTACGTACAGTATCAGGTTGAGATAAAAGTCTACATACGGACGTAAGTCAAGGTTCTTTTTAAGCTTGTAACTGTCATTTATCATTATTATTATTATTATTATTATTATTATTATTATTATTATTATTATTATTATTATCGCGATGTAAAGTAAAGTAGCCCCTATGTAGATTAATATTTCGACGAAAATTAATTTATTACAAAATAGGCTATTGAGTAAAGTAAATACTATGTTAATTAATGTTTCAATTAAAATTAATCAATTAATTTAAAGGTAGAAAGCAATTTTGAAGGAGGAAAAATCTCGAGGCACATTACATAAGGAATGAAGCGAGACGGACCACATGGAAAACCACGAGTTTCCATGGTAACACGAATAACGTCAGAGTAAACCTTTCATGCCCAAACCACAGTCTAGTATACACAGTCACGAAGCTTGAGTTGTGAGGGTGCTAGGAACAATAGACTGTGCCGGTACTATTTCGTATTGTCTGTAATGAGGCGATATTAGCGATCCTAGTGGTTAGCAACTATCTACGGATGCATATTTACTACGTATTGAACTTCGTGACTGTATATATATATTTATTAGACTGTGCCCAAACATTAAACATCTTTCTCTCTTGTACCTCAAAAATAGACATTTCGCGCCAAAACTACTAAAAAGAAGTGAAAGGGGAATAGGTAAAGAAAAATAACGAAAATATTATGAAATTAAAAAAGAAAAGAACACGAGAAAAAAAGTGAAAATAGAGAAGATACAGAAAGAAAGTAAAAGAAAAAAAAACGACGAGAAAATGAGTTGGAAATCGACTACAAAGCAAAAGATTCTGGTCTTGCCTTTCGTGTGGGTCTCCGTCATCACATTCACACGGCAATTGTGCCGGAGGCAGTTGAGGAGGTATCCTGTTGCAGCGATGAATCGGAGGACTGTGAGAACGTGTCTTCCGTCGCACGGCGTAATGTCGTTCCCTTGAAGGGAAACTGGCTCTCTTCTTTTGTGTAGGAACACTAGCATCATGCCCATTGCACTCGACAGAACCGTTAACTTCATTCAAAATGCCCATTTCACTAAATTTTAACAACGAATCAAGATAACACACACATCACAGCACAAAAATTTGTTTAATCACTATAACAACCGCGTAAAAAAATACACAAACATGAAAAACAAACGAGAAATCACTGGCGCATGTAAAATAAACGAGGAACTAGCAGCACGAATCACCGGCGTAAGAAAAACAGAAGACGAACGACTGTCGGTATGTTGTTTGTTTGTTCGAAAGCAAACTGAACAACTGAAGAGCGAAAATGACAAGACGACTATAACGTTATCTGTTGACTACTTCGGATAACTGCTTTATCTAACGAAACTTGCCGACTTATCTCGAGTTGGACACGTCCCAATACGAAAGTTACAACAGTGTGACTAAGAAATTACTGGACTTCGTGTCTTCTTTCTCCTTTCGCTGACTTGACGACTGTTCTTCTGTGCCTCCCCACCTCACACGCCACTTTTCCGTGTAATTTCACTACTCCCCACCAAGATTACAGTGCATAACGTTAGGCTCTCGTCCGTGCAGAAACTTCCAAGGTAAGAGAGCACGTGCTGTGAGGTGGGGTCCAAATGTAACGTCTTGTGACATTGGCATTCAGATAATCCAACTCCGCATTCCAGCTGCACTACAACTTCCGTTATGACTGCAAACTTTCCTTAGTAACACTTTCCATTTCGTTATTCATTTGTTTACTATTTATAAGCTCAAATGGTGTTAACTCACACGTTTCTAATTAATTAATTATTTGAAACAGTCATTTATTCATTCTTATCCACTGAGTCCCACACTGTTTTCGCCAACAAATCCACTTGATTCGGGTTCGACTCTCGGTAACAAAGTGATATATTTCTTTCTAGTGATGTGTTTGTACTGTGTTCTCTTAACTATCATATTTCGAGGGAGTTGGTTCATAACCTTCACAAAAAGGAGGACGAAATTTGACCAAAGAGCGCAAGTATAGTACAGTTTATTTATTTATTTTTTTATTTATCCACCCATTTTTCAATTTATTTATTTATTTATTCATTCATTCATTCATTTATATAGCATACTAGTGGCTTGTGCAGAAAATGCTGCAAACTAAGTTCATTAGACGTTCAAATAAACATTTTTCAGATTTATTTTCAATGACGAAGACCAGACATTCTGAAAGTTATTTGCTCCCATAATAATGAAAGATACTCTCTCTCTCTCGAGACAATACTGAAGAGAACCACGCATAGTCTATAAATATCTACACCACACCGCCATTAAATATATGAAAAAGACCCAACCTCACTTGATTAATAATTATAAAAATATTTGATTTTTAATAATATTATCTTACGTAAGTTTTATAGCTTTCAGTAACATATACTATATAGCCGCCACTCAGTAAAATATAGAAATCAAAATCTAATTTAAGTTATTCCCTACATCTACTTATATAACCCCAAAACGGTTCACTTTCATATCATCAATATAGCACTAATATGTATAATTAATGAAAAATAGTCACATCATGGCATAAACTACAATAATATTTCATTTCTAACGGTAATAATGTTATCAGACCACCTCAAGTTTTGTAGTTTTTAATATCCAATACACAGCTATACCCAGAAAATTACACACCACAGTATCGAACCTGTAAATTATTTTTAGTAAGTTAAGTTTTTAATAACCAATTTAATTTGAGCTCTAAATATGTCAGCATTCTTGCAGATCATGGCCTTCGTGTAATATTGTTTACTGTAGTATGTGTTTTGTTTTATTCTGAAATGCAACGCGGCAGACTTGATGCTCGCTTCGCTTTTCCTTTACAAAAAAGCGATGGGAATATCAAGTCGGCCGTGAATGCTATTAGCTAGTTCTCAAAACTGACGACAGATGGATTTTGGAAAATAGGAAAATTATGTTTAAAAATTGACATTTCACTGAAAACTACTATTTTTCCGAAAAACTTTGAGTTCCAAGCTTCAAAATGAGAGGTCCTTTATTAAAATCCGTCCAGCCGTTTTCCCGTAATTTCCATTACCAGCATATATATTTCACTGATTAATTAATCTATTTATACATTTATTTATTCATCCATTAATTAATTATTTATTTATTCATTTACTGATTCATTCATCTAATGTTTTATTTATTCATTTATTTATTTATCCATCTATCTACACTCCGTTCCTGGAATCTGTGGAGTAAATCGACGCATTTGGACGGAGCCTATGACAAGCGAATGGGCGGACCCTATCAGTATGGATGTGTATTGCGGGCTGCATCGGCTCACGGCCGCTAAGGGGTAAGATGGGCGTGACAGAAGGTGATAGGTAGGGGTGGGATTTTAGACACTTGCCTTCAATCAATGCTTTTCCCCAGAACGGCCGTTCGAGTAGCCCTCTCCACTGACCAGTTGAGGAAAGGACTTGTTTCGGTTAATTTACTCCACAGCTTCCAGAAACAGATTTATCTATTTATTATATACTTATTTATTTATCTATTTATTTAATTTACTTATCCATCCATCCTATCTGTCTGTCTGTCTGTCTGTCTGTCTGTCTATCTATCTATCTACCTCTCTATCTATCTATCTATCTATCTATCTATCTATCTATCTATCTATCTATCTGTCTGTCTGTCTGTCTGTCTGTCTGTCTGTCTGTCTGTCTGTCTGTCTGTCTGTCTGTCTGTCTGTCTGTCTGTCTGTCTGTCTGTCTGTCTGTCTGTCTGTCTGTCTGTCTGTCTGTCTGTCTGTCTGTCTGTCTATCTGTCTGTCTGTCTATCTGTCTGTCTATCTCTCTATCTGTCTGTCTGTCTGTCTGTCTGTCTGTCTGTCTGTCTGTCTATCTATCTATCTATCTATCTATCTATCTATCTATCTATCTATCTATCTATCTATCTATCTATCTATCTATCTATCTATCTATCTATCTATCTATCTATCTATCTATCTATCTATCTATCTATCTATCCACCCATGTATCAATTTATTTATTTATTTATTCATTAATTGATTTATATATTTATTTATTCATCTACTTTTTTATACATTTATATAATTAATTTATTTATTTATTCATTTACTGATTCATTCATCTAATTATTTATTTATTCATTTATCTATCTATCTATTTATCAACCCATTTATCGATTTATATATTTACTATTAATTAATTTATTTATTTATTGACTTATATATTTGTTATTGATTGATTAATTCATTCATTGATTTATTAATTTATTAATTAATTTATTTTTATTTATTTAATTTACTTATTTATCTGTCTATTTATTTATTTATTCATTGATTTATATATTTATTTATTCATTGATTAATTAATCTACTTATTTATATATTTATACATTTATTCATTCCTTAATTTATTATTTATTTATTCATTTATTCATTGACTGATTCATTCATCTAATTATTTATTTAAGTATTCATTTATCCATCTATCTATTTATCAACCTATTTATCGATTTATATATTTACTATTAATTTATTAATTTATTTATTTATTGACTTATTTAATTGTTATTGATAGATTGATTAATTAATTCATTGATTTATTCATTTATGAATTTATTTATTTATTTATTTATCCACCTATCTATTTACCTACAAATTGATCGATTTATCTATTTACTATTTATTTATTGTGTTCCGCGCCGTAGTTGTGTAATCCAAGCCGTCATGCCCTAGAACGGTGTTAAGGCTAATCCACAATAAACCGGGAACGAGAACCAGAAAGAGAACGGAAAGATTTTTTATTCACTATAAACCGAGAACAGGAAACGACAATGCATATCGATATGTATGTTAATAAGGATAATAAAGTCGATATTACGCATTTTGATGTTATTTGTGTATAACTGACCAATGGCGTTCTCTCGTGAGTACAAGTCTGCCAACATAAACACAGGTTAAACAACTTCAAAATTTAAGACACAGAATATTTAAGAATTCAATTCACGTGGTAGTCTGATCATATATTATTATTATTATTATACACGTAGCATAATTGTATTGAAAGTGATTCTATTGAATTTCTGAGCCAGTTAGAAACGATGCATGAAGAAGGAATTATGTCACGGCCTCCTTGCTATAAAATATACGGCAACAGAGAGAATCTAGTAGGCTGAGATCGGAAACGAGAAAGGCAAAGTTAAAACTTCGCCAAATTTCACACTCCTCTTCCCGGCTCCGGCAAGCTTCTCCATTATTGTGGTTGCTCACATTTAAATATAGGTATTTTCACAATTTTTTCCCTTCTCGTTCTGGTTGTCGTTTCCGTTCCTGCTTTATTGTGAACCAGGCCTTACGGAATGAGAGGTGGTTCGAGTTTTTATGACTAAAAGAAATATATATGAGATGGAATAGATCAGTCATATGATTGTGAGAAAGACAATGGACTGTTTTCGTGATAGACTGGGAATTTTTTGGCTGTGAATGGTTCTCATTTTAAGCATCTGTCGTAAAGCTTGGTTAGTCATAGTGTTTTGTTTAGTTTTATGGCCTAATCAACATGATTTTACACACTTGTTTGTCTCAAGTTTGAAGTCCACAAAACAAGTTTAATAAATACTGGCTGTTCAGTTCAAAGTGTGTCATGGCTCGCTGTATGCCGTCATATGGCTAGTCGATGAGCCTAGAGAATTCAATCTTCCTACACTCCCGCAGAGGTGTATTACCTATGTGTCAGAGAAGTTGCATAGCAAGTACGGCGTTCTTTCTGAAGAGTACTTACTGATATGTACGGTAACGCCGGTAGTGGTAGGAATGTGAACTGTTTGGAAACATGTACTAAGGTGGATTTTTTCTTACTGTCGGGATATGGGGAGAGGGTTAAGACGATTTCTTACGTATTTGTTGACATTAACTTGGACGGTCAACATGGCACGGAGCATTTGATTTGTATTGTGGAATGTTGCCGTACGCAACCGATGAAAACAAATACCCTGCGTACAACTTGGCCGCGCAAAACACAGTTCGAAAGAGGTTATGGTAGCACACAGACCGTACAGACCGCCATCTGTTGCTACGACGTTCAAGTTATACCGTACACGTTCTCAAGTTCAGATTGAACGCCTTGATTAATAGGCAACTTCTCTGACATAAAAGCTGAAACTCGCTTCAAATCGCTGACTCACAACAGTGACGTCATGACACACTTTGAAATGAACACCCAGTAGTTAAAAGACATGAAACGAGTGAATGGGTAAAGTTAAATTTCTACACATTCACACATAAAATTTAATGCAGATTCGGAATATGTAAATTTTAATATAGGATGCCTTTACAAAAATAAAGTTTACTATCACACTCTGTATGTCTAAATAACCTTTTTTCGAACACTGGTATCATATTGTATGATTTATCTCCAACAGCTTTTGTATAAAACTTTTTTTTAATTAAAATTTAAGAAGTTATGAGCAACATTCAATACTTTTTGAACACTCTGTATAAACGAAATAGTTAATATAAGTATTTTCTCCAGTTTTATTATAGTCCCGTCCAGCTGCACCTCTCAATTGCTATGGCAACGGTAAGGAAATGTAAACAATGCCAACAAGTTCATCGCACTTTAATAATTCAGTAATTAATTTGTTTACGTCCTTATTTACTTAACTTAATTCTTTACTTTATTTTTACTTTTCGTTTATACAATTCTATATCCATTGTAGGCACAAACATTCAGCTAAACAAAAGAATCCCTGAGTTGCCAAGGAAACATTATTTTAAAAAGTAAATAAATAGCCGTGAAAACTGTTTTATTTCGCAATGCCGTGTACATTAAATCAGCGATAGCATTTGTTCTCGGTTCGTTAACACTTGGTGCCAACGACTTCCTTCCGAGTGAGCAATGGTTTTGCCCTAGAAGTCTCCACGCTAGAGTTGCCAAGCAACGAACACAAGTTTGAACTGCGGAAACAATGCCTAGTGTAAAGTTTTGTTTCAACAAGTCGACAAGTGAAACTGAATACTTGAGAGCACGAGCCACAGAGCGGAACGACGCGGCTGTGTCGCTTTTGCACGGAATGTTGCATCCGGAAGACCGGAACACGTAGCCTACACCTGTTGCTAAGAAACAGATTTCAGACAATGACAAATTGTAGTAAAATAACAAAATAGCGTAATTTACACTGTTACAAACAAATACACAGAGTGGTCCAGAAATAGCGTTACAAAAGCATTGGAAATCATAATTTGATTCACATTAGCCTATAAAAATGACATATACTAGAAGAAATCGCGTATGTTGTTGTGACGAAACACCTCAAAACTTTCCAAACAAGTGGGAGATGGAGATCCTACGACTACAAACAGAAGAAAGAGTGACTACTGTCCTAAATCAAATCTTTTACAAGAGATGGATAAACAGAATTGCGCGTAGTAGAAGACAGGGTGACTATAGTTGTGAAGGAACACCAAAATCAGACCTTTACAAACAGGTAGGTAGGTAGGTAGAGTTGAGCCTAGTATTAAGAAAGAGTGGCTACTGCTGTGAGAGAACATCTAAATGAAACCTTCACAAACAGATGAATAGGGTAAAGGTTCGTAATATCGTGATGAGTAAAGAACAAAACATGGTAATTTGAACATCAATAGAAATTTAAAATATGTATGATAAGACTTTCTTGTGTTAAATTCTAACGTACCTTGTTTACATATTTCGACCTATTATGGACCATCTTCGGAACTGGTCGTTGCTGGTCTTGGCGCCTCTTGTTTTGTTTCCTGTGAGGGTGTGTTTGTATGGTGTAAAGTGGAGTCAAAGAGCGTGTGTGTTCTGAAATTGAGTTGTGTGTTGAGAATTTCATTGGGGTGTGTTTTTGTGTGTCTCAATTTCAGAACACACATGCTCTTTGACTCCACTTTACACCACACGAACGCAGGAAACAAGAGGCGCCAAGACCAACAACGACCAGTTCTGAAGATGACCCATAATAGGTCGAAACATGTAAACAAGATACGTTAGAATTTAACACAAGAAAGTCTTATACATATTCCGAAGTGATACAGTGTTAAAAGTTGTGTAATCAAGATGTAGAAATTTAAAGTTAGATAGGCCTATATTACTGTTTGCAGATGATGTAATATTATTAGCAGATTCTGAAGATGGCCTCCAACGTTCTGTTTTCCAATTACAACTCATTTCTGAGAAATACGGGATGAAAATTTCAGTTAATAAAACCATAGATCATATACTGGGTGTTCAGTTCAAAATGTGTCATGGCTCGCTGTATGCCGTCATGTGGCTAGCTGATGAGCCTAGAGAATTCAATCTTCCTACACTTCCGCAGAGCTGTATAACCTAAGAGGCAGAGAAGTTGCCTAGCAAGTACGGCGTTCATTCTGAAGAGTACGTACCGATACGTACGGTAACGCCGGTAGTGGCAGGAATGTGAACTGTTTGGAAATACGTACTGTCGGGATATGGGGAGAGGGTTAAGACGATTACTTACGTATTTGTTGACATTAACTTCGACGGCCAACATGGACACGGAGCATTTGATTTGTGTTGTGGAATGTTACCGTACGCAACCGATGACAACAAATACCCTGCGTACGACTTGCCGGCGCAAAACACAGTTCGAAAGAGGTTATGGTAGCACACAGACCGTACAGACCGCCATCTGTTGCTACGACGTTCTTATACCGTACACGTTCTCAAGTTCAGATTGAACGCCTTGATTAATAGGCAACTTCTCTAACGTATAAGCTGAAACTCGCTTCAAATCGGTGACCCAACAACAGTGACGTCATGACACACTTTGAAATGAACACCCAGTATACCCAGATTGCTCGGCGTTATAGGCTTTGACGGTAACAAATTTTGTCAGGTTTACTATGCTGCCATCTAGTTATTACATAACGAGTCACGTCATAACTCCCATTTGAATTGCATTAGCGACTGTACTGCCATCTCGTGTTCGTTTACGGCGGACGGGTGGTGATCCTGGCGGTTGTTCTCTTCGAAGTGCAACCGATTTTAATGAGAAATCTATAGGCCTATGTGAACTGGGATAAAACTAAAGTAACGGGATTCATCGGGAAACATTATCTCCGCAGTAAAGTTTGCCTTTATTATAAACCTATGGAACAGGTCTCATGTTGTAAATATTTGGGTTATCATTTGAGCTATGAACAAGAAAATGATATTTCTACAAAACTGAATTACTTTAACTATGCAATGAATACCATTAATAACATTTTCAAACCTTCTCTTGTCCAAAAACACACAGGAATTAAAGCCTATAAAACACTGGCGAGACCTGTTCTCATGGATGGAAGTGAAGCTTGGACCATAGGTAAATATAATGAACACCGAATCACTGCCAACGAAATGAAGTTTTTAAGAACTGCTGGCTATACTACAATAGATTAGATAAGAAGAAAAATTTGGATATTTTGAAAGAATTAAATATTGATCCAATTTTAGAGAAAATTCAAAATTATAGACAGAAATGAAAATCTCACATCGTCCTTGTTCCTGCAATACTCCTACGTGCAAAATATAAAATTTTTCAGTAGAAAGAAAAAACACATCTATTCCTCCTATGGCACCCGTATATAGGAGACATTTTCAAAACAAAGAAATATAATTACATATAGGAGATTTTATTATTTGCTGTATCACTATTTATTTAAGCCACCGGCGTAGCTCAGTTGACTAAGGCGCTTGCCTGCCGATCCGGAGCAGCGTTCGGGAGAGGGTTCTATTCCCGCTTGGGCTGATTACCTGGTTGTGTTTTTTCCGAGGTTTTCCCCAACCATAAGGCAAATGTCAGATAATCTATGGCGAATCCTCGGCCTCATCTAGCCAAATATCATCTCACTATCACCAATCCCATCGACGCCAAATAAAGTTGATAGAGCGTCGTTAAATAACCAAGTAAAATAAAAAAGTATCACTATTTAAGTTATTTAATAGAGCAAAAACCTGAAAATCGATAAATATGTCACATAGGAGTTATTGCAGGAACACCGACGATATACTCAGGATGCCTGGAACAAGGATACCACGCCAAGCACTTAATTACCGCCCTTTAAGGCTCATTCACAATGAAAATTAAACACAATGTAAGCGTTAACTTAAAAATGTAAACGTTACGGTAAAATCAAGAACATTCACGATGGGAACATAAACGTAACCGCAAAGATACTTGGTAACCATGGAAACATAACAACGACGCCATTTCCTCATATTCTGTCGTATACATCAGCGCTCCACGATTGTGTACTGTTTGCAAATCACGTAAGCATAAGAATGAAAGTTTGGAGTTTGCAAACTTTTATGTTAACGTCTAACGGCAATTTTTATGTGAATCATTGTGAATGATCCCATTTGATAACCTGGCCCCAAACTTCTATGTTTACCGTATTTGCTCGCGTAATTTGCGCACTTTTTAATTAACTTTGGCCACTGAAAAATTGGGGTGCGTAAAATATGCGGATTTTTCAAATAAGAGGTCCTGTTCTGAAATACAAGTATTTACGGTAGGGCTAATTTTCTATACCGGTAACTTGTCTCTACCAAGGACAAACATTGTTAAAGTAGCGGGACTTTGGGGTTTCTTTCTGAAGCAGGTACTTCAGTTGCTGGTGAATGACCTACGATGGACTGTAGGGAAGGAAAATCCCTACTACACTGAAAAAAATATGTACGTAAAATGTGTGCGCAAAATACACGGAGCAAAAATAAAGTTCAAAATAATCCCTTAAAAATTAGGGTGCGCAAAATACCCGGGGGCGCAAATTACGCGAGCAAATACGGTATGTTACGGTTATGTTTAATTTTCATTGTGAATGGGCCTTCAGGGACAAGATCTTTGGTCCGTCCGCTGAAACGATGGAGTGAAACCGTAACAGGCCACCAGGCTTAATACGTGATAGGGGGGAGGAGAAGAAGAAGAAGAAAAAGAAGAACAAGAGAGTAATATTGTGATAGTTCTTTTTGAGAGTTTATTATAATTTTACTGAGCGAGAGCAAGGTCGGTTTTTTGCGTCAACGTAAAGATTAATTTTTAGTCGTACAGAATATATCTGTATGGTATTAAGGGAATGTTCGTGGACAAATTTCTGCACGAAACCGGTCCTTCTCTCGCTCATAAAATTGTAATAAATTCTCAAAAAGAACTATCACAATATCACCAACCTTTACCTTACAAAGAGCTGCATCTAATAGAAGAAAGAGTGGTCTAAACTAAATTTTAACCCCTGCTGAGTGGTCAGACCTTCAGCCTATACCACAGAAGGTCCAGGTTCGAGTCCCGGTCAAACCTGAAATTTTTCATTGAAAAATTCATATCTGGTGACACTTGTGGCGGACAAAGTCGCAGTTGAGGTTTTCTCGGGGTTCTCCCGTTTTCCATAGTAGGAATCTACATCATTCCGTCAACATTTCTCCATTTCGTCATCATTCCATAGCACTCCCCGAACGCCGGCTGGCGACGCACGGAGGGGGCTGGCCTAGGGACGAGGGAGGTTGCCTGCTCGAAACTTGGGTACGCAGCGAACCTTAGTGTAGTCAGCCGGTGTGGGTTTGGGAATGCGCCTAGTTGAGGGTTAGCGCAATAGATCGTGAAAGGTCGCAGTGCTGGGTGTTAGTGGCCCCGTCATTCCATTCCATTGCATTCTCAGTAGAAAGCGACTACTTTCAAGTCTGCTTTACCAGGAAAAGGAAAACAATTGTCCCGTTATCTTAATGCAGTAATGATAAGAATGCGAATTGCTAGTACCGTGAAAGTTTAGTGATCTCGGATAAGCGAATAATGCCGAGAAAGCACTGTTTTCAGAAAGTTAGAGCATTAAGGAAAAAGCTACCAACTATTACATTAAAAATAAGAGATACATATCCATAAACAAATAAAATAACTATTTCCTTGAGAATCCGCAGAATTTCAACCTATAGCAGTCATCTACCAGAGCAATACTCTTGTTTAATTTAAAGGATCGACTTTGTTTTACGTTTATTGCTTGATGATGTTGTCTCTTCTAGAACTCAATGTAAACCACTTTTTGTACAACTAGGAATACTTACGTTGCCGTCAATGTTTATTCTCGATTGTCTTCTGTATGTTAAGCGTAATGTGCATAATCTTCCTACTTGTTCATCCATTCATAATTATTCTACCCGTTCCAGACTTGATATATATTTCACCAAGTACAAATATAGTATTACAAGCAATAGTTTTATTTCCATATCTTATAAACTTTATAATTCTTTACCATTGCATATAAGAAACACGTCATATTTTACTTTCAGAAGGATGGTGAGAAGGACATTGATGGTAAATCCAATCTACAGTGTCAATGATTTTAGCAATATTACGTTTTAGATACTATTTGTTTTAACCTCATGTAAATTGACAAATCTGTACATTTTAACCTGATTTTATACTATTTATTTTAAAACTTTTAACCTGTCTTTGTGATTATCTGGTGAGTGTATATTTATTATTATTATTTTTTTATTCTTACATTTATTCATATTGTAGTAGCCATGTAATATACATATATATATATATATATATATATATATATATATATATATATATATATATAATATACTCTCACGTTGTCTACGGCTGTAAATCGCTGGATGACATTAAATTCATCTATCTATCTATCTATCTATCTATCTATCTATCTATCTATCTATCTATCTATCTATCTATCTATCTATCTATCTATCTATCTATCTATCTTTTATTTTTTAGTTGGTTATTTAACGACGCTGTATCAACTACGAGGTTATTTAGCGTCGATGAAATTGGTGATAGCGAGATGGTATTTGGCGAGATGAGGCCGAGGATTTGCCGTAGATTACCTGGCATTCACCTTACGGTTGGGGAAAACCTCGGAAAAAACCCAACCACTTAATTAGCCCAAGCGGGGATCGAACCCGAGCCCGAGCGCAACTTCAGACAGGAAGGGAAGCGTCTTAACCGACTGAGCCACGCCGGTGGCTTCCTTTTTCTGTTTTCAGAACATGGGTGGGATGATAGTAGGAGGTAGAATAAAGAAGTGCATAAGATTTCCTGATGATAAGGCGTTGTTATCAAAAGGAGAGACGATACATTTTTCGTTGTTATCAAAAGGAGAGACGATACATTTTTCGTTGTTATCAAAAGGAGAGACGATACATTTTTCGTTGTTATCAAAAGGAGAGACGATACAGTTTTCGTTGTTATCAAAAGGAGAGACGATACATTTTTCGTTGTTATCAAAAGGAGAGACGATACATTTTTCGTCACAAGTGTCGATAAATCTATCACCCATGAAAATAGCGGTAATCTGACGACAGATATCCACTCTGCGTTGAGCCTGTTCAGGTGTCAATTTATGAGGTACAGATCTACAACTTGTGTATGATTTTATAAGCGTCTTAATGTGACGATGTATTGCATCTTTTGAAGCACCAAGTTCTTGTGAAACCTAAGAATTCTTTTCTTCCAAATCTCTGCGAGTATTCTAAATATTCCGTGCCTAAGATCTTCTCAATTACTGAAACGCTGGAACCATCGTTTTGCTACATGCTCACTAACAACACCTTCACCCTCGACATCACATAATCTTCGAGCAATTACAACAGCTTTATAATCTTGTTTAGAGTAGTGTTTTACATGCAGTGGCGGCTCGTGATAAAATATTGTATGTGTTCACAATTTTGTGTTCCAAAATCGAAGAGAAGTTGAAATCGTACGTTTAGCCTAATATAAAATGTCATGATTCCAATGTTTCACTATCGAAAAAACCGTATATAAATTCAAAACAACATATAGTAATAATAATAATAATAATAATAATAATAATAATAATAATAATAATAACAATGAAACCCAGTCTTTTAATTTCCAATTTTTCCTGGTAAGCCAGTTTACCCAGTTCTTTACTGTTCCAAATTACTTGAACTTGTATTCTTAAAAATGAATACATACTACAATGCTGTTATTTACAAAAGCGTGTGTTCAGTAATATATTTTGATTCACAACAGACTGATACACTATAGCCTATACCAGTACTATAATTCCATTCACAAAGATTGATTACTATAAATACATGCCAGTAAATATTATTCTTAAATATTATACACTACCATACAGATACTTAAATTCATAACACTATCACAGTCAGCCAGCACGTGTTTGAAAGCTACACTATGCTATTATGCTGACACTGAAGTATAGTAATTCACAAACTACACTCTCGTAGCAGCATTGTACACACTTCCACATAAAGTAAACGGTCCGACAGTGAGATGCTGACACCTGCAGGCTAGAATACAGACTATTAAATTTCGTCCTCGAGATATACCACGTGAACGATAGCATCGATGCACCTGACATCTGTAGGATAGATTCACTGTTCACTTAACGCTTTGTGCTCTTGACGAGTCATAAGCGGCCAGCGAAAGAATATTCTCCCGCGCATGCGTGAAATTCCTGTAACCTTCTTGAAAAGAGCACGGCTTGTACGTGAACGGATGTTGCCAAGTTTACATAAGAAGTTTATGCAAGATGCGGGAAGTTTAAAATACTCGGTTCTGATATTATACATTCCCACTACGTCAATACGGTATTAAATAATAAAACTAGTCGTGCATTAATGGAAACAAGGTGTTCACGTGCTCTTGTGCTCTTATTGACGCACAGCCACTGTTTACTTGGACTCTAATTTAAAACTTTATCACCTCGATTTTACGTTCCTTGTATTAACAACTGACTGTCACATGCTCACAATACGCAGTAACCATAGCGTCCTGTAAACTGCATTGCCCAACTACTGAAAATCGCTAAAATGTTGCAAACACAAACAAAAAAAATCGACACTGCTTATGAGACGACTTAATTATTCAACCATTGCTCAATAAATAGTATTTCTCAAAATTCTGCCGGTTTAACTGTGCGAATAACATACGAACTTCTCAACCCAGCTGCCCGTGTTCGATTCCGGGTGTGGGCGGAAATTTATTTCCATTCAATGGAACTGGGTGTTGGTCCCGTGAATCGTAATTATGCTGTGGTACCTCCACGTCTATCTCGCGTTGCGTTCATCCCACTGCAAAGGAGATCCGCAATGTGTCAATATATTTCGTGTTGAGCAATTTGAATCGCCTCTCTTACGCTGAAGTGGCTTGTAAGACGGTATAACGAGGGAGGTAAACAGAGAAAGAAAAATAAAAGGTAACCCATAGCAACTGCAGCTATTGGCAACCGGAACTCATCCTTGCATAATACACACTCGTACTGGCTACACAGAAAACAGGCTCATTCAGATTTAATGGCCTTGCAAATAGAACGTAGCATTCATCGCAGAAAAATTTACCATTTGCTTCTGTTGACAGAAATTATCATTCCTTAACGCCAGTTTTAAACTATAGAAGCTGTATAGAGATGAGGAGATAACTGCATTGTAATTCTGTACTTAGAGCCACTTTAGGTTATGGAGGGTATTCAGAAACGACGAGATGAGACCTTTGTTGCAATTCTTTAATTCGCGCCACTTATACAGGGTGTAAGGGGTATAAGTGCGGTCCTTTTCATAGTCGTCGGGGACGGTCTACAGGATCAAAATAGGGTCAAAACTTAATAGTTTTACAGAAAAAAATATTTCTTTTGTTATTTTATTTGCGTTATACTGCTTATATCGTTAGTAAAATTACGAAAACAATTACATCAGTAGGTATATCTAGCAAAGAATTAATAGTTTAAATAAATATTTGTGTGTTCTATTACGTTTTCGTGAAATTAAATAAAAATGCTTGCTTAAATTTGTTAATATTCTGGCGTGAGAGACGTGGCAACGTGTTCAGCAGGCAGTACTCTGCACAGACGTAAGTACGAGTCAGCTGAGTTCAAGCTCCCTGTCCATAGCTCTACTGCCGAGCGGATGGCAGTTCAGTACAAGGTATTCGATAAACAACTTACAATGTCATTCACAGTTTAGGAATATAATATGTTATTAATTTATGGTGAAAGTAGTCATAATTCAAGTGAGGCAAGAAGGGTGTATCTCAAAGTAGGTTACCTAATCGGCGAACTTTTGTACCAGTCTCTCAATGATTACTAGAAACTAAAAGTCTCTTACCTCGTTTCGACAATCACACAACCAGAAATTTATTTTAAAATGATACTGCTTTACGGAAGCGGGAGAGATTAAAATGTTGCATTAGAAGAAAAGTTCGTTTTATTTTGTGCAGAAAACCATTATTGTTTATTCTTTAGACGTACAATTAAAAATGGCGCAATATTCTTACATAAAATGTAAATTTACCGTAATGTTCTATTAATTGGAGGTTTGTATTTTCTGCTCGTTTTATGTAAACAACAGTATTGTCATGGTCGCTCCTGCATTAGAACAGAGCATCTGTTTTGTACCGGTATGGCTGCACCCGCTTGAACTGTACTGTGTACTTCTAAACCCCCTCCTCCCCTCTGTCCCTGGCAGTCTGGTAAACTTCCACAATAATAGAATGTTTTCACATTTTCCAGAACGTCCAATTGCACGTTCACTAGAAGCAGAAGTAACCGGGAAAACGGACAACAGTGGCCTAATTTCGTGGTTTCTTTGTACGTTTACGATAAGATTTTCCATCCTTTTGGTACAAATTTAAACTGGATTTGCTTATTTTATTTTTTAACGTCATCATTTCTTCAAGTGTTAAAGTATCAAAAGCTTTAGATTTATCAATGAGAGAGATATTCAGAAATGCTACTGCAGATGGAGTCCGCCGTCTTCCAAGAATTTTGCAACGTACATGGCAGGAAACTATATTTGAAGTACAGGGACATCATTTTATTTTTACTAAAATTTTTAATATTAACCTGGCTATACCTTTGGATAACGGTTGAGAACCGGAAATACCGTTTGCTACCCCTTTCCACGACTGGAGTTCGATGATACTGGCGTAAAATACAAACAAATCACTTTACTAGGTATAGGAGGGAAGAAAAGTAGTTCATCCATTTACGTAAACTAGGAAATATCGCGATTTTGAGTTTGATAATTTTCATTAGGTTTTTCTTTAATCAAAATACAGTACAGTATTAATAATAAGTGTTTTTACTCACGAACTGAGCTATCCATCCGGACGTATTCTTTATCCGTCTATATTATACTGTCTACAGCACATTAGAATGCAATATAGAGAATGAAGTCAAATTGAAAAATAATCATAATATGGATATTTAAACACATTTTTGAAAATGTGTGGCCGTTCATTTCGATACAGGCTTCAGTTCTTTTGTACATATTATCGCACTATAGAATACTGCATCTAATTCCAATTACCAGTTTCGTCTTTCGTACTAGTAACTCATGTTGAAATAATTCTGTACCTACTCTATAAAAGAGTACCTCACGTACTGTAAATTCAATCTTCACTTCTGCCCGACCAGCACAGATAAAATTACTCAGATATGCTATCTGCTGTCCGTCCAAGTGGTTATGTCGCAGGATCGTAGAAATGGGAAATCACGTGACAGTTAATTACTTAACGAGGCCCTTTTGTTTAAGTTATTTTAAACGGTTGTATAATATTACGTAGACGTCCAATTCCTAAGAGAAATTGATGTTTTCAGAAAAGAGCTAAGACAGCCCAGCCACTAGTCTTTACAGAGGGGCGAGCAGAAGCAGGTGGGGGAAATCGGGATGCGACGTAGGCAAACGGACGACAGTACCTGTGTGAAAATATGATTCAATATTGAAAGCTCTTTCTTCACTGAAAAACGCGAACATATTTCTGGTACGTACTATAATCACTAACTCAGTACTGTTTACCATATGCGGCCTTGGATCTGTGTGGAGGACATTTGGAACTTCATTAGTAGAAGGGGTGGGAGTGAAGTACAGGACATTCAAAAACTCAGGTACAATAAAAATTGAAGTAAAAATAAAATGATGTTCCTGTATATAATGTCAAAAGTAACCTAAATAAATTTAGTGTGAAACAGTAACTATGTTGCCATTACTTTCGAATGCCTTAGTAGTAATAAAATTTAGAGGCCTACAATACTGGTTTATTATTATTATCATTATTATTATTATATTGCCAAAATCAACAAGCATCATTTGCTTTTACAGGCCACTAGTAGAATAACAAAGTTACGAAATTTAATTATAAAAAAACTATCTACCAACGTTATGCCCTAATCGAAACAGTAGCAACAAATCACTGTCGAACGCTGAAGACTGGTGGCTGTAGAAACAGTTGCGTACGACAATAATTATCATGTAAAACCAGTAACTGTTACATGGAACATGCATACTTTGAGGCTGGAAATAGGCCAAGAATCCTATACGTAAAGTAATGTGTTTTCTTTTCTAACACGCAAAATAAAAATATTTTGGAAAGTGAATGGTGGTTTCGAGAGACTGCTGTTCAAGAAAAAGGAACAAAAGAAGAAAGAAATAGTATCGCTGAACTCACTCGTCTAATTAAAATATGTTTACGACACGAAAAGTGTTGCCAACTTGGAAGAGGGTATTTGACCGCTGCTACCGCGCCGTTTCCGTAGCATTAAATCAAACAAGGGGGCCACCTGTTGCACTACATTTCGCACAGAGCGATATACAAGCTCTTAACCCGGAATGCGCGGGTGCTGCAGGAACTGTATACGGGCGAATCGGAGTAGTAGTTAATACACCAATATTGACGATTTTGTTCGTAAAAATATAATTCGTTTTCTGTTATCTAATTATACTAGCACCGGTTATTAATGGCGATCGTGTTATTAAGAATAAATGAGGTTGAGGTTTCACATTAGTAACACTGTAAGTAAAATGTTAGGTTACACAAGAGCTGTTTAAAAAGATTACATTCTCTTTCGCATGAAATAAATAAATAAATGTATATTGAACAATAGAGATGTTAGTATTTTCTTTGCAGGAATTATATTTAGAAAAGGAAAATACAGGACGTAACTGGAACTAAAATATTTTACAAATCAATGTGAATTGTGGTATTAATGCAAAACAAATATATATATATATATATATATATATATATATATATATACAGAGACATAATTTTATTTTTACTAACATTTTTAATATTAACTTGCCTATACCTCTGTATCAACGCCGTTTGCTACCTCCATCCACAACTGGAGTTCGATGATACTGGCGTAATATACAAACAAATCACTTTACTAGGTATAGGAGGGAAGAAAAGTAGTTCATCCATTAATGTAAACTATGAAATATTGCGCTTTTGAGTTTGATCACTATCATTAGGTTTTTGTTTAATCAAAATACAATACAGTATTAACAATGAGTGTTTTTACTCACGAACTGAGCTGTCCATGCGGACGTATTCATTATGCAGTGTATATTATACTGTCTATAGCACATTAGCGTACACTATAGAGAATGCAGTTAAATTGAAAAATAATCATAATATGGATATTTAAACACATTTTTTTTAAATGGTGGTCGTTCATTTCGCTACAGGCTTCAGTTCTAATGTGCATATTATCGCACTATAGACTATTGCATCTAATCCCAATTACCAGTTTCGTCCTTCGTATTAGTAACATGTTGAAATAATTCTGTACCTACTCTATAAAAGAGTAAATTCAATCTTCACTTCTGCCCGATCCGAAAAGATAAAATTACTCAGACATACTATCTACTGTCCGTCCAAGTGGTTATGTCGTAGGGTCGTAGAAAGGGAGAAAATCACGTGACAGTTAATTACTTAACGAGGCCCTTTTATTTAAGCTACTTTAAACAGTCGTATAATATTACGTCCAGTTCCTAACAGAAATTAATGTTCTCAGAAAAGAGCTAAGACAGCCCAGCCACTAGCTGGCGAATAAAAGCTGGTGGGGGAAACCGGGATACACGCTGACACCAATATTAAGAAACACAAACGATTAAATTAATCTACATAATATAAGCTTACCTCACAAACATAATATGTACCTCTGGAATTCACAAATGAAGAGTGGCCACAAAAATATATAATTTATTTCCGAAACTATTAAATCATGTGTGAAGCTGACATCTGCATTCACATGAAGCTATTTTTCGTGTATAATGACGCCACATCACAATCCTCTATAAATCACGAAGCAAAAGTGTGTAGGAGAATGGTCGTTCTATAACAATTTTTAAGTACTTATGATAATTTAGTACACATCTAAAGTTCCTTATTAACACGTCTGTATGGCTACATGGAATTCATTACGAAGGTCTTTGATGTCATTATTGTGTCTCTCTTTTTTATATAAAGCGTCAACTGTTTCCATATAAATTTATATCTCTTAGCTTTTACTGACTCCACGGCATTCACAGAAGTAAATAATTTGTCGTTATAGATGTCGCTTCAGTGCGCGTCATAAATTCTTTAAGAATTCACTTCTGGCATCTTCGTTTAATTATGTCAATAAAGTAGATTAACTGGCGTTTAATATTCCTGCGTGTATCCAGAAATGTGTAGGATACAAAGATAACAAAATTAAAGTTTGTAAAAATAGATGCTTGGTAGTCTGGTTGCGTAAATTTGTATAGGGTGCAGCAAAAGCAGTAACCGTTACCAATTAAAAAACTTAATTTAATCCCTCTCAGATGCCTGTTCTGAGAAATTCGCGAAATTACAGAACGAAAGTTAGTCTTAACGAAAGTTGGTCATAAAGAGCGCCAAAAATTTCATTTGTTTATTTGTTTACCTGCAGACCTATTGAAAAGAGTTATTTTCTCAAGAATTCTGTTTATAATTTATATAATATATTCCGGGAATATTTGTATTCAGTAAATACGTTTATTCAAATCTTCGCACCATTCATTCATTCATTCATACTTTTGTGCCCAAGACCAGGTCCTTCACTGCAAATCCAGCATTCTCAAATCTTCCCTTTTTCCGCTCTCCTCTTACTATAGTCTCTGTATATGGCCCATATATCTTAATGTCGTCTTTCACCTGATATCTCCTTCTACCCCAAACTTTTCTCCCGTTCACCATTCCTTCCAGTGCATCCTTCAGTAGGCAATTTCTTTTCAGCCACTGACTCGCCAATTTCTTTCTCCCTTCCTGATCAGTTTAAAAGCAATAATATAGGCCTACACTGAACTTTAAACGCTGTTTTTCGAAACCTATAACTTTCACTTTGTGATATTTGAGCTGCACTTAGGAATTTCCCAGGTTATTTTACCTGAGGTATAATAATGATACCCTATCAGGCTTATTGAAATATATTAAAACTCTTCTTACCTGCATTTCATTACATGAGAGAAAAATAAATATTTTAACTATTAAAAACTTCAAATATAGACCTTACCAAAAATCGTGATGTTTAAAGGAACCCTATTCTTTCTTGCAAGAGTGCCTTTTACTACTTCTAAATTCATGTGATTAAAATGTCTTTAAATTCTGAAAAGTAGGAAAAGATAAACTTGCACCAATGCAAGTGCATGTTCTGTAATAATTAATTAAAACTTAATAATTATGATATTAATTATTTTCCAAGAAAAAAAAGCAATGTATCACAACTTTCTTTATAGTAGCCTATACAGGGTGAACCGTAATTAATGTCATTAATTTCAGAAGGTTATTCTTTGAGATACTATTTCAAGCAAATACGTTTGATACTATTTACTCGTTTTGCTTCCTTTTGGAAATAAAAATTGTTTTGTATTCACTGTGTATTTTAGGAAAGCCATTGATTTAATTCCAATATGCTCAGTCAATTTAACACAGCAGAGTATTACGATAATAAATGATTGAAATAATTTTAGTTTTCGCCTTTAAATGTGCAGAAATTTTATCATTTATCCCTAGTACAAAGATAATGCAATATTAAAGTGATATTGTATGGTTTTATTTTAGTGTTCTCCGACAAAAAGTGGTTGAAATTTAAATATCATCAGATATATACAGGGTGTAAACGATATAAGCAGCCAAAAAATAATGGTAGAGCATAAATACTTGAAAAAAACAGTCAAACTCTTCCTCTATCTGTCAAAGTTTTCCAAGGAAAAAAAAAGTTTTGTGAATCTAACGTTTCTGAAAAAAAAAAAAAACAAGATAATAGTCATTACTTACTTTGCCCGGTACGTTCACCATGTATTATTTGACAAATTATAAGAAGTAATTAAATTTCACCATGGCCTACATTTTGTTCAGCATACCGAGATGCACTGCCTGTATAATTTTGGCAGTTCAAATCGTTTACATCCTGTATAAAATGAATAGTGTGAACCTATGTATAGTGAAATAATAATAGTGTAAAAATTTGCTTTAAAATTTAGAATAAATTTGTAACTTATAATTCTGTAGATAAGAACCATGCTACGGTCCACACCTGTGGAGTGACGGTTAGCGCGTCTGTACGCGAAACATGTGGCCCGGGTTCGAATCGTGCAAGTTACCTGCTTGAGGTTTTTTCCAGGGGTTTCCCTCAACCCAATTTGAGGAAATGCTGGGTAACTTTCGGTGCTGGACCACAGACTCATTTCACCGGTATTATCACCTTCATCTCATTCAGACCTAACCTAAGATGTTGATAATTACTTACCTACAAATGGCTTTTAAGGAACCCGGAGGTTCATTGCCGCCCTCACATAAGCCCGCCATCGGTCCCTATCCTGTGCAAGATTAATCCAGTCTCTATAATCATATCCCACCTCCCTCAAATCCATTTTAATATTATCCTCCATCTACGTCTCGGCCTGCCCAAAGGTCTTTTTCCCTCCGGCCTCCCGACTAACACTCTATATTCATTTCTGGATTCGCCCATACGTGCTACATGCCCTGCCCATCTCAAACGTCTGGATTTTATGTTCCTAATTATGTCAGATGAAGAATACAATGCGTGCAGTTCTGCGTTGTGTAACTTTCTCCATTCTCCTGTAACTTCATCCCTCTTAGCCCCATATATTTTTCTAAGCACCTTATTCTCAAATACCTTTAATCTCTGTTCCTCTCTCAAAGTGAGAGTTCAAGTTTCACAACCATACACAACAACCGGTAATATAATTGTCTTATAAATCCTAACTTTCAGATTTTTTTAACAGCAGACTGGATGATAAAAGCTTCTCAACCGAATAATAACAGGCATTTCCCATATTTATTCTGCGTTTAATTTCCTCCCGAGTGTCATTTATATTTGTTACTGTTGCTCCAGATATTTGAATTTTTCCACCTCTTCAAAGGATAAATCTCCAATTTCCATTTCGTACAATATTCTGGTCACGAGACATAATCATATACTTTGACTTTTCGGGGTTCACTTCCAAACCTATCGCTTTGCTTTCTTCAAGTAAAATTTCCGTGTTTTCCCTGATACAGCGTCGTAAAATAACCTACTTAAAAAAAATTAAAAAAAACCATGCTACGATAATTCAACAGCCAAAATTTCCTTTATTGTGCGCAGAAAAATTTAAAAGCTACCATCATTAGGGCAAATCTACGGCAATCTGATTTCAGGTGTTTTTTTTTTTTTGTCATTTTTATCATACTATAGCAACTAACGTTCCTAAAAAATAACTAAGCTTATATGTTCCTACTTTCAGTAGGCTCTGGCTTTTCCTGCAGAATTCAATCTAAATAATGGACCACTTCTCACTTGTACTGTAATTCATATGAGCTATCCACACTCATTACCAGATCCCAACAACATATGCAGCAAGGTCATTGACGCAAGTCCGGATCAAATAGAGCGGACAGCAGGTAGAGAAGTCTCTACTTACAAGTCCCTTCCTAGTAATTATCCTGAAATTCCTTGTCACGAGAGTATGTTTGATATGACGTCATCATATTGATATTACGACAGCATTAGTCTCTTCATTAGCAGAAAGCTTCCTGATGAATGTGCCAACGCCAACTAGCAGTTCTCCGGCGAAATTTTACGAGCACGCCCACATTTGTCATCCAGAACAGCAAAGCTCACAGCCATAAAGTTTTGACCCATTTACATTCAGTTCTAGGGATGAAGAACTTAAAATTCTTCACCTAACGACCTCTCTTTTTAATTACGGATGCCACTCATAGTGTACGAGATGATAATTATTGCATTTACTTCTTAAACGCACTTTCCAAACTGCATACATATTCAGATGCGATGAGATTATATTTGTAATAATTGTAATCCATGTACAGGGCGTTCATTTCAAAGTCTCCAGTCAAAATAACTGTTTATTTCAATTAAATTTAGAGTAAATAAAAATATATCAATTTAGATATTGAGGGAGAAATTTAAAACCAGTGTCAATTGCATTTCCAACACCCTTTAATATTTAAAACGCCACCCCGTATATTGTGACAAAGAATTCAATTCTTTGGTCGGCGGGAAAAGGCATATAAGTTAAAAAAATATATTCAGGAGAAACTTTTTTCAATTTACCCTTAACTAAATAAAAGTGTAGCAATGAAATTCATGTATGTTGGTCAAAGTAAGACACTCTTATCAATTTAACATTACAAGAAATAAATTTTATTATTTTAAAAATTAGAAAAAACATTTGATTTATGTGGCTAGGTACAACAGAAAAATCGACTTTTTTACTTATGTGTTTTCCCGCCGACCAAAAAATTGTTTATCCATGACCATAACGAAAAACGTGCCCTTACTAAATACTTTTGCGTTTGTAAAGTAGGCTTTTAATCAACATTACTTTGTGCGAGATCGTGCGTATTTGCTTGGTTTCCGCACAAAACCAACCCGCGGTAAGTCTAATATTCCACATTCAGTATTCCCAACCGAACACACATAACAATTTCCCTCTTCTTACCGCTTAAGTGACATATTCATTTTATTGCTTTAGGCTTTTAACATATTATTTTTAGAGACGTTCAATATAGTAATAATTATAAATTGGAAACTTACCACTGCAATTTCACCTAAATTGCACTGTTAATTATTGTTTTTAAATATTTGCAAAAATTAAGTAAACTCTACAACTCCACTAAAGTTACTGCATTTCGTGATGCATGTAACATTAAGGAAGCCGTTTGTTTTAAGTTCGCATTTATAGACTGGGGGAAAAAAAAAAAGACAGACGTATATCACGGCCTTCTGGAGCATAGTAAACACAGAAAACATTTTAAAGCAACAATGTTGAAGGTAGATATTTTTGTTTTCAAAAATTGCCGTCATTGAACAGAAACCAAGATGGAGATTTCATTGCAACTAATTAGAAATTCCTCTTTCAGGTATGTAATAAACGATCTTCGCACAAAATAATGTACGATACACGAGCAGTATGTTTTCTTTCACTTCTCGGAAATTAAAAAAGCTCAACTACGTTTCGCTTTTTCAAACTTTTCCTCGAACATGAAAACTTCAACATATAACGCATATTACTACTATTCCACTAGTGAGATAAAGACTTTACCTCACAGTTTGAACTTTATCCCACAGTTCATTAGTATTTTCCTAGTACCCGGGCACACACGTATACTTTTCCATTGAACTGTTACTCAATAAGTTAATATATTAGTTACTAGATGTCACTACCTCTACTTCTTTATTACCATTTCTTAAATGAAGGGTACACGGGAAAAACGATCAAGGTCCGTCAAAAATCTAAATTGAGTTAATAATGCCATCTTATAGTGGAAAGGAAGTACTATCATGTGGTCTAGCTAGTAATAAGAAATAATCGTTCTTGACATTCCACTACGTCAATTTCTATTAAATACGCACATAACAAAGTATTAAGTGCTTAAACTTTAAAATTCGTTTTTCTCGAAACTTTCCAAAATGGACCTTGATCGTTATTCCCGTGTACCCTTCTAATATACATACACTCAATCTCCTTCTCTTTTCTCTATCTACTACCTTTTGGGATGCCAGGAGACTTGAACGACTTGAACCTGCGAAGTTGGGTTTTGGGTTTATAGGATTTTATAACACGCGTTAGCCAACTGAGCTAAACAGACACGATGATAAATTACGTTTTAATATTCCTCTTAAGTTTACAGAAGTAAAATGTGAAATTTTAATCACATTAGTCCCGTGAACACTTCTAAATAATCCCTGAAACTTAAAAAAGACGATAATACACATTTAAAATGAAAAAAATATATATTAAAATTATATAATTAATTATAATTTGTTATTTATCCAACGCCTTAGATACCATTCTTCACTAATCATGGCCTCCTACATCATGACCTACCTAGTGCACGTATCGATTCTAAAATCCATGCCATGATATGTGATTATATGAGGACTTATTTTCAACATATTTTCTTTTATAAAACACAATTTATCGTTATGGTCATGGATAAAATTATGTATGGTACTTGTGAGCGTGATCTTTATTGCGCCTCGTGCTCAAATCTTTCCACTCGCGCAATAAAGATGCACTTACCTCACAAGTACCATAAATAATTATTATACATCTCATTCATATGTTCTCACATCTTTTGTTTTTCATTGCCGCATAGCAACATGAATTACTGTTATTGTCATTGGTTGTAGGATGAAAACGCAGTACATTTTGGGTGATTTCATGAATTTAATTAGTTAAATTTACTAAATTAAATGTTCAAAATATGCTCCATTGTTGGCCAGACAGTGACACAGCCTATTTCAGAACTCCTCTACGTAACATTGCCATAGTAAAAATAGTACATTATGCAACGAGCCTATAACGATAGTAATTAAGACGCAAGAATGGATATTTATGAAACGAGCGCAAGCGAGTTTCATAATATTCATACGAGCGTCTTAATTACCATTATAGGCAAGTTTCATACGACTTTTTATGCTCAACCATATTTATAACTTGAAATTATTCAGATGTACACATTTTATTTGTATCTGACAAGATCGGAAGTGACTTTGTTCTAGGTCGTGAATTGTGAGATGTGCGCAGACGCGAAAGTATTGATTTTTCCGAGGTACAATAATGTCATTGACCTTGATGTAATCCCGTTAAACCTGATATAACCTTGATTATTGAATTCGACATTGAAAAACGAGATGACAAATTGAATTTATTTGAATATTATTTACAATTAACGCTAATTATTATAGTAACAGAACATAACCTTCTGCGACAGTATTGGATTTCCAGTCTCCGTGACTTTTCGCTAATTCTCTTTCGATTGCATATCCGAGAATAATCGATACTTGCGGTTTCATAACGGTACAAAGCTGACTTGTCATTGGCTGAACACCTGTAAGCTGAGTTGTCATTGGCTGAACACCTGTACTTTAATGAGGAGGTGTACTTTAATGACATGCTTTAAAGGACTGCTACCAGGTGTATAATTAATACATTTCGGCAATATCGAGCATAAAAACCATACATGTATAACGTAAATCCAAACTTCTGCTTTTATTATCCTCTATCCTGTTTTAAATTTTAAAGAATAGGTTTATAATACACAGCCATAATATTCCTTAATATTAGTTTGTGTTACTGCCTCGAATAACCTGCAATCAACATTAATCTTTGTAGTTTTATTCTCTTCAGCCCTAATCGATAACAACAATCCAGGTTGCCACGCGCCGATAATAGAAAAAACAAAAGATGTGAGAACAAATGAATGAGAGAAAATCCAATATGAGGATACTTGCCCTTATAAGCAGAGATCTCCAAAAAGCGTATCGTCATTCGTGCTCTCGATGCTGCCCGCCGAACACAGTGTGCTGTAACACTAGAAAAGGGGAAGAGACTCGTACCTCAACAGATGGGAGCGGTCAGTGGGGGATCGCGGCAACGGTCTGCTTATGTTTACAAATAATATCAGAAGAATAAGTAATATCATACGTTTGTATATTATTTTGACATACTATGAAGCTGGAGCCCCGTCTGTTGCTATTGACACAAGCCATTGCAAATTAAAACCTCTTCTGTTCTATGGTGCCTTTAGTGAGTAAAATGTTCATTAACTCCTCGGATGAAAACGGCTAGGTGAGCTTCGTCATTTCTATCTGTGCTTCCGTCCAATTCAAGTGAGTAAGCTACAAACTGGTTAATTGCGGTTTCGACTTCAGATTATATTACATTTACAATCTTGAAATTCCTTCTCTGAACTGTAATTAGGAACAATTTAATTTTCTTAAACTTTGACTTTGTTCTGGACACAGTATTTTAGTAGCGTTCTGTATGCACGATTTTACAAATGATGCTTCTGTAAAGGGCTTCATTGATTTTCCAATATTCCAAGCTAGAACATAGCTAGCAAGAAGCTTTTGTTTAAGACTGAGAACACATGTATGATTTGTGTTTGTATTTTCTTGTTTTATATTTATCAAAATATTTGAAGGCCTAAGCATTTCACCTAAAATTAAATAAAAAACTATAAGTATGTCATGCGGAACTGAGTGTAAACGTATTGTAATATACTGATTATTATGTATAACCAACAGTTATACAGATAGCCCCAAAATAAATTATTTTCACATGTCCAACATGCCTGTAATTGTATGATATTCTTTGTGAGGAGTCAAGTATTGTCGTCGCATGTTAAATTTTAACACACCCTTAAGAATTTTCAAACAAATGAAGCATTTCACATTCTCCCCAAAAACACAAACAAATTCTCTTCCTCTTCATCCTTGAATGTACTACGTCCATGATAAGAAGACATTGTGAACCGGTGGAACAAGCCGACTAACACAGTGAAAATGGCAGTCCGCCACTGCTCTTCGTTTGCGCATAAACACTGAGTACAGTACAAGTGGGGATGGGTGAGGCGGAGCGCGCTCATTACGTACTGGCTTCGGTTCCGTTCAGGGGCTTACTCGCGAGTACGGTTTTGGAGACGTCTGCTTATAAGGTTTACCAAAATAATACAGCTTACTATTTAATACGTTATACAAAGTGACCCGTAGGCCTAAGTAATGTTATTAATTTATTTGAGATATTTAAATAAAAAAGTTAAAAACAATTTTGCTCGTTTTTGTTTTCGAGATAAAAATTGTTTTATGTGAAACATTTTGTCGGCTTCGGTAGCGTAGGCCTTCTATGCTCGAGGTTGCGGGTTCGATCCCGGCCCAGGTCGATGGCACTTAAGTGTGTTTAAATGCGACAGGCTCATGTCAGTAGATTTACTGTCATGTAAAAGAACTCCTGAGGGACAAAATTTCAGCACACCGGCGACGCTGATATAACCTCTGCAGTTGCGAGCGTCGTTAAATAAACCATAATTTTTTTTTTTTTTTAAATTTCAGTGTGTGTTTTGGGAAAGTCTTTGATTTAATCCCCAATATGCTCAGTCAATTTAAGAGAGCATTCTATTATGATAATAAATAATTGAAAGAATTTTAGTATTGTCCTTTAAATTTGCAAAAATTTGATCCGAACAAATGTAACATTTCGTTTGGAAAGGAATTTTACAATGTTACATTTTTGCACAGACATTTTACAGGGATGTGTAATTTTCGAATGGGGTTAAGTACTAGTAGGGTAGTGGGAGGTCGCAAATAAAAGTCACCCAAAATTGCCTCGTAGGAAATCGAACCCGCGAACTTGACTAAGAAGTAAATCTGCAGAATTATGTGAAGACTTAAAAAATGTTATTCTAACGATCTTTAATCTCTAAGAATAAGTTAAAGCTAAAATCGTTTTCTATCACAATCTATGTCACGAACATGAAATTGTGCTGTCGGAAATACTAGGATTGTCATAGACGTGAAATAAACTTAAAAAGTTTTTATTTCCCACGTGCCAGCTTAGTTATTTACATTTCATAAATCGAGACGCATTTTCCAACTCTTTTCTTCCTAGTCTACATCACCCTATTCCTTCTGCTCTGTGATTAATGAGCAGGGCTTTTAATTCAATCGACTCAATCACAGTTCCGGCTGTTAACAATCACACAATTTAAATAAGATATGACAAACAGTTCAGGATAAAAGCTGAAGAGGCCAAAGCAATGAAAGAATGAGAATCGACGTCGCATGACGCAATAAAGGATGGAGACAAATGACTGCAATAGCTCGAACTGAACAAGCAAAAATATCTGGCTGGTTGGGCACAATTAATATTTGTAACAGCATAAGAATAATAACAAATGACACTCTACAAGAAGGATTAAATAAATCTGTAACCAAAATTTTCTGGCAAATTTAGATTTTTCAAGAATAATTGGTGTTAACGTATATAATTAACCATCCTGAGACCAAAAATAGAGTTTTTGAAATGTTCGTTTGCATGTCTGTCTATCTGGATGTTTGTCACCTTTTCTCGCGATAATGGCTGAACCGATTTATACGAAAATTTGAATATAAATTAAGTTTGTTCTAACTTAGATTTCAGACTATATGGCATTCAAAATACTTTATTTGAAAGAGTATTATAAAGGGGCCTGAATTAAATAAATCGAAATATCGGAAACCATTTTTAAAGAAACTTTTGTTATGTAACAATAATAAGAATGGACAGATGTTAATTTCATTGTAAGTAGCAAATATTAATCAGTAATTAATTTGAATAATTTCCAGGGAAAAATTATTCCAGGGCCAAGTATCGAACCCGAAACCTTTGGCTGAGCGCACCAACGTTCTACCGACTGAGCTACCCAGGAATTATACCAAACTCCGACTCAATTATTCCACTTATATACTCATACCACAGTCTAGTATATACAGTCACGAAGCTTGAGTGATGAGGGTACTAGAAACAATAGACTGTGCCGGTACTGTTTCACATTGGATGTGATGAGGCGATAATAGCGATCCTAGTGGTTAGCAACTATCTATGGATGCATATTCCCTACATATTGAGCTTCGTGACTGTATACAGAGTGTATCACGAGGTATTTCCCCGGTTTATGGAGGTGATTTCTGGTGTTATTTGGAACAAAAAATGTAAATACAATAATGGAGTGACATTCATAATTAAGGAATTACAACAGATTTTCGAAACACACCATAGTGTATGTAGCCCTAGACATGTTTGCGAAGGACTAACGATGTATGGGGGAGGATTTAACGTTTCACATTCCAAGGTATGGAGAATTCTTCATGAGAACGGACTGTATCCTTTTCATGTGCAAAAAGTGCAGCATTTAGAACCACATGATCATGCCAACCGTTTGCCTGCCACATCTCCAGATTTAACACCCTAGATTACTGTATTTTTTTTATTTTATTGGGTTATTTTACGACGCTGTATCAACATCTAGGTTATTTAGCGTCTGAATGATATGAAGGTGATAATGCCGGTGAAATGAGTCCGGGGTCCAGCACCGAAAGTTACCCAGCATTTGCTCGTATTGGGTTGAGGAAAAACCCCGGAAAAAACCTCAAGCAGGTAACTTGCCCCAACCGGGATTCGAACCCGGGCCACCTGGTTTCGCGCCAGACGTGCTGACCGTTACTCCACAGGTGTGGACTAGATTACTGTATCTGGGGGTGGATGAAAGACATCGTGTACCAGATTAGAGTGCAAACACGAGAAGAGTTGATTCAACGCATTCTCGATGCCGCAGCGACAATAAGGAACGAACATGTGAAGTTACGAAATGCTACACGCGCGGTTCACACCCGTGCGAATCTTTGCCTTCAGATGCAGGGAGGAAATTTTGAACATTTGCTTTAAATCCACTCTAAATGCAAGAGACTGGTACAAAATGAAACACTTGTTTGAATTCTAACTATGATTTCCATTTTTGTCAGTGACATCCTCAAATAAAAAAGTTTTTTCTGCTTTTTTCAAATTGCCGTAACTCCTTAATTATGAAGGTCACCCCATTACTGTATTTACATTTTTTGTTCCAAATAACACCAGGAATCACCTCCATAAACCGGGGGAAAACATCGTGATACACCCTGTATACTAGACTGTGCTCATACCTCAAGTGAGTTGACAGAACGTCAGAGCCCAGCATTGAGTGCACATTTTCTGTGTGACTTAAATTTGTGGTTTTCTGTTAAATAATTGAGTAATTAATCTGTTAAGCAAGAATTTATGTATGTATATAGCCTTTCAACCTAATTTTATTAACAATGCACTTAATTATAAACGAACTAGCTGAAATCACCCGTCGTTGCATGTGTTTTCCTTTCTGCTTCTATTTTTAATTAAACTGGTTGTTAGGCTTCTCGGAAATCTCGGAAATCCAACTACAGACAGCCAAAACGAATTGTCTTTACTAACCTTTCCTCATCCCTAAAAGATGAATTTTTCTATAGCGTTCACGTACTTGAATTAATGAACTTCTTAGCCAAATGCCTGCCAGGGTTAACTCAATTTAATCACCCGTAGATCAGGCATCGAAAAGAAAACATTTCGTCATGTGCCTTACGTTTGTTCGTTTGTTTGTTTCTTTTTTTCTTTGTTTGTTTGTTCGTTTGTTTCTTTGTTTCTCTGTTTCTTTGTTTCTTTGTTTGTTTATTTATTTATTTATTTATTTACTTACTTATTTATTTATTTACTTATTTACATAGTTACTTACTTACTTTAATTATTTATTTATTTATTTATTTATTTATTTATTTATTTATATTCTGACGTAGTTAAGACCATTAGGCCTTCTTCCACACCCCCAAAAATACGAATAAAATAATAGAAAATCAAACTATAAACAAAGTAAAACCAAACGAAAATATATACAGGCTACAGTCACACAACCTAGATTGTCTAGATTTTGGCCTTCATGATGTATCAACAATCTTCTTTCATGTCGTGTTATTTTTCCATGGCCTCATGGAAGTCGATGTTGATTACAACAGACAATAATAAAGAACGATTGACTGTAGAAGATTGCATTTTAATATTATACATCAATGTTTGATCGTATTTATTTTTATTTTTTATCTTTTTAATTAATTTAACGTCCATTTGTCCGATTATAATGTAGCCTATGTTCTTCTCCTGGTTATGAAGGTTAAATGTGCAAACTTTGACAAATATCGGTCAAAGCGTGTAGATTTGTATAGAGTAGGGGAGAGTCGGGTAGTATCGGACATCGGGTAATATCGGACAGTGAGTTTCTTTCATCTACCACACGATGATAGTACCTGATTGACATGGTTACGTTTCTGTGATGTCGCATAGAGAAACGTAACCATGTAATTCAGCTACTACCATATGGTGGTAGATGAAAGAAACGCACTGTCCGATACTACCCGATGTCCGGTACTACCCGACTCTCCCCTACATGCATATATACATACATACATAGCCACATTGACTTTTATATATAAGATAGCAGTTTTTATTTATTTTGATATATTCTATTGCCCCATACAATCCGCAAAGTTATGTCACTGCCATCCTGTATAAATTTATCAGCACCTGCAGTAAGAGATCAACTGAGGGAAATATGGGCTTCGTAGATTTCAAAATCAAGCAAGTAAATACAATGAAATATGGCAGAATTAAGCAGAAATAATGCGGAAACTTCTCTGACAAGATGTGAAGTCAAAACTGCGCGACTTGACGCAGAGAATCTCGCACATTAAACGAGCTCGCCGTAGCTATAAAGCACAAGACGTCATCAGCGAGTGTTTCTGTGTGATAGTGAAATATCTGCACCAGAGACACTGGAATTCCTTGCTTATTTATATCCTTGCGTCACGGTTTACTGGGTTCATGATAGTCTGGGTCATTGCGATGTGTCCGCAGACTCACGCTGATTGCCGCTAAGTTCTTTCTTGATTCTCCCGGCAGGCAGTCTTTTTACTCGCCGTGGGAAGGGTTGTCAACCTCTCAGCCTCAAAACACAGTACAAATTGTTCCAGAAATAATAGATTTCTCTTTAAATTATGGTGTATACCCACTAGTCCTTCTGCTAGGCTTTCTCTCTCCCTTGCATAATTTAATCTAATTCTTTAGAGTGCGCTTTTATGCGGATGACGTGAATATGTTGGGAGAAAATTCACAAACTATTAGAGAAAACACGGAAATTTTACTTGAAGCAAGTAATGGGATAGATTTGAAAGTAAATCCTGAAAATAAAAACATGATTATGTCTCGTGATAGTACGAAAAATGTAAATATATGTTTTTCGTAGGTTATTTTACAACGCTTAGGTTATTTAGTGTCTGAATGAGATGAAGGTGATAATGCCGGTAAAATGAGTCCGGGGTCAACACCGAAGGTTACCCAGCATTTGCTCATATTGGGTTGAGGGAAAAACCTCAACCAGGGAACTTGCCCCGACAGGGAATCGAACCCGGGCCACCTGATTTCGCGGCCAGACGCGCTAACCGTTACTCCACAGGTGTGGACACTATTACAGAAAACAGGGGAAATTTTACTTGAAGCAAGTAATGAGATAGAATTGAAAGTAAATCCCGAAAAAAAAATACATGATTATGTCTCGTGATAGTACGAAAAATGGAAATAAGAAAAATTTAAGAAATTTATCCTTTCAAAAGGTGGAAACATTCAAGTACCTTAGGCAGTACCAGTACCAGTGACAAAATAAATGACACTTACTTACTTATTTATACATCGCTTTTAAGGGGTTAGGTACAGCTTAGAGCAGTAAAATTGTCTAAATATTCAATATTTCTTTCCTCCATTACTGTATCTTGCACAATAATGAAAATTAGTATGTGTAAAACACTGTCCTTCTGCTATACGAAAAAACAAATATTTTTTACGATTTAAAAAAATTATTTACATTCTTTTTTCAAAATTCAGTTCACTATACAGTGATGAAGCGTTTCCCACATAACTAAAAAAACTATCCAACATTCTGTGATGAAATTTCTTGTGTGTATTAATGCATGTTATATCAGTCTACAATATGATGCAAGATCACTTCTCTGTCTTTGATAGATTGTCTGGTAAAAAATAAATTCATTTTACAAAATGGTCAAATATCAGTATTTTCTTCTAACACAAAATAAAAAAAATGTTATTTATTAAGGAATGTAGTTGAAAGAGCATGATATTGTAAACATGAGTTTCAGCAATAAAATAAAAGAGAGAGAACATGAAAAAGTTAACAAGTTTATGAGTTATGAGGGAAACGCTTCATCACTGCACAGTGAACTGCACACTTCGAATTTAATATATATATATATATATATATATATATATATATATATATATATATATATATATATATTTTAAATCGTAAACATACTTTTTTCATATAGCAGAAGGACAGTGTTTGACACATACCAACTTTTATTATTGTACAAGATACAGTAATGGAGGGAAAATGTTGAGTATTTCCTAAACTTTTACTGCTGTAAGCTGTACCTAACCCTTTAAGGAACCCGGAGGTTCATTGCCGCCCTCACATAAGACCGCCATCGGTCCCTATCCTGTGCAAGATTAATCCAGTCTCTATCATCATATCCCACTTCCCTAAAATCCATTTTAATATTATCCTCTCATCTACATCTCAGCGTCCCCAAAGGTCTTCTTCCCTTCGGCCTCCCAACACTCTATATGCATTTATAGATTAGCCCAAAACGTGCTACATGCCCTGCCCATCTCAAACTTCTGAATTTAATGTTTCTAATTATATCAAGTGAAAAATACAATGCGTCCAGTTCTGCGTTGTGTAACTTTCTCCATTCTCCTGTAACTTCATTCCTCCTAGCCTCAAATATTTTCCTAAGCACCTTATTCTCAAACACCCTTAATCTCTGTTCCTCTCTGAAAGTGAGAGTCCAAGTTTCGCAACCATACAGAACAACCGGTAATATAACTGTTTTGTAAATTCTAATTTTCAGATTTTTTGACAGCAAACTAGATGACAAAGGCTTCTCGACCGAATAATAACAGGCATCTCCCATATTTATTCTGTGTTTAATTTCCTCCAGAGTATCATTCATATTTGAAGAGTCCACTGCAAGAATGATGGACGTCACTTTCTTGTCGAAAATGAACCTAGACTGTCAATGCATAGCTTAAGACATATAGAATGTACATAGAGAGTTACATGGCATTAACACTGATAGTCATTGTCCAGTAATGATCGGAAAATCACAGTTAAGCTTTGAGCGCTAAGCATTTCAAACTTTCAATTGCTTCTCCTGCAAAATGTATTCCAAATGACATCCATCATTCTTGCAGTGGACTCTTCATTAGTTAATGTTGCTCCCAGGTATTTGAATTTTTCCACCTCTTCGAAGAATACATCTCCAATTTTTATATTTGCATTTCATTTTGAGAAATAAATTTACGAAAAGTCAATAACAAATACAAGCATGGTCCACCGCTGTGGAGTAACAGTTAACATGGCTGACCATAAAACGTGCGGGCCCGGGTTCAAATACTGGGATCAGTTACCTGGTTGATGTTTTTTCCGGAATTTTTCCTCAATAGAATAAAAGCAAAATGCTGGACGCTGGACCCTGGACTCATTTCCTGGTATTATCACCTTTATTTCACTCAAACACTGGACAAACATTGCAGTTAACAAAGTTTCGTGAAATAAACCAATAAAAAGCAACACGAAAACAGTTTTAATAGTCTTCTAAGCGAACTCAAAATCCTGAGGTCAATGGAGGCCATAAGGGTGTCTGTGACCAAGTTGCATAATATCGTGGCTGCTTCTAGATTAATCTTGATGGACAGTCTCTGTCATAGGAATGATTAATAAACCGTGTTTCAGAGGAGATATTTTGCGACGCGTAATGACGCACATCCGGAGGAGGCGTGAGCACCTAGTGCGTGCAGCTCTAACTAATTCTATTACGAAACCAAGCTAGATATATAACTCCATCGGACACGAATCTAAATGTTACGACTTCAGGCTCTTCTTCCAACCCAACGCTCGATAACAAATAGCAAATATATTTAATTACATCACAAGCAACATCGTTCGTCATGGACTGGTTTCCATAGTTTTACGGAATCATAAAAAAAGTGAATTGCAATTTTAAGGAAATTAAAATGAGTGCAAGAAACGTCTATACTTGAATTACAGTAATAAAATACATTACTTTTTTTTCACACCAGTGTATTTTATTTGATATTAATATACAGGGTGACTCAGTATCTCTGCACCGAAGTCTGAGGGATGATATATTTCGCAGGACTATTTTTGTCAGCCAATTCATGTATACATTAATATAAAATAAAATACATTCCTGTGTTAGAGAAAGTACATATTGTATTTTATTGCTTCAAGTCTCCTGCAATTTTTTTCAAAAGAGTTTTGAATCTTATGCTTTCCAATGTTCCCAAGTTAAGGGGACACTCCACTAAAAAAAATCGAGCTTTTTTTCCAATCTTTTTTTTTTCAACCAAATTTTGAGGGAATGTTTACTATGCAAAAACACTAACAAAATCCGAATTTTCAACTTCCAATTTTTTTTAATTTTTATTTTTTTATTTTTTTAGAAATATATTCCAATCCAAGTTTTCAGTAGAAGATCTCAATTTTTGAAGTTTATTATTTTTTTGCTTAAATTCGCAAAATATACAGAAACATTTCTATGCATTTATTTTTTATAAAATATCTTATTCATTCACTTAAAAAATACATTTTGAATATGTTACTTTTCTATATTTAATGAAAAAATATTAATAAAATAAACTAGCAGCATTTCTCACAAAATAAAAACATAGAAACTTGCAACTGCCTCACAAATACTTGCAGTACAAATTTCATCCAGATTGATTAATATTTGGCATAAAAAAGTTGGGGTTGAATCAAGAAAAATAAACTTACGGAAAAATGTATTTGAAAGTAAAATGAATATCTATGTAACACATACCTATTAAAATTCTCCTCCGCTACATTCATCTAGTAACTTCAGGGAGGCAACTTAAGAACAAGATGTTACTACATTTGTAATCAGAAATTTGTAAAAAAAAATTCTTTAGTGAAGAAATAAATGCCACGCCCCGTTACAGCCTTAATTTAAAAACATTTTAAACATATTTGTAATCAAAATTGAACTAAATCATTTGGAGTATGAAAATATACAGGGTGTATCAAAAGGTCAGGTCAATCCTTAAGGAGGTCATTCAGGATCTTATTTGCAACAAAAAATCCTAATACATTTTTTCAATATTCAACCCCGTTTTCGAGTTATACAACTATCACGTACCGTATCTCTCCCCATTTGATTCCAAACATAATGGATCTGTCTGCTTGGGAGAAGTAAGGCTAATTGTCAGTTGTCTAGAGCAGATGATGCTCAAAATGTCCCCCTCTCGCACGATAGCACGCCGTCTGACTTCTCGCTGCACATTATCCAATCCGTGCTGGTGTATCTCCATTGCAGTCGTGTTAATCTTTGCAACGAGCTCTTCCCTGCTTGCTCTCTCCATTTGGTACACTTTCCCTTTCGTGCAGCCCCAGAGAAAGAAGTTCAATGGTGTTTGGTCTGGGGACCGGGCCGGCGAGGCAACAGGACCACCCCTTTCAATCCATCTACCTGGAAAATGATCTAACCATTGGCGTACTGGAAGTCTGAAATGTGCCGGATCACCGTCTAGTTGATACCAGTACGAATTGGATAACGTTCAGCGAGAGGTCGGACGGTGTGCTGAAGCGTGTGTTCATGCAAGAGGGGGACATTTTGAGCATCTGCTCTAGACAACTGACAGTTAGCCTACCTTCTCTCAAGCAGACAGGTCCATTATGTTTGGAATGAAATGGGGAGAGATACGGTACGTGATATTCGTGTAACTCGGAAACGGGGATGAATATTGATAAAGTATATTATGATTTTTTTTTTTTTGTTGGAAATAAGGTCCGGAATCACCTCCTTAAGAATTGTCCTGACCTTTTGATACACCCTGTATATTCTAAAGAAGTGAAATAGGCAATAAAGTTTTTTTAGAAAATTTTCATGATTTTCAGTGAGTCTCCTCCTCTTAATAAAAGAGTTTATGACCACAAAAATAACATTTATGGTAATTTTAATAGCAAATGTGATTGAAACATAAGAAACAGTCATACAAAGAAAAGCCATAAAACAGTAGTCTTACTTAATCTGAATCAAGTTCTGTATCAGAGCTACGACATACGTAATATGCAGCATTGTTTATACACGCTACATGAGCACTAGAGATGAACAACGATCGAGAAAACAAGACTTATAGCGCCCGCAAAGCCGAAAATCCGCACGACAATGTACGTCGCGTCGTTGACGTAAAGACTGCTTGTGAGTGTTTAGAGACGTCGAGATTGAGCACTCCCGAAGTTCCGAACGTCAAGCAGCCTTGAATCGTCACAGTTGTTTATTTATTTTTTATTGGGTTATTTTACGACGCTGTATCAACATCTAGGTTATTTAGCGTCTGAATGATATGAAGGTGATAATGCCAGTGAAATGAGTCCGGGGTCCAGCACCGAAAGTTACCCAGCATTTGCTCGTATTGGGTTGAGGGAAAACCCCGGAAAAAACCTCAACCAGGTAACTTGCCCCGACCGGGATTCGAACCCGGGCCACCTGGTTTCACAGTCAGACCGTTACTCCACAGGTGTGGACCACAGTTGTTTATACCTGACCAAACTTTTATCTACTTTGGCAACTGTTATATATGTATAAACAATCAAGTAGCCTATTTGAAACATCATCTCTACCTTACAGTGTATAATAATCCGTTCTCCAGTCTTTATTTAATTACTAGGCCCTTATTAAAAGGCTAGGAATTTTCTTTTCATATGTTTGAGATCAAGTGTGCAATCTCAAGTAAAAAGATATTAACGTTATTTTTATGTTTCTTGGAAATACATATTTATTTGAGATTTTTTTTTCTATTTATATAACCATAGATAATATCAGGGGTATAATAGAACCAGAACATTTTGATAACTAAGATACTGTTCTGTTTTGTCTTTTTGTCTCATTTAAACATTTATTATGTTATTTATTTCAATGATGTATGTTATTCAAAGTTACGAAATCTTTCCACGCCGACCAAATGCTACTTCGAGAATGACGAGTCGAGACTCGAAAGACGAATGCAAGGAACACAGCGAGCGAGAGCGGCAGTTAGTTTTGTTAATCTCTAATGAGCACATATTTTACACTTTGTATATTGAATCCTATGCTCCTTGGGCAGATAGTTTGAGTATGAACATTTTTCAGCTAAATTCATGAAATTCTACCGCCCGTAATCTGAGAAATATCCCGGTATTTATTTTCAAACACATGCTTTACTGACCTGGGTAAGGAAGGGACAGTGAGCAGAAGTAACGCGAGACGGTGATTTCACATGCGGAATCCTCTATGCATTCTGATAGTGAAAGTTGCAACTTACCGCCGAGCTCACTAATTTTACATGCTTACCTGAAACAGAAAATAATGTGTTAATTATCTCTGTAGGAAATCTGTATAAATTAAAGAAATAACACTACTACAGCTGTGGCTACTTTAACTGTGTGTTGAAAAGGAAAGTTCCCATGAACAATTCTCATTCCATATCCCCGCTTTAGAGGCAATGACACAATGAAATTATGATAAAACTGTAAACCAACGTTTAATGTTCAAAAAAATTTTTCCCCTAAAATTCTGTGGTTTCTGAACGAATACAGGGTGTTTAAAAAGTGATGGTCAAAAAATGAGGAATGAGAAGTAAAAACGAAGAGAAGCAAAAAAGTTCCAGTAAACATGGGTTTGCAAATTAATAATTTACGAGATGTCATTGTTTTCTAGTGTGAAAACAGTAGGGGATACCAGTGTAAAGCGGCCTACCTGGGTAAAACGGCCATGTGTAAGCATACCTTTAGCAGCATTGCCATATTACCGATTATGTAGTGCACTACGTCAGAACTGCTTCTGAAAGTGGTCTGTAAATTCGTGGATGGCTGTCTTCACAATTTATGATTATTTCGATATGATAACTGTTTTTGGAGATTCTGATCTAAAGTATCTACTTATTATTTGATATAATTTCATATATAATATACATAACGTGAAATGTTTATCTACTGCTTGATATAATACAGGTTATAAAGTTCAACATGCATGTGTTCGAAACTACTTCAAGATGGCGGTGTTATGCTATAAGCTTGTTTGTTTAGATGCATGTGTTCGGTGTAAAACGGCCATGCACGGTGGCCGTTTTACACAGTGCTTGGCCGTTTTACACCGTGCTTGATGGTTTTACTCTGATATCTCTCACGTAATACATTGAAACACTAGAACTTCTACAAGTATTTCGGTTTCTTTTCCAGTATCAACTAGGCTATAAGTAGACGTATTAGGAACACTGATAGAAATTCTTGGAGCAGGAAAATATGAGGGATGCCATTAAAGCTGTTCAGGAAAATAAAATGAGAACTACAAAGGCAAGCAAAATGTATGATTTGTCTAGAACCATTCTGAGACGGCGAGTCGAAGAAAGGAATATAGATGCCATGTGCTGATAAACTAAACGAGAAAGCTGAAGCAGCCAGGTTCAAGAAAATAGTTAGAAAAAGAAACATGTATCATAAAATAATTTTGGAAAAGAAGAATACTAAGAACATTGAAATTACAAGTAGCAAAGAGAATTTAGACGATGAGGAAGATGCTGAATGCATATTTTGTCAAGAAAATATCCACTCCATTTCAGCTAGTGGTGAAGGATGGGCTCGCTGTATGTCGTGCATGAAATGGGCTCATGAAGAGTTTCCTGGACTTGATCCTGTAGCAGACGATGATTTCACCTGCGGTTTGTATCGCTAGACTATTAAATTTAAATGTCCTAATTCATGTTATAATTGATACCATATTAATGCTTTCTTTTCAATTACATGATCTTATTAATTAGATTAACATGTTCCACTTCCATGATAATAAATAATATCGTGTAACTATATGTATTTTTCAACTGAATATGTTTTCTATCATATTTTTTCTAGCATAATATACACTAGGCCGTTTTACACAGATGCCAGTGTAAAACGGGCATTATATTACACTTCTGAAAAATTTTAATTTCGACAATATATATACTTTTTCAAAATTTAAAAAATGCCATATCACTGTCCATGGATGATATACAACTCACACCTTTAAATTTAGACTCTTGAGCACACCGAAAGTTGTGTAAAGTAAAACTTTAAATTAAGGTGGCCGTTTTACACAGGTTTCCCCTACATCATAACTAAATAAAATAATACAAAGCAATACAAATATATACAGGGTGATTCACGAGGATTTACCGTCCTTTACGGAGCTTATTTCTGAAGACATTTTGAGCAAAAAATGTCGCATAAACATAGTTCCTATTCTCAATGTTTTCAGAGTTACACTAATTTAAGGTTGTTTGTAAAATACGTTTTTTCTTTAGTTTTAAGGTAAAAGAATAATACAAATAGAAAATGAACCATTCAGAAGTACCATTTATTTAATTGACAAGTATTATGAAGCTAAAAATGTGCTGTGAACTCCTTAGTTGCTTCGTACAGATATATTTTTCTATTTCTAACTAGAAAATTACATTATTCTTACGCACTTATCACAACAATTATTACAAATCACACCACTTCCACCGACTTAATTATTTACAGTTCAATTTTGCATCCTAATTTACAGTCTTGGAGAGTTTACAACACATTTTAAAAAATGTCGCCGTCCGCTTGAGTACACTTGGCCGCACGCTTGTGAACGGCACTCGTCGCTCTACGTAACTGCATACGGCTATCTTTGATTTCCGTAGCGCTCGCGCTGGCTGTTGACTGCACGCTGACCAAGATCACGCGTTCACAGCAGTGCGTTCCAATGACGAAACGTAACTCTGTAAATACTGAGAATAGGACCCATGTTTATATGACATTTTTTGCTCAGAATGTCTTCGGAAATAAGCTCCGTGAAGGACGGTAAATCCTTGTGAATCACCCTGTATAAAGGTAAGTATAAAAAATTAGATAGGCTAATAAATAAAGTTATACCATAGTTACACCAACAAATGAAATCAATAGGTAACAAATTTTATTACTACGCCGTATAAATATAATAAAAATATGTACATTAAGTAGTAATTAACTGAAAAGCTTATAGGAAAAATTATTTGTAAAAATTGTAACTATCCAAATAATGAAACAAAATAAATATTATTGAATTATAATAAATTACTAAATAGCATAATAAAATAAACCAATTAGTGAATAATTGAATAAAACTGTAAGTACAAATAAATAACATTTTGTAATACCGTATTTGCTCGCGTAATTTGCGCCCCCGCATATTTTGCGTACCGTAATTTTTAAGGGATTATTTTGAACTTTACTTTTGCTCCGTGTATTTTGCGCACACATTTTACGTACATATTTTTTTCAGTGTAGTAGGGATTACGTACATATTTTTTTCAGTGTAGTAGGGATTTTCCTTCCCTACAGTCCATCGTAGGTCATTCACCAGCAACTGAAGTACCTGCTTCAGAAATAAACCCCAAAGTCCCGCTACTTTAACAATGCTTGACCTTGGTAGAGACAAGTTACCGGTATAGAAAATTAGCCCTACCGTAAATACTTATACCTTATTTTATTTCAAGGAGTGCAGTTCGGTGGCTCCTTTGAACACCCATTTACAGATTTATGACTTTCTACACAACAGCTCTCACAATTCCATCCTGTCCCCTAGTCCCAACATTGCACAGTTGTCACAATCCTGATGACCTTCGAAATTATGCAGTGAAACTGACGGGATTCTTGGAATTCGGAAACGATGCGGCAACTCTGCCTCCACGTGGATTTGACGGGCACCTGTCAATTCTTCTGAACGAGGGTTGTGATTGGTTACTAACAAGAGAAGACAAGATTTCCGTCATAGTAAGGAAGACATTTATTTATGACAACCAATTAGTAGGGGGCAGTAGAAGGTCTGTCGGCAAAGTCCTTTCTATGAAACTGCACTCCATGAAAAAAAATAAAGTATACCTATACATATACTAATTGAAATAAACTCAGAACAGGACCTCTTATTTGAAAAATCCGCATATTTTACGCACCCCAATTTTTCAGTGGCCAAAGTTAATTAAAAAGTGCGCAAATTACGCGAGCAAATACGATAGTAACTAAACAAACTACACAAACAAAGCAATAAAATAAGATAAAATTATTGAATAATAGATGCTCTCGCATCCGGGAGGCCGTGGGTTAAAAACCCCATAGCCGGCAAATCTGACTGGGTTTTTTCCCTGAGCCACAAAGACAATAATGCCGGATTATAAATTTATATACCATGATTCATAATCGCCTTAATCACCATTACCAGTTGAAATCAGTTAAAATGAATACATCAATGACAACAATAATTCACAGCCTACTGATAAACCCAAAGAATCTGTATAAATAAACTTCACAAAAAACAGTACTGAAATAACACAACAAAACTAATAGTAAAACCGAGCGAGGGGGATCAGTCATGAAACAATGGCCTTGCGATCGGCATGGCTGCGAATCAGAGTGTTTTTTTTTTCTTTACTCGATCATAAAATGGTTCCATGCTGCTAGGTCCGTAGATCTAGTGTCCACTTTTTATAAAGTTCGTTAGAAATTGTGTCCATAAAAATTCACATCCATAATACACATATGTCCACTATAAATATATCCACTACCGAAATGTACATCTTACAAAATGCCCACGTCCTTTGAATGTCCATTATGTTAAATGTGTGTGTGTGTGTGTGTGTGTGTGTGTGTGTCTAATGCCTACCCATTTAACTTTACGTGATTCGTTTACATACTGCGGATAGATGGCAGGACTGTGACTCATTTTAAAATTGCACACCACTTCGGCGGGCCACGTTATGCATGATGTGTATCTGTAAAGCGTTATGTCGTGTACTAGGGTGAGTGTATGTTACGTGTAGTGTAGGGAATGGGTGAGGATGATGATGAAGGTGAGGAAGGGAGAAGGGGAAACCCGGTGCCGGCACGTAACCTATTCCTGTCGAATAGCACCAAGGGACCGCCAGCCTTAACGTCCCCGTCCGACGGACGAATCACTGTCAACAGTGACATATGCCTTCTCTTCATATGCACTGCGGAGAGATTTGGGATTTAACCCAGGCATATTGGTGCACAATTTAGTGATTAGAAGTTGTGCACCGATAGCTCTCCTCGTACTGAGGTAGAAATTTTACAAAAAAATCCTCACCCCGTCGGGAATCGAACCCCGGGCCGGCTAGTCTGGAGGCAGACACGCTAGCACAGGTAATTTTATTTTAGTTACCCCTATTAACTATATGCTGGTATTTTACATGACAAAATTATTATGGAAATGACAATAGGTATTTGTTATTGTAAAGTATCTATGAAATTAACAAACTAGAAATAACTTCACGAAATTTTAGTGCGAATATTTAATCGCCGAAAGTGTTGCGGAGCCTGTTCTACATTGAAAAAACTTACGTCAGAGAAATTCCAGCAAGAAGTACACGAAGAGCTGTTGCACCTCGCTTTCTTCCAGAGGTATGGAATGTATACAACCTTGTACCCGATGGATTCCAGAGAACGAATTCTGTTGAGGATTGGCATAGCAAGTTCCAAAAGGCTATTGTATATTGTAACTCACCGCACCAACATTTGGAAATTAATTGAGTATTTCCAAAAAGATAGCAGGATAATAAATTAATAATTAATCAGCTTCTTGGAGGACATGTGGGTGTACGACACCCTATACAAAAAAAAAAAACGTATACTTTAAATTTACGATACAATGAGCAAATGGTATGAAATTATGTTGCCTATAGAAGAAGAGGTGAAATTCACAGATATCTGAGAGCCATCTCTTACCGGTTGAAGCTTTACCCTGAAGAGGTTGCCGATGACAATGATGATTTTGATAATTGGTGTCTGCAAATTAAGGGGTTAGGTACAGCTTACAGCAGTAATATTTTTGGAAATATTCAACATTTTTTTCTCCATTACTTTATCTAGTACAATAATGAAAATTGGTATGTGTAAAACACTGTCCTTCTGCTATATGAAAAAAAATATATATTTTTACGATTAAAGAAAATGGTGGTAGTGAAGCGTCTCCCTCATAACTCATAAACTTGTTAACTTTTTCATGTTCTCTTTCTTTTATTATATTGTTGAAACTCATGTTTACAATACCATGCTCTTTCAACTACATTCCTTAATAAATAATATTTTTTTTTGTGTTAGAAGAGAATACTGATATTTGACCATTTTTTTTAAGAATTTATTTTTTATCAGAGAATCTATCAAAGATAGAGAAGTGATTTTGCATCATATTATAGATATGAAATACATAAATACACACAAAAAAATTCATCACAGAGTGTTGGATAGTTTTTGAGTTATGAGGGAAACGCTTCATCACTGCACAGTGAACTGCCACCATTTTGAATTTTGAAAAAATATATATAAATATTTTTTTTTAATCGTAAAAATATTTTTTTCAAATAGCAGGACAGCGTTTTACACATACTAATTTTCATTATTGTACAGTAGTGGCAAAAAAACCGGACCGACCCTTGTAGCTGATTTCAGAGCCTTGTTCACTCCAGAGCACGATAGACTGGTAACTAAGACTTTTGTGATCGAATCCTTCCTGGGAAGGAAACTTTTTTTTGTTCCTTATTCAAATTTATTCCCAATACTTTTCGATTGCTGGTAAAATTCATGTTCTCGGAATAATAAGTTAATTAAATAGTAAAATATCGCTGCAATCGAAAAGTATTGGGAATAAATTTGAATAAGGAACAAAAAAAGTTTCCTTCCCACTCAGGATTCGAACCACGAAAGTCTACAAGGGTCGGTCCGGTTTTTTTTTTGCCACTATTGTACAAGATACAGTAATGGAGGAAAAAAATGTTGAATATTATTTTCCAAAATTTTATTGCTGTAAGCTGTACCTAACCTGTTAAACTAACCTATTATTTTTACTTTCTCTATATTAAATTATACAGTGAAACCTGTTCAAATCGGAACCTGAATAATCCGGAATCCTGTCTATTTCGGAACATTTTATTGGTCCCGGCGAAATTCGTATGTATTATGTGTAATTTTTCCTGAATAAAACGGAAACTGTCCAACGCGGAAACGGAAACTGTTTGCTACTGTTCAAAACGGAAATAATATTTCGGACACACTATATTTTGTAACTATATTCTGAAACAGCGTGTAATTTCAAGGAATATACGAAACATGTAGGTCACTAAGATAAAAACAAGTTTGTTTTACAAAATTTTAGAGAGTATGAGGGTGTGTTTGCCTGTCTTCTGGGTCTATTCTGCAAAGCAAGCCATTGTACTGGGAAAGAAATTACATAAACCAGAATTCAAGGCTTCTAATGGATGGCTCTTAATCCAATTACAGTAATTAATAATGTGCAGTGATATACAAAACAGTATTATAGTATAGTGTTAGATATTAAATTGAATGAGATTAGTAGAGTTTAGCAGTGTTTAATGACTGATGAATGAGTTACGAAAAAATGAGATTTTAATCAAGATGATCCACCAACGGAATAAGTGACAGAAAGCTGATTTAACGTGATTAGTGTTAAACGGAATATTTTGCACTTCTTGCACTTTGCGGTATGCCATTTGGTTTTTCATGTATAGGAATGATAAAATATTCCATTTTAATGTAACACCTGAATAATACGGAAACCTGTCCACAACGGAAAAAGAAATTAGGACCATGTCACTTCCGTCTTGAACAGGTTTCACTGTATATGTCTTAACAGTATTGAATTATGATTGAATATCACTTTCATATTTTCATAGATATAGAAATAAATTTAATGGATTTCAATTATTTCAGGCCTCTGGACATGAATTACGGGATCCAGTATGCTCATGGACTTTACAAATGTGGCCACATATGCTAATGGACATTATGTCTGTGGACAAAAAATATTGCACGTAACTACTGTGGACATTTTGTCTGCGGACAAGAAACCAGTGGACTTAGCCGTGAATCCATAAAATAACTAGGAATCTGGATTTCTTAAGGTAAATGTAGAACTGATTTCTACTTCCACTACAAACCTGCTGATAATGTTTCGCAAGGCATCAATCCCTGCAGATTATTTACAGATATGGCATGTAGATGGCATAGTGGTTTGCAAACGTGCCGACAGGTGACAGCAATCCAATGTATCAACAACCATGCAATTGCTCCAGTTAATGGTCATGGACTTTGATCAACTAAGTGAAATGGGTGATTTGCGTGTCTTGTCATTAATTTACTTCTCTAGAATATAAGGTACTAAGAAAAGTATATGTTTTGAAAGCATAAGAAAGAAGTTAAAATCTTCTATTAACTTTACTTAAATTAATACACTTAAACCAACAATAAAAATAAATAAACCCTAATACCCAAAAAAAAATAATAAATAATTTAATGATAAGGGTAAAAATCACGTAGTTACCTTGGAGTTAACGCGACAATTAATAAAATAAAAAAAAAATGAAAGAAGATTTTAGGAAATCCCAATGATTGCGTGAAATGTCTGTATCCGAATTAAAGTAATAGAATAGAATATGTATTTCGTGTATTTTATTTGATATTCATGTATATACATAACACATATATCCAATGTTTTCATAACTATTGTGTAGAGAAATGTAGTGCTTTCCAGGCTTTCCTTGTAGTATTAGTGACTTGTTCCTCCCAACCCAGTTTGTTACTTAAATATATGCCTAGGTATTTACAAGTGTTCACTTGCGGCTTTATTTATTTTACTCGGTTGTTTAACGACGCTGTATCAACTACGAGGTTATTTAACGTCGATGAGATTGGTGATAGCGAGATGATATTTGGCGAGATGAGATCGAGGATTCGCCATAGATTACTTGATATTTGCCTTATGGTTGGGGAAAACCTCAGAAAAAACCCCAACCAGGTAATCAGCCCAAGCGGGAATCGAACTCGCGCCCGAACGCAACTCCGGATCGGCAGGCAAGCGCCTTAGCCGACTGAGCTACCCCGGTGGCTTCACTTGTGGCACCGGTGTATTATTGAGTTGATATCTGAGACAAATTTCTTTATGCGTTCTACAGAAGGACATTGACTTACTTTTACTTACATTGATTTCCATTTTATTTTCTGTCGTCCAGGTTTCAATAACGTTAAATTCGTCTCAATAACGACAAATTTACCTATTACATACTAAATAATATTTATTTATCTACTGCATGACAACAATTACCGATTACCTCATTGTCATACCTCCACTTCCACCAACAAATCTCTTCCACCCAACCGTGATCAAGGTGTGAATATCGGAGCCATCAGAAAGTAGAAAGCATCAGCGAGTTTGACACGGCCTTCTAGACACGCGAATACCGCACGAACAGGCCGTAACATGTCTCCGAGGGCTCGTAACCATGGCCCCCTGTCAGTGGATTATGGGTGGCTTGGCAGTATGACACTTCGACTATTTCCATCCCAGGGGACGCCCTAGCCTTCGAGATTCACGGAAAATCACACGGAGTTAACGAGAACGAATGCCTCTGCCATTTTGAGCGTCGTCCTCCGTCCATATTCCCCATAGGCCTAATGGGTGCAGAATATATTCATTCATTCATTCATTCTTTAGTCCACACCTATGGAGTAACGGTCAGCGCGTCTGGTTGCGAACCCAGGTGGCCTGGGTTCGAATCCCGGTCGGGGCAAGTTACCTGGTTCAGGTTTTCCGGGGTTTTCTCTCAACCCAATACGAGCAAATGTTGGGTAACTTTCGGTGTTGGACCCCGGACTCATTTCACCGGCATTATAACCTTCATATCATTGAGACGCTAAATAAGCTAGATGTTGATACAGCGTCGTAAAATAACCCAATAAAATAAATAAATTCATTAATTTGTTTGTTTGTTTATTTATTTATTTATTTACATAAATCTTTAGATACTGAAATAATATAATAGACCTTGTCAAATTTAAAATAAAAGTTAGAGTTGAAAAATTCTTGTTCATCATAAAAAGATTTACTAATTAGCCAACTAGAGACGTTTTTAAATTCACTATTGCTTAAAGTAAATAAATAAATAAATAAATAAATAAATAAATAAATATGTACAGGTTTTATTAGACACTTTAATTGTCATTATTACAGACAAAACTATTAACCCCTGCAGAATTATTTTGTGAATAATGGTGTAAACCTGCTCAAAACCAAGATATTTTAGCAATGAAATATTTCACATTTTACCAAAATGTTCTTAATACTGTGGCGGTCTCTACTTGCAACATTTTATTGATATTTAATTGAGAGTCCAGGCATTTTCATTTATTTTCAGATTTTATATTTTGGATATTAGACGTGAATATCGATTACGAAGAAAGTTATTTTTGACAGACTGTGTAAGGCATTGTCCTTTTTTATTTATACTGGCATTAACCATTTACATGGAGGGGGGAAAGGAACTAACCACCCTACCCCATTACCTCCTGGCTTATTTGCCTCATGAGTGATGACTTATTGGTGTCACTTATGAGGTTCAAATCTGTCTTCAGACAGTTGACTAGACAACAACAGCAACAACCATTTACAAACAGTTTGAAACCCGAGTTCTTTTATAATGCGTGAAGGTAATGTTATGAGAAGGGATTTTATATTTTAAAAATATTTTATCCCTCCAGGTTCGTAGCTTACGAATCTTGTTTGCTGCAGAATCAGCGACCATTACAAAGCATTCTTGCTGCATGCAACAAAACTTACTAATCGCCAGTGGCGTAGCGTCAATGTAAGCTAAAAAGCTCAGCTTCCCCAGTTAATAATAATTTCATAATAAACCTGCAGTTTATGAACAAAATTATTTATTAATTTTAATAAAATTTATATTTACGCGTTAAATATTGTGATGCGGCAGCTCAGGATGATTTGTGATGCAGCAGTAAACAAGAAGCCTGCACACACCAGCTTCCAAGCAGACTGGTTTCTTCTGTGTAACCCACCCCGCAGATTTTCCATCCCTTTCTAACTAAACTACCCTGGTCGCAAGGCTCGGAAGAAGCTAGCTTTTACATTGAAAATAATTTAGTTTCCGAGTTATCCCTTTCGTGAGTTGTGTACAGCTGAAGTGTTAGTGTGCACTGTGGCTGATATAATAAATAATGAGTGAAATAACAGTTCCTGACACCGATTTACTTGAATTTTTAGGACAATTCTACTATCAAGACTGACTTACGAACAAAAGTGCGATTTAAAAAACAAATGACCGTGTCTATTTGTTAGAGATATGTGTAAACCATGAAATCATATTTTACTATGTACCATTTGAGGTCATGCCTTATTGGTGTTACGAGGTTCCAACCAATATTCGGACTGCTGGCTTGACATTGACTACTATTTATTTTAAGACTATATTTTTATAATACGTTTTCTCATATTGCATGAAAGACAACTTGAGTTAGCTTCCCCTGCTCAAAATTTCATGCTACGCCACTGCTAATCGCAGAAATTCATTATAAAAACCGAATGAAATGGCTGCAAGTTCTATTAATGTTTTGAACAAACTCACAATGAAAACTCTTTAACAAAACGAACTACAAAATTCTAATAATAATAATAATAATAATAATAATAATAATAATAATAATAATAATAATAATAATAATAATAATAATAATAAATTTATACAATAAAAGTTCAATACACCGAATGAATGAATGAATGCATGAATGAATGAATGAATCAATAGGAGGGGAAACATTTGAAAGGTGTGCGAAAATGCGTCCTTGCAAGGGAGTTTTGGGCTGAGAAAAACTGAACATGTAAGCTCTAAGGCTGTTGGCCATTTGTCTCACTCCGAATTTGACAGTTCCACTGAAGGAGCTTAAAGGCCCATTCACAATGAAAATTAAACATAACCGTAACATAAACACAAAAGTTTGCGCCCAGGCTACCAAATGGGATCATTCACAATGATTCACATAAGCATTGACATAAACATTGCCGTAAGATGTTAACATGAAAGTTTGCAAACTCCAAACTTTCATGCTTATGCTTACGTGATTTGCAAACAGAATACAATCGTGGAGCGTTGAAGTATACGACAGGATATGAGGAAATGGCGTCGTTGTTATGTTTCCATGGTTACCAAGTATGTTTGCTGTTATGTTTATGTTCCCATCGTGAATGGTGGTATGACTTCTTGATTTTACTGTAACGTTTATATTCTTAAGTTAACGCTTACGTTATGTTTAATTTTCATTGCGAATGAGCCTTTAGTCAATTAAGAAACTTTAATGAATTTGAAAGCCGAAAATGGACGTAATCTACTAGCTACTACATAGGGGGGGGGGGCGGGAAGAAGCATGACAGAACAGCAACTGGACAGCAACGCCGGAAGATGTTGATAGGGACTGCTGCAGTCCTCACAAGAGAAGGGTTCCGAGCTCTTTCGCTGTGCGAGCGACATTCGAGTAAACTCGCCTCAAGTACCAAAGGCAACATGTGGAATAGGAACCACATATTTTGCTTCTTCTAATTGTCAACTTTTAGCCCTATATTCAGCAAATATAACAAAAATAATTTATAGTAATTCTTAATGCAAAAAAAAAAAGTTATCAATTTTTTTTTATTTTTTTTTTCAACCGCTCAGTGGAATTTTAAATTATGCGGTTCTATACATAAAAGTATGTAACATATATCCTATTTCTTTCTACATTTCTATCTTATAATTTCTGAAAAAAGTGCACCCAGAATTGAGAGATTTAACATTGTAAGATACGAAAACTTTGACATCTGTCTTCTGCAGGTCATCCCATATTATTTGCAGATGACACAAGTATAGTAATTACAGCCAATAACTCCAACACATTCCAATCTTCAACAGAGGAAATTCTCTTCAAAATATGTGACTGGTTCTCAGTCAATAAATTGGTATTAAATTGTAACAAAACTAACATAATTCAATTTAAATCCCGTGCAAATTCAACGTCGCAAATTTCTAGCGCAATAATTAACAATACATCCCTATTAGAAACAACGACAACCAAATTTCTTGGTTTAAAAATCGATAATGTGTTAAATTGGAAAAATCATATTAAAGAAATTACCCCCAAACTAAATTCAGCTTGTTTTGCTATTAGATCTATGCAAAAGATAGTAAATATCAATATCTTAAAAACAATATATTTTGCATACTTCCACTCGGTAATGAGTTTTGAAATAATATTCTGGGGAAATTTTACAGATAGTAACAATATATTTCTATTACAAAAAAGAGTAATTAGAATAATAGTAGGTGCCAAATCTAGGGAATCTTGTAGGACTATTTTTAAAAAACTACAAATAATGCCCATGGCTTGTCAGTGTATCTTTTCATTAATAATCTTCCTCGTATGTAATCGTGAAAACTTTGTAACTAATTCAACAATTCATAGCATAAATACACGTCAAAAAATGACTTTCATACTCCATCGGCAAGTCTATCGTGCTATCAAAAAGGAGTGCGTTATATGGCAGTAAACATTTTTAATAGCCTCCCTATCGATATAAAAAATGAAACTCAAAACATAAAATTATTTAGGGCCAAATTAAAAAAGTACCTAATTTCTCACGCCTTCTATTCTGTAGGTGAATTCATGACATTCAATAACGCTTCATGAAATTGATACTAAAATTATATGTTGTAATAGTAGACTATATTGTAAATCTCGTCTGTATATATTTCATCTAGACCGTGACTATAAATTAAGATTTTATAATAGCATTAGCTTTTTGACTTGTTCCATATTCTAGCTGTAAGCAATGTATGAATACCATGGAATGTTAATAAATACAATACAATGCACTTTCTTATTTTTTGTTACATTTGTGCACTTTTCTCAGAAAGTATTGTACCCAGAATGCTGAAATTAATATACAACATCAATGTGATGGTATTTTACACAGGAGGCTAAAAAATTAAGATTATCTTCATATCCAGCAAAAATAAAAAAATAATTTGTTGTAATTCTTAATGCAAAAAATGTTATTAATCATTTTTTTTTATAATTTCAAGCGAAAGAATTGTCCCGGGGCCGGATATCGATCCCGGGCCTCTAGTTGAACGTACCAGCGCTCTACCGAGCTACGGTGTCGGGTCGAGTTCCTGGGTAGCTCAGGTGGTAGAGTGCTAGTACTTTCCACCAGAGGTCCCGGGATCGATACCCGGCCCAGAACAATTTTTCTCTTAAAATTATTCAAATCTGCTTTACAGAGAGCTTTACTTGAAAAACTATTTTTTTTTTGCTAACCTTTCAGTGGAATTTTAAATTTATTTAGCCGGTAGACATAACGGTATGTTACATAAGCCTTATTTTTTTCTGCATTTGTATATTTTATTACTTCTGAGAAAAGTGCACCCAAAATTTAGGAATTCAACATTGTGAGATATGGAAGTACAGACTCCCCTACTTGATATATTTTTTCTACCTCTGATTGAGGTTCTGGCTGATAAGTACATCTATTATCAGGCAGTACATCTCACTTGACGATATGTGTCAGAGGAAGAACAATTTTGTCTGTATGCATCTCAAGTCTGATTAGTGTAATAATGTATAGCTTAATGAAAGTATGCTACTTTGTATTGTATATATTTGTATAGATTTGGCCGATGAATTGTATATGCTTTAAATTGAATAGTAATCTATATAGCTCTACTGATAAATTGTTTGTGTTTGTAATTTGAAGTAGTTTGCATGATATGTATTATCAATTTCTGTATATCACAACTGGCTGAATTGTTCATGCCTTAAATTTAATTAAATTGTTTTGTATTATAATATAGCTCAACTTATGAATGATCGTTTGCGTTTGTAAATTTAATAATCTGATTGGCTATGTATTGTATACTTTTAGTAGAGCCATCGATGTTGCTCAGTCGACAGACTCGCTGGGCTCCTGATCCGGAGCTGCGTTCGGGCTTGGGTTGGATCCCCCTTTGGACTTTGGTTTCTTCGGAGGTTTTCCCCAGCCGTGGGACTGAAGCCGGATGGTCTATGGCGAGTCCTTGGCATCAACCCCTTTGATTTGATTACCTGGTTGGGTTTTTCCGAGGTTTCCCCCACCGAAAAGGCAAATGCCGGGTAATATTTTGGCGAATCCTCGGACCTCATCTCATCTCACTACATCTCGCCAAAATGTAAAAAAAATGCAAAAAAATTGTACAAAATTGTAAAAATTGTAGAAAATTACTAAATTGTAAAACTATAAAAATTTGTTAAAATTGTAATTGTAATATTGTAAAATGTTGACATGTTCCACATCTTAAAGCTTCATTGCTCATGTAAGATCTATGGAATAAAATAAATGAATGAATGAATGAATGAAGGGGAAAAGGAACTGGCCACCCTACTCCATTAACTTCTGGCTTAGTTGCCTCATAAGTGATACCTTATTGGTGTAACTTATGAAGTTCAAACCTGTCTTCGGATAGTTGACTAAACAACAACATATTTATTTAACTTGTGCCTTATGTACATTCGTGAATTTATTCCATTTATGTTTAATATGAGTTAAAAAAACGCAACGAAGAATTTATTGTTCGTATTGTAGTCAACTTTTACCAAATACGCTCGGTCAATTGACCTCTTTAAGTCCTGCATGCCGAATGAAGAAACTCCGAGAAAATAAATAAATAAAAAAATAAATAAATAAATAATAATAATAATAATAATAATAATAATAATAATAATAATAATAATAATAACGAGGCTTACCTTCCATCACAAGTACAACCTATGACTCCAGTTCTTTTCCAGTCTTGCCACTTACACAACATATTTACTACGTGTAAAAATAACACTAAAAACTTTTAATCCGATTCTACAAAGAGAGATATATTTAAAACATTGCGTCTATAACTGAATTGCAAATCCCTAACACTCATTGCAGATAATAAATACATTAAAATATCATAAAAATAACATACATTTTTAATTATAAATTATTATAATTAATCTTCTCAGTTGTTCGGTTTAAATCCCGGTTTTAATATGAAAATAACGCCGGCTTCGTTACTTTTCGTCACTCACACGCGCACGGATGTGGTTAAAAAAGCCTTCCTTATCCGAAACGTAAAAATACACACGAGAGAAAACTGAATACACTCTCTACAGTCACTTGTCTTTGATAAAACACTACAGTCATTTGTTCGGCAGTAAGCAAGAACGGTATATTTGATACTGCGCGCGCATTCAGAAACATGTGAACATCACACATAATCGCAGAACAGATTTTAATTAGTGAAAGTGAATCGCGTTGCTAAAATTCAGGCGAGCGAGACGCTATTCTTGTAAATCCCCTCGAATTGTCACCACTCCTTCCAACCGATGCATCACATGCAACTAGCGAGAGGCTAGGAAAAGCGAGCGAGAAAGAGAAACAACTGAGAAACGATGTCCGCCGCACGCCACGCGACCTTTATCTCTCTTCCTTCTCTTCTCTTCTCTGGCAGCTGTTATCTCTTTCCTTCTCGTTTCCATCGTTACGCGCCGTCGCTGCTCTTTTGTCGCATGGCGCCCAAACCGACGAGGCGCGTGTCTATACAGGCGTCGCGACGCCATTAAGGTAAGAACACATTATTATGAAATAACACAACTTGATTGAGAGCTTTTAACGTCTAGTACAACTCAATATAAAGTACGAAATTCGTCTTTAATGGATTCTAAGTGCATTAATGAAAAGAAGAGATTATTTTCCATTTCTGGGGTTTAAAATATATCAAATCTCCACAATATTTCCAAGATTGGATCTAACTTCATTTTATGGTTTCAAATCAGAAGCAGAAATGTAGGCCTATCCTATCCATTAAATGGGTAAATTCATGTAACTAACTATTCACAGAAATAGCAATGACAGTAGGAATAGCAGTAATAGCACTATTAGCAGAAGTAGAAGTAGTAGTATGTAGTAAGGTAGTAGTAGTAGTCGTAGCAGCAGCAGCAGCAGTAGATGTAGTAGCAATACTAGTAGAGGCAACTGTAGTAAAAATTTGATACCTGCAATATGACGAAAATTTTGCCAAAATACTAAATTTGTATTGGAAAAATATGAAAATATGAAATAGATACTTACTTACAAATGGCTTTTAAGGAACCCGAAGGTTCATTGCCGCCCTCACATAAGCCCGCCAGCGGTCCCTATCCTGTGCAAGATTAATCCAGTCTCTATCATCATACCCCACCTCTTTCAAATCCATTTTAATATTATCCTCCCATCTACGTCTCGGCCTCCCTAAAGGTAAATAGATACTAGAATGGTAAAATATTTTCGTTCCTAAATATTTAAAGCAGATTTATAAATTATTTTTTTTAATTGCGGTTTATTTAACGACGGTCGCAACTGAGAGGATATATCAGTCCATTTTACACAATCACTTGTATAAATACTATGTAATATTTGGCGCTAGGGGAACTTCATTTAAGTTAACCAAAATCATTCTCCTTTCTCTTAAATTTTCTAATGAGGACATTAACAAAATTTGTCTAATGGTATTGAGAGATTCATTATCCATTTTACACAATCAGTTGTATAATACTACGTAATATTTGGAGCTAGAGGAACTTCATTTAAGTTAAAAAAAAAACATTCTCCTTTCTCTTAAATTTTCTATTGAGGACATTAACAAAATTTGTTTAATGGTATTGAGAGATTCATTATCCATTTTACACAGTCACTTGTATATTACTACGTAATATATATATGTATATATATATACATATATATTTTTTACTTCATTTCGTTACTCTTCAATGTATTTTCATCTCATGTTTCTCCGAAATCAAATTGTACTTTATTTTTAAATTTATTATTGTCCCGTATTCTCTTCGCAATCATATTGTATTTTTAATTTAACCTCTGCTTTGTATTCTGGATCCTAGTGGTCAGCCGTACACGTCGCCCAGATGTCCCAAATTGTGGAATTTGTGTATATGTCAGTAAATCTACTGACATCCGCCTGTCGCATTTAAGCACTCTTAAATGCCATCGACCTGGGCCGGGATCGAACCCGCAACCTCGGGCACAGAAGGCCAGCGCTATACCGACTACGCTACCGAGGCCGACAGCAGATTTATAATTGCTTATAAAATAAGCATTTTGAGATTAACAGTTTTGTTTATATTTAATATGCTACAAAATAAAACACAATACTTTGTAGTATTATTATAGTACATTATGCAACGAGCGTATAATGGTAGTAATTAAGACGTGAGTATGTTTATGAAACAAGCGCAAGCGAATTTCATAATTTTCATACTAGCGTCTTAATTACCATTATAGGCAAGTTTCATACGACTTTTTATGCTCGACCATATTTCTAACTTGAAATTATTCATAAGTATTCATGTTATTGTTATCTGACTGGGGAGCGGAACTGACCTTGTGCAATATCTCGTAAATTGTCAGATGTGCGCAGACGCGAAAGTATTGATTTTTTTTCCGAGGAACAAATGTCATTGACCTTGATATAATCTAGAGAGTAAAATGAACATTAATCTTGATATAACCTTGAAATTGATTTAGACATTGAAAAACGAGATGACAAATTGAATTTATTTGAATATTATTTGCAATTAACGCTAATTATTATAGTAACAGAACATAACCTTCTGCGACAGGATTGGATTTCCAGCCTCCGTGACGTTTCGCTAGTTGTCTTTCGATTGCATATCCGAGAATAATCGATACTTGCGCATTCATTTTGCTATAGTGGTGTTTTTTTTGATTGGTGGAACACCTGAACTTTAATGAATAGGTGTACTTTAATGAGGTCCATTAAAGGGCTGCTACCACGTGTATAATTACCACATTTCGGCATGGTCGAGCATAACGATTTTTTTTACATGTTCTAGCTGTGAACGATGTACGAATACCATGGAATGCAAATTTATTTTTTTTTATTTTTATTTTTATTTAAATTTAAATATACAGAATAAAGAAATATAATTACAAAACAAACAAAGAGAAATACGAATAAAATAATACAAGCAATATAAAAAGAAGATACAGTAGTATTAACAAAATTTGAGACCGAATGAGCAGCGCTCGTGCTCGGTCGCAGTTCAGATATGATATTAAAATAAAAAAATAATAGTAATAATAAAAATAAATAAAATAAAATAGGAACTAAAATATAATTACAGCGGCAATGGAATTATATAATATAATATTAACACTAGAGAAGAATAATATCGCACGTGAAAAGTAGGACTAATACATATTTCAAAATTATAGAATACAAATATAATATAGGTTAATTCATACACATAGGCTATAAATTTATTTAATCAAATTGAAGATATTAACACGTTTCTAATTTTCTTGTTATATGTTAGTGGGTTACATGTTAGAAGTTCTGGGTGTATCTATTAGTCTCCCTTTAGAGGAGAGCACGGACTGGGATTGTCCTCGCACGTAGGCCGCTCGGATGGGCCCATTGTACTACCCGGAATGGAATGATGTGCATGCTCTAAGGCCCTGAACGCTACAGATTCCCCTGTGCGTCACCTCCGAACTCCCTTACAGCCTACTTGATCCCCTTACCTTTCCACGTATTCCTCACCGCGGTCTCTCAACCACAATCCCACGAGGTACCATGAGTCCAGTGAAGAGCCTACGGCAGGGATGAGACGATATTAGCTCCCAATCATGTAGAAGAGCTCGACCTTGATCACGAGCGCATAGCGCATCCAATACGTAGCGTCGTAACGCAGAGAACAGGGATGTACAGTACATGCACATGCAGCGAATAAAGGCAGTAATTATTACAATAACTTGCGTTACTAAATTTCTGGCTATGTAATAGAGCTAATTACTAAATTATTTAATCTACATGTACATATATAAACAAATCGCAATGGGAAGGGTTTTTAGGAACAAAAAGAGAAATAGGGAAAGTTAATTGTATGTAAACCATTTTATTGTTAAAGACAATTATTTCTTATGTAAATACTTCACTTCATTGGTTAGGAGAAACTAATAGGGTCTACCTGCTCGACGTGTGTGATCTCTAAGCACTTTTGAGTATTTGTTGAAAAAATAATAATGGCAATATTGATTGAAATAGAGTATATTGATTGTGTGATTGTGAACATGTAGTCCTTATTCTCCAGTCGTGATTATGTAATGAGCAAAGCTCGGAACTTGGGGACTTGTGTGTCGTGCGCATGAGTAAGGTCACAGGTACAACGAATACAAAGCTCACCCTGCAAGTGCTCAGGGACAGTCGTGTGTACTAAGAAAATGGTCACATCGAATGACAAGAAGACGAACGAAGAAACTGTGTCATGTCGAAGCCAATGACATTCAGAGAATTACAGGTAAACGGTCTGTTAGAGGAATGAGAAAATACGTGTTATTCGAATGGGTATTATAGAAGTTTGAAAATATATTTCTTAAATTTTAGGTACAGAATTTCGTGGAGGAATTCTGAGGAGATACATTATTTTCTTCGAATGGAGAGTTTATATTTTGTAAGTTGTGCCACACATAAACTAGAGACTGGAACCGGGCATTAATTGAAACACATTGCAGTCTCTTAAATCGGTGGAAAATTTGTCCATAGCCATGGATCAAGTAGTAGTGGAACCTTCCCTAGTAGTGACAGAGAAATTGAAAACTACCTATTTTAGAGAAAAATGTAGGATACTTATCTTCCTCAGATACGAGATCAGCTAGCAACTGCTGAAAATTGAACAGGAAACAGTGACAGTGAAAACATTCAGTATTTTAAGTTTGCTCCCGTCACTTCATTTGACGTGGAAATAAGTTTCTTTCGTTTCAAATCATGTTTAACTAACAGACGAAGAAGTTATGGGTTCGAAAATCTTCGAATGCATGTAGTCATACACTGTAATAAAATGTACAGAGCAGAACTGTAAATTTGATATATTTTGCATGTTTATATATATATATATATATATATATATATATGCTATAAAATTACGTGTTTCAACCTACCATAATATTATCAATATGTTGTTCCGGCCAGGAACCACCTTTATAGCAGATCTAACAGTACCTCTGTGCTGGAAGCGGGAGTTTGTTGACATTGAAGTCCGGTCGCTTAGCCACGTTCAAAGACACAAGTCCCCAAGTTCCGAGCTTTGGTAATGAGTTTTCTTAGAGTGATTTGTGAGATGCACTTAACACGAAAAAACAAATAGATTAAATTAAGATATTGAGAGCCATCGTAATTTTTGAGGTCAATCATTTAAGGGGATATGTATGACTTTTAAAACTTCCACAATTTTTGAAATGTAAACTATATAAACATATCTATAATAATATCATCTGTACAAAATTTGGTGCAATTAGGTCTAATAGTTTTGAAATTATATTTTTAAGTATATTTTATATTGACGTTACTAAATAAGCTTCTTGCATCAAAGTTTCCAAAATGTTTAGTTCATATTTTGCTCAAAATCCTGAAAATAGTTATTGGAGTAAAAGTGAATTAGCATTTTGAGCTTAGTAATAGTATGAGTTAAAGTGCAATCAAAGATAAAATATTATTCCTAAATTAAAGAAACACGTAGTCTAATAAAAGTAAATATCCAGAAACAAGCAACAAATAAAACATCAACAATACATTTAAAATAAAGAAATAAAAGGAATCTAGATACAATCTACTGACCCAAATGTAAATTAATTTATCTTCGATGTCAATTCCGAAATGAATTTATTTCTCTCTTCTCCTGAATAATGCCTATATATTTTTTTCATGTTACGTCTCATAATGGCGTTTTATGTTTTTTTTTTTTTTTTTTTTTTTTTTTTTTTTTTTTTTTTTTTTTGCAAATGATATTTTTCTTACACATCAAACACTGGACTTCATCACCATGTTCGAAGCATAAATATTGTATCTTCCACTCTTCCTTGAAAGCTTTAAGCGCTTCCGTTCCGTCATGATGCGCTGTGTTCTAAGATCTGTACATCCTTTAGCAATGTTTACAGGTAAAAGAGCTCCGCGCGCAGCGGGCATAAAAGAGCTCTCGCTCGCAATTATTAATCACCATCGCAAGACTGGCCTACGGTGCACAGCGCTACCAGCAACAACTAATGACCACATCCACAGGGTCAGCAGCCGACTCTACATTTCAGCAAGCACGAAATATGGGAAAGAAACGGAGATGACGATGAAAGAGGGAAGTGTAATGACAATGGCGAAATGAGTCCGAGGTCCAATGCCGAAAGTTACACAGTAATTCTGCTTCGAATGGTTGAGGGAAAACCTCGGGAAAAATCTCAACTTATTCCAACCAGAATTCGAACCCATGCCAGACGTTACTCCACAAAGACGGACCCCATTATAGGCATAGAGCCTGTTCTTAAGTTCTTCCGTTCAGGAACAGAAAGAACAATTTCATGGCGTGAACACTTGTTCAACAAAAAAAATTTCAGTAGTCAAAAAACTCACCTTCACACGACCGCGTCCGTATCTGTTTTGTAAATAAGCTGTTACTGTCCGAGTTTAGTGACGCAGAGATATATTGCCTTCAAAATAGCGCAGGAGATGCCGAAATCTAAACAACTGAAGATATTTATCCATGGCATTTCCTTAAGCTCAAATTAGGGACGCTAACAAAGCATGGCCCTGACACTTCCTCAGGAAGGAAACTGTCTTATCTTTCAATGTATTCTTCTGTGGACCTCGCTGTTACTCAGTAAAGCAGTATTCATTTTATCGTATCCAGGCAACGCAGTGCAAGGTAAAAGACGAAGGTGTTCCTTGTACGGAACATGACGGTCGACAAAACGATGTGCATATTGAATTACTTCCTCTTTTAAATACCAATAAGCCAATCAGAACCGGTAATTTGGTTAATATGGTGATAACGGGTGATTTAAGGTATGTCAATAGTAATATAAATCAGAAGAACTCAGAAGAAATGTAGTAAGGTAGGTGTCCCTGATATGGCCATGCTAAGGTTTGAGAATGTTTCTAGCCGCCATTTTGAAAAAAAAAATGTAAACCACTTTTTTCTTACTCGTTCTCAGTCTAATGGACTTTCTTAAAACAATTTCCTTTCCCCATAAAAAAAGCTTTAATTTTCCAAAAAGTCCCAAATTCCAAAAGTCTACCTAGTGGCCATATCAGGAACATGTGCACATGATATGGCCACCCTTGTTCCATGTTCTACATATCATGATTGTTTTCAGTTTGATAGCGCAGTTGTGCTAAAATTAAATAATTTTGGTATAAAATGAACGAACATGACACTTAATAATCTTTTTTATAATTCAAAAGTGTAGTCAAAACAGGTTTTTCCATAAAACATTAAGTTGTTTTTCTTAAAATACAAAATTTTTGCGTAATCCCAGCTATAAGGCATGTAAATTTGTGAGGTGAAAAAAAAAATAAAAGTGAAATGAACTTGATATGGCCATGGTGCATTTTATATGGCCATATCAGGAGCAGGTAAGCTTTCACGAAAATCGTTTGATTATGAACAACTCGTAAAAGATACGCCATCAACGACAACACCAATCAACAGAACATTAAAAACTGAATGGAGTACTATGGTTTTCATGAAACAAGTCTTTGAAAAACATGCATAAAACAAAGCAGACTTACCAGACAAAAATAAGAAGAGGTCACATGAAAACCGTAAAACAGGCAACTGACGCCATATTGCTCAACCTGACTGGACGGAAAACGATCAAGTGACATACCAGGATGCCCTTTCACTGGATCCTGCTGCAATTTAGGGAATTTTTTGGTTAACTAACTCACAATAGGGGGATGCCCATATCGGGAACATGGCCATAACATGAGCACCCACCTTACATAGGTGGCAAATTCAGTAATACTGTAACATATTCAAAGATGATAACTTATTTTCAAACCAGAGAAACTATGTGATGATAATGTTGGGTGACCAGAAGTCCTCTTTTGTCCGGACATGTCCTTCTTTTTAGGCCTCTGTCCGGGATCCAGACGGATTTTTTAAAAATCAGGAAATGTCCTCCTTTTCGTAACTTGTATGCCTGATATTTTGAAATTATCTAATTTGACGCCATTTTCAAATAATTTGCCTGTAGGTGGCAGCAGCATCGATGGAATATACTCTTTGCCAACGATCACAACTCTCTTTGCTCCTCCTTGTTATGGTCGTTGCTCACAGGTAGCTAGTAAAGCGAGCGATCGAGGTGCGAATATAAATCTAAATAGATATTTTCTGCCCTCTTTAATAATTATAGTACCCTTGACTTTCGTATATAGCTAACTGTAAAATCATTATTAAGTTTTTTTCGTAAATGTTTTGTAATAAAAATAGATATTAACATACTTTTAAACATGATATAAGCCTAAATCTGTATTGTAAATATTTTGTAATAAAATAGGTATTGACGTAATTTAAAGTATAATATAGTCCCAAGCTTAAATCTAAGTACATATGTTCTGTCCTCTTTTTTCGAACAATGTCCTCCTTTTTGAAGCTTTGTGTCCTCTTTTTTTATCGATGTGAATCTGGTCACCCTATAATGTAATTGTAATTCTTTATTTAACGTTCCTCTCATGGCCGATTTCACCAACATGTTACTAATCCACAGTTAACTAATTGTAATTTAACTTAAATACGGAAGTTAAGTCATATTTAATTCGTTTACATTTCACCAAATTAATACGCATTTAAAATAAAGTCAATTTAGTTCCCAATTAAGTCATCACGGCCTTCGTAATAACAGTAAAATCGTAATTCCGAAGGCCATGTGCCTTGTTAATGTAGGCAGTGATCTTTATAGTGAGTTCATTTGTTATATTACAACAATAAAATACCACCATAAACAGAGGTAACCTCAAAACTTATTAAAATAATGGAAAAGAAAAAGATGGGCAGACTTTAGAACAAAAGAAGAAAGGTTGAAAATAAGTACAAAGACATTTTAATGCAAAAAAATCCTCATCCCAATATCTTCAGCAATATTGAAGACAAAACGGGATAATATGAAAGTATATACAAGGAAATATCATGCAAGAAGCAAGAATGGAAAGACTTCATGGATTTGCCCTATTTCAATGCCTTCAAATGTAATATTAGGCTTACATGATAAATTTTTTATTCATATTTCTTTAGTTGCCGTATTTTAGGCAACCGAAAGTGATTAAACGTTACTTCAGTAAATGTATGATTTAAATAATATTGGTAAGTAACTTAACTGTCAGTTGAAAATTCTAAATCACCTTCTGTACTATTCAAAATATACAATATTTACGTTTTTCTTGGCCTGAACCGCAATTGCAAATCCTTTTTTGTCCATTGTATTAAAATAATCTTCTCCTTCGGAAATTATCTTCGCCCATCTTGGTCAGAAATCATAATCTTCAAATATCAAGCCCATCATTGTCCTCGCCATGATGAAAGTCATTGTCGTTAATGCAGGATTAATTATTTAAATAACCAAATATTGACCAGTTCACTTAAATGTAGTTTAACGAGAGCTTAAAGTCCAATTTACGTTGGTGAAATGCATTGTTCATTTAAGTATCAATTAAAAGGACTTTAGGGGAGGTAAGGGCAAGTTCGGCATTAGGGGCAACTTCGTCATAGCACTTGTTTTGAAGACCTGAGCAAATAGGGTCTTGTTTAGAGGTTACCGTGGTGAGAAAACATGGCCGCGAGCTGTGAATAACGCTTGTATAGTATGGAGAGATATTTGCAGTTATGACAGGTAAATATATTTTTTTTAACTCATGGCTTATTATAATTATGATATTGAAAGTCTTAAGGAACACGTAATGAGAACACTGTCGATATTAGTGAGTGGCATCATTATTTAGAATGACTAAATCTGTATCAGATTATGAGCTTGGCAAGGCGGTTGAAAGTCTCTAATAGGGGCGCTGATTAATCATTTTTTTCCCGCCAATTGGGGCGACTTCACCAGTAAGCTGCCGATGTTGTCCCATGGAAAGAAAGAAGAATATAGGGTTCTGTATTGTTTGTTGACTATATATAATAAGTAATTATGACATTTAAAGTAATTTAAACCAATTATTCATTTCAGTTGTCTATGTATTACCGGTAAAATAGTTCGAAATTCCAAGAGAAAAAATGAAACAAATATGATCAGGACGCACTCAAGAAAGCTCTATGTGAGCATAAAGAAAGGGCGATAAGCCTGTCATCGGTCGAAAAAAAAATATATATATATATACAGAATGTTTCAAAAATACGGGGCATAATTTCAGGTATGTATTTCCCACATGTAGACAATCAAAATAGTTCATTACAACATGTGTCCGGAAATGCTTCATTTCCGAGTTATGGCCTTCACAACATTGAAATTCACCGGAACTTTTTCTTTCCGCAGGTCGTTGTCATTAAAGAAGATGTTCAAAATGTCCACCTCCTGCTTGAATACAGACCTCACATCCATGTCTCATTGACCTGCGAACACGATCCCAAACTCCAGGAGTATTGCGTATGTCCTCAGAACATGCCACAATTCGATTCCGAAGGGATTCCAAATCAGGCACCGGAGACGAATAAACGAATGATTTTAAATGGCCCCACAAGTAGAAATCGAGAGGGCTCAGATCACAGCCTCCAGAATCTCCTCCTGTACTTCTGGAGTTGTAGATCTTGGTCGTCCCCTTCCCAAACCAGGAGAGTTAAATTTTCCATACTCGCACCGACGGTAATGGAGACGTACAAATGTCTTCCGATCTGGACATTGTCGCTGTGGGTACCTCTCCTGGTACAAACGACGAGCCAGCGCAGCATTTCCTTACAGTACATGAAGTGTATCTCTGCCAGCTCTTGATTTGAATACATGTCGCACAGTCTAACGCCTACACAACACTGAATGTAACCTTCGCCTCGGAATGAACTGTCAGAGTGCCCTCTTAATGTCTCCTTTGACGGCAACGACCTGCGGAAAGAAAAACGTTCCGGTGAATTTCAATGTTGCGAAGGCCATAACTCGGAAATAAAGCATTTCCGGACACATGTTGTAATGTACTATTTTGATTGTCTGCATGTGGGAAATACATACCTGAAATTATGCCCCGCATTTTTTAAACACCCTGTATATATAGGCCTATATATATGTATATAGAGTGCCACGAATTACACTTCATATTGGCTGAAAGTAAATCTTCCAGCACCAGGTGTACAAAATAGTCAGGCTTAAAAGAGGGTTTGCTTCAGATATAGCTGACAATTTGAAGCAGCATGCAACCAATCTGAAGAAAATGTTTTTCGGTAAGTCTGGAGTGGAATTTCGAAGATTAGCCTTCAAATTCGCATAATTCAATCATATAGAGCAGGGATGCAAAACTGTGCTACAATTGTTGCAGACGTCACAAGCCGAAACACGTAACTCATCCCTTCCCTTCAACTCTCACGTCATTGTAGGGTAGAGAGAAGAGAAATGTGTGCTTGCCAAACGCCACAGAAACGTTACTAAAGGCTCCGGCCTTATGGACGAGGGAACAAACTCTTTCCCCAGGCTTGTACCACTCTCTTCCCCAGTTCCGCAACCCTGATATATAGCACCCTTTCAACACAAACAAGAAGATGGCTGGGCCTGCCTGACTTGAGGCTTTCATGAAGTCAGAAAATTGTTTAAAGAAAAAATACAAGATTAGCCACACAGAATTAAACATAACACTGACAACGAAAAAAAAAAACATTTTGCATATATTGCAGCGAACAATATGAACATACACAGGAAGAATGGACTACTTGCAAAGAGTGAAGTTATGGGCGCAGGAATAGGTACAGATATGGGAAATGTATTTGGATTCTTCATTTGTGATATGTGCAGATGTTAAATTTAGCCCTATGATTGTTTGTTATATTGTAAATCAAATCTGAACCTGGAAATATGTTTTTTGTTGAGGATATAAATATTGACGAAGTTGCCCCACATTATGGGGCAACTTCGGCAGATGTAGCATCTTTAATTTATTTTTGTGTTTAATTCAATGCTTCACTTTTTGCAAATTCTAATCCATATACATAATATAAATATACCACGTGGATTTATTATTAAAATTTTGAAACATAAATTGCTTAGTGAAATCGGCCTTAAACTACAAAGGTTTTTCAGGTACTACAAGATAATAACTGTAATTGTAATTCTTCATTAATGTCCTTTCTACACTTGGGATCCTCTTCAGAAATCATGAGATAATAATTGCAAAAAGTAATAACTGTTTACTGAACGCACACACACATCAATAGCTTGTTACGTGAAGCAGAATAGCGGGTGCAGCTCAAAGCCATCATATGATGTGCTTCATATGCAGCTAACGAACTGCCTCATTACAGCAGGCCAAGATAATAAATCGAGCTGTCTGAGGTGCCGATATGATTCATTTGAAGTCTCGGCGTAGTGGCTATGTCTCAGACGATTAAACGTTACCTAGGCAACGCGTCTTTAAATGTATTTCCTGGTATTCAGCAACCAGTACTGCAACATAATGTATTCATGTAAGAGCTGGGTATACGAGAAATTCTCTGCACAATCGCGTTAAATCAAATCCATACTAATGTTCAAATGTGGTTGACGAACGTGGATCTTAAGGCAAGACAGACTACAGAAGCAACAAATAAGGTTTTCTTGTCCTCTAGTACAAGTCATTGGGGACAAACAGAAATGGAACAGGATCTAAAAAAAAAAAGGAGCGATAATGATACAGTCATTTGTTTAGATAACCATAGTTACACTCATTCAATTTAGGTTTAATAAAGATATGATATTAAAACATGTGTTCATTTGTTTTGATATATAACCATGACTACAGTAACAGATTAAAACTTACTTTGTGCGAGATCGTGCGTATTTGCTTGTTTTCCGCACAGAACCAATACGCGGTAAGTGTGAAATACCACATTCAGTATTCCCAACCTAACACACATAACAATTTCCCTCTTCTTACCGCTTAAGCGCGACATTCATTTTACTGCTTTAGGCTTTTAACATATTATTTTTAGAGACGTTTAACATAGTAATAATTATAAATTGGAAACTTATCACTGCAATTTCACCTAAATTGCACTGTTAATTATTGTTTTTAAATATTTGCAAAAATTAAGTAAAGTCTACTACTCCACGAAAGCTATTGTATTCCTGATACAAGTAACATTAAGGAAGCCGTAAAAAAAATCCCAGATGCCGATGTTATTACTGCAATATGTTATATAAATAATATTGTTAAAATATTAAAATTAAAAATAAATCAGTACATAACCTTACCGTTTGTTTTAAGTTCGCATTTATAGACTGGGGGGAAAAAAGACAGACGTATTTCACGGCCTGCTGGAGTATAGTAAACACAGAAAACATTTTATAGCAACAATGTTGAAGAAAGATGTTTTGGTTTTCCGAAGTTGCCGTCATTAAACAGAAACCAACATGGAGATTTCATTGCAACTAATTAGAAATTCGTCTCTCAGGTATGTAATAAACGATCTTCGCACAAAATAATGTACGATACACGAGCGGTATGTTTGTTTTCATGTTCTCGGAAATTAAAAAAGCTCAACTACGTTTCGCTTTTTCAATCTTTTCCTCGAACATGAAAAAGTCAACATACCGCTCTTGTAACGTATATTACTATTTTATACAAAAAAGAGGATATGTCTGTGCTCATTTGTTTAGATAAGGAATCATAGCTACCTTCATGTATAGTCCGGGTCAGCTTACTTCATACCCTAAGGGTGAAACCTAACCATTTTTCCCCCATTACTACATGTGCTAGTGGATTATGGTGATTTTCTAGTTTGCAGGTTGAATTTTCTTTTGTCAATTTCGTTTCGAATTTCGATATTGACAAATACTACAAATGGTAGTGATTTTGTAACTAGTATGTTGGCAGCTGAGACAAATATCGACAATATTTGTCGGTACTGGAGTTCCATGAAATTGAAATTGTACTAGATTTCCGAGCCTGTTACTGGAAACTAGTGAAATTTGAACATACTAATAATTAATAATATCAGTATTAATATTAATACATAATAGTTATTTTATGTGTTGCGTTGTGGTTATAATTCAAGACTATAGTCAGGTAAGTTTTCGGAGTTATAGTAGGCTAATAATAATTTCACGTGATCAAACAAAATACATTTTTAGGTTAGGTCTCATGAGTCAATTGTTTAGTCAAACCAATGAATTTCGTATTGCCAGACAAAATACTTGACATGTTGATCCCTTTCTCGTATAGTTTGACTACGAAAATATGTTATAAATTATTTAATTATTTAGAATAACCTTCCAACGGGAAGTAAATAAGTCATTTAGTACGAAGGATCGTGTGCTATCTGGTAGCAGTTGGTAACACTGACAAGACGGCAATATTTGCTGTTTAGGAACTGTTCTTATGTGACCCTCACTATAGTACGGTTCAATTGAAGTTTTATATAAAAGGTGACGATGAAGATAAGTTCATTTGTTTAGAAAAACAAGCATATGTGCATTCATAGAGTTTTCTTTATTTGATCGGTTACATACTTACAGCTTTAAGAAACCCGAATGTTCATTGCCGCCCTCACATAAGCCCGCCATCGGTCCCTATCCTGAACAAGATTAATTCAGTTCCTAACATCATATCCTACCTCCCTCAAATCTATTTTAACTTTACCCTCCCATCTAGTCTCGGCCTCCCCAAAGGTCTTTTTCTCTCCGGCCTCCCAACTAACACTCTATATGCATTTCTGGATTCACCCATAAGCGCTACATGCCCTACCCATCTCAAACGTCTGGATTTAATGTTCCTAATTATGTCAGGTGAAGAATACAATGCGTGCAGTTCTGCGTTGTGTAACTTTCTCCATTCTCCTGTAACTTCATCACTCTTAGCCCCAAATATTTTCCTAAGCACCTTATTCTCAAACACCCCTAACCTCTGTTCCTCTCTCAAAGTGACAGTCCAAGTTACACAACCATACAGAACAACCGATAATATAACTGTTTTATAAATCCAATTTTCAGCTTTTTCGAAAACAGACTGGATGTCAGAAACTTCTCAACCCAATAACAGCAGTCATTTCCAATATTTATATTGCGTTTAATTTCCTCTCGAGTGCCATTTATATTTGTTAGTGTTGTTCCAAGGTATTTGAATTTTTCCTCCTTTTCAAAGGATAAATTTCCAATTTTTATATTTCCATTTCGTACTATGTTCTGGTCACGAGACATAATCATATAGTTTGTTTTTTCGGGGTTTACTTCCAAACTTACCTCCTTACTTGCTTCAAGTAAAATTCTCATGTTTTCCCTAATCGCTTGTGGATTTTCTCCTAACATATTCACGTCATCCGCATAAGCAAGCAACTGATGTAACTCGTTCGATTCCAAACCTTCTCTATTTTTCTGGTCTTTCCTAATGGCATATTCTAGAGCAAAGTTAAAAAGCAAAAGTGATGGTGCATCTCCTCGCTTTAACGCGCATTAAATATAGCTATACAATTCTTAATTGATTTTTATTGAAACATGACGATGAAGGTACTTCATTTGTTTAGACAAGATAAACAAACATTTTCATAGTTACGGAGTTTATTTGAATTTGTATTAAAATAGTATGACGCAAAATATAGTGAACTGGCTTAGAAAAATCGTTGCTATGGAGATTTAATTCAATTGTTTTCAGAGCTACTGTAAACGAATATAGGGCTACTCACTTTCACGGAATGTTACGTGCATTCCAAACGCGGTTTCTATTTGATTCGGCGTGTCAGTTGCAGATAAACAGGTAAACGACCATTGTCTCTGCCCAGAACGCATTACCACACATACCTCAACCCACAAAAAGCTCAGAAATGTTGCAATGATATTGCAACTAGGCACATCAAATCTGTTTGTAGCGACTTGCTGTAATCTGGCCAATACCGCCGATTCCCCCGCTAACCCACTTTCATCAGGTCTATCTCCGCCCACGTCAACTTGCAACATTCTCGGAACTCTTCCGCTTCCACACCAAGCTCTGTTTACACCAGACCTAAAATATGTCGCGTTTGTATTCGGTGTTATTAAGTTTTGACGTCAAACGTTTATGTTCGAGCTACAAGAGAGAAAAACTGTAACGTTTGACTTGAAAGGTTTACTCTTATGCCATTCGTTGTACCATGGAAACAGAAGTGTAAGATGAACTTCGTGTCTAATGGTTTATCATGCGGTTCATCTCGCTCCGTTCTCTACTTAACGTGCCTCTAGATTTACCACCCAGATTTAACCTACACATAAATCTTTATAATTTGAGCTGACGGAGCTGAACTCGGTTACTGGCGGCCTGGAATTCAGCATCGGGAATAACTTGAGAAGCGAAAAAGACTTATTGGTTGTTCGGGGCTCCTGGTTAATGTGTTATAAAGTAAGATTCTGCGGAATTATAAATATGTATAACTACTGATTTATTATTTGAATTATAGTGACAGCGAGATGTGTTATGTCGACGAAGTTGTACTTTATACTAGCAGTGAAAAGTATCGAAGTCACAGTGACATCAGTTATAGTGCCAATGAAACGTGTTCTAGTGCTAATGCAGTGACTGAGATGGAAGTAAAATGAGTGTGTTAAAATGTACGTGTGCATGTATGAATATATGTGGAGACAGAATGAATTCATGTGTAAATTATTAAGTTGGTTTATAATTAAGTTGATATAAAATTAATAAAGTTTATGTGTTCTTAAACGCATTAAATTAATGCGTAACTAATTTCTACAACTATTAAGTTTATATGGTATTATTAAGTTGATTTATAAATAAGTTGATATAATTATGAAGTTTATGTGTTATTATTAAGAAAATGCAATTACTTGGTATAATTATTAACTTACTGTGTTATTATTCAGTTAATGCGTAACTAATTTATACAATTACGAAGATAATGTGTAATTGTTAAGTTAATGCGTAATTAATTTATACAATTACGAAGATAATGTGTAATTGTTAAGTTAATGCGTAATTAATTTATACAATTACGAAGATAATTTGTAATTATTAAGTTAATGCGTAATTAAGTTATACAATTACGAAGATAATGTGTAATTATTAAGTTAATGCGTAATTAAGTTATACAATTGCGAAGATAATGTGTAATTATTAAGTTAATGCGTAATTAAGTTATACAATTACGAAGATAATGTGTAATTATTAAGTTAATGCGTAATTAATTTATACAATTACGAAGATAATATGTAATTATTAAGTTAATGCGTAATTAATTTATACAATTACGAAGATAATGTGTAATTATGCAGTTAATGTGTAATTAATTTATACAATTACGAAGATAATGTGTAATTATTCAGTTAATGTGTAATTAATTTATATAATTATTCAGTTTATGTGGTATTAAGTTAATGTGTAATTACTTGATATGGTTATGAAGTTAATGTGTTTTTTAGTTAATATGTAATTAATTGCTATAACTACGAAGCTAATGTGTTATTATTAAATGAATGTGTAATTAATTTATATAATGTGTTGTTAAGTTAATGTTTAATTAATGTACATAATTATTAAGTTTATGTGTTATTAATTGATTATTAAGTTTATGTGCTATTATTAAGTTAATGTATAATTAAGTGATGTAATTTTTTAAGTTAATGTATAATTAGTTGATATAATTCTGAATAATAATTTAATAATAATTTATTTATTAGGTTTTTGGATCACAATTAAGTTGATATGTAATTAATTGACGTAAGTAATAAGTTTATATGCTATTATTAAGTTTAAATGTCATTAGTTGATATAATTATTAAGTTGATGAGCTATTATTAAGTTGATTTACGATTAAGGTGATATAATTAAGTTGATGAACTGTTATTAAGTTGATGTGTGATTAAGCTGATATAATTATTAAGTTGATGAGCTATTCTTCAGTTTCTGTGTGATTAAATAATACTAAGTTAATGAGTAATTACTTAAATTAACAAGTAATTATTAAATTTCACATGTAAATAATGAAGGTGACATTTCCAAAAGTAGATGACAAGAAATTAATTTACTTGAAATAAGATGACAGGTGATAAAACACACTTATGTTGGTTTAAGCTTCGAACTGTTTTCTAGGTTGTAATGAAAGCGTTAAGGTACAAATTAGGTTTACTTTAACTAATTAGATTTATTTTAAATTATGCTCTTCACTTAGCACGAGTGTGCACTCTTTCTGGGGTTGCTAGAGTGATTTAAATATATATATATATATACATATATATATATATATATAACAGTTATGTATCTTTATTCTACCAATAAAAATTATTATAAACAATACATACGCTGCACACAAACATAGATATGATGATGATGATGATGATGATGATGATGGTGATGGCGGTTTGTTGGTGGTGACGGTGACAATAATGTTCTTGCTCGTGTTCAGAAACCTCTGAGTTATAAATCCATATGTTTGTTGGCAAGTCAATCAACATTCACAAACTAACTGACTGTGATGGGAGGTACAGTCGATGTACTATATGTTTAACCCTTATTTCAAGAAATGCAGGAAATCTATCGGCAAGGTCAGCAAATGTCCTTTCTTTTACGTAAGCAAGATAATGCGAGTTGGGCAGTCATCAGATATAACTGGGTGTGGTTCCAATTGTAGCTTGATGCATTGCATCATGAAGAAACCGACTCGCCCGCTATCTGCAGTGAACAGGACGAATCAAAATTACATATATCAAAACTTGATCTGCGTATTGTTACAGATCTCCTAGTGCACCGGATCTCCACCATGAGGACCATAGTTCTAGACCCAGTAGAATTCGTGGTTTAGAAGATCTTTGCATAAATAAGATCCAATAAGTAGAATATACACAGTCTGGCAGAGAAAGAGCGATTATAAATCTTGGTTATTGACTCAAAAAATTATTTTTTCAAAACGATATAAGTATTATTTTTGTGTTTGCATTTTTTTATGTGTGCTATATCATAGGATGGAAGAGAAGGCCTTATGGCCTTAATTGTGTCAGAATAAATAAATAAATAAATAAATACATCTTTAAGCAGGTTATTTTACGAAGCTGTATTAAATTTAGCGTCTGAATGAGATGGTGATAATGCCGGTGAAATGAGTCCGGGGTCCAGCACCGAAAGTTACCCAGCATTTGCTCAAATTGGGTTAAGGGAAAACTCCGGAAAAAATCTCAAGCAGGTAACTTGCCCCGACAGGGATTCGAACCCGGGCCACCTGGTTTCGCGGCCAGACGCGCTACCGTTACTCCAGAGGTGTGGACTAAATAAATAAATAAGTGAGAACATGCCACTTATTTTTTTGAAAAGACGTCCTTTAAGTGACTATACCTGGTAAGGTTCATCTTGTCTCAGTAGCAATAAAACCAAGTCCCTTCAAATGAGGGTGGAGATTATAGGAGGGTTGTAAATTTTCAGGGTTACTTTCAAAACCTTGTTATTGTGCAGGTTACCGGAACTCAATTTCTTAAAAGACAAGCTCAGTGACGGAACTACACAGTACGAAGAGAGATATTTTGTAATTTATTTTGCGCTACAGAATGTATCAACTAGTCCCTTCCGCCACTGGATGGATGGACGGCACCGCTCCACTCCCCCACTGCCATAACGATACAGACGAAGTAAGACATATCTCCTTTCTTTCTCTTTTCACAGTGAGACAAGATACATCACACAGACTCTACCACTGATAGCAAACATTCTCACGGGGGCAGATAAAAAAGTTATTTTTTTTTTCTCCCACCATGTTAATAATGTCAAAAGAAGTACTCGATTGCAGTTATGAGGACCGTAAAAAAATCAGTTTCCTTGGGACCGTTTACAGAAATAAAACCATTTCATTGGAAAAAATTATTGGAACAGATACAAAAACTGTTGAGATATTTTTCAACATATTTTCCACCGTAATTGAGACATTTATCATATCATGGGATCGAGAGAGGTGCAGACGGTTGTCACACACTGGTTCCGATCCCAGGCGGCAAACGTCTACGACACAGGGATATAAAAATTCATTCCACTGTATGACAATGTCTCAATTCCGCGCGGATATGTTGAAAAATAGCTCAACAATTGCTGTATCTGTTCCAATAAATCTTTCCATGATATTGTATTTCCTTTATGTAAATGGTCCCAGGGAAACTAATTTTTTTACGGCCTTCGTAATTGCGCTCGAGTGGCCAAAATTTGTATAAGCACTTGTTTTGACATTATTAACATTTTGGAAGAAAAAAAAAATAACTTTTTTATCTACCCCATGAGAATGTTTTCTTGTGAGTTGAAAATGTGCTTCGTCAGACATCCACAAAGTGTTAATGAAGTGTTCATCTTCATCCATGCGATATAAAATCTCCTCAGAAAACGCCATTCGGTTGAGAATATCGCGATGTTTTAATTAAGTATCACTGAATTTTCTATGGATGAAAATGTAAACCCATGAGCAGATGGGACAGAATCAAGGCGTCATAAAATAATAAAATTAGTAGGTGTTTTAGTAAAATTAGTATACAAGTTTTATTCACATTCAAAGAAAACTTGTTTGTATTTAACTAACTTTGAAAAATAATAATACCTGCCTCATACTCTTCAAACAATTCTTCAATACAGTCAGTAATATAAAATACATTAGTGCCATCTGCAAAATGAGTGACAGTTCCGTTTAAATGAAGGAATTTTATGACAATGACGTAAATAAGAGAAGACGTCCCAAAATTGATCCTTGCGGAACACCACATAATAAGAAAGTATGATTTTCCAAATTATCCACTGAGAGATATTGATACCGCTAAATCAACATGCTCTACATTCAGAAAAATATGTGGTACTGTATGTAGTTAATAAAAACTTTTATTCAGCGGGCTAAAGCAGGGAGATGCACTATCACCTTTACTTTTTAACTACGCTTTAGAATATGCCATTAGGAAAGTTCAGGATAACAGGCAGGGTTTGGAATTGAACGGGTTACATCAGTTTCTTGTCTATGCGGATGACGTGAATATGTTAGGAGAAAATACACAAACGATTAGGGAAAACACGGAAATTTTACTCGAAGCAAGTAAAGCGATCGGTTTGGAAGTAAATCTCGAAAAGACAAAATATATGATTATGTCTCGTGACCAGAATATTGTACGAAATGGAAATATAAAAATTGGAGATTTATCCTTCGAAGAGGTGGAAAAATGCAAATATCTTGGAGCAACAGTAACAAATATAAATGACACTCGGGGGGAAATTAAACGCAGAATAAATATGGGAAATGCATGTTATTATTCGGTTGAGAAGCTTTTGTCATCCAGTCTGCTGTCCAAAAATCTGAAAGTTAGAATTTATAAAACAGTTATATTACCGGTTGTTCTGTATGGTTGTGAAACTTGGACTATCACTCTGAGAGAGGAACATAGGTTAAGGGTGTTTGAGAATAAGGTGCTTAGGAAAACATTTGGGGCTAAGCGGGATGAAGTTACAGGAGAATGGAGAAAGTTACACAACGCAGAACTGCACGCATTGTTTTCTTCACCTGACATAATTAGGAACATTAAATCCAGACGTTTGAGATGGGCAGGGCATGTAGCACGTATGAGCGAATCCAGAAATGCATATAGAGTGTTAGTTGGGAGACCGGAGGGAAAAAGACCTTTAGGGAGGCCGAGACGTAGATGGGAGGATAATATTAAAATGGATTTGAGGGAGGTGGGATATGATGATAGAGACTGGATTAATCTTGCACAGGCTAGGGACCGATGGCGGGCTTATGTGAGGGCGACAATGAACCTTCGGGTTCCTTAAAAGCCATTTGTAAGTAAGTAAGTAAGTAAGTAAGTTGGTAGTTTGGAAGAAAACGCTGGACATACCCATGTGCATTCGGCTCATAAGTGCCACTTAGAGATTATAGTAGATACATGAGACGCGCCAAATAACGTATTCAATATGAGGAGTATCGGTAAATAGCATTTTCCTTGATTTTTCCCTGCTTCAAGTAATGAGAACGTATAAAGACATTCCATGTGGCATCAGCTTGGGGCCTTGAATCGAAATAGGAATCTGCTCCACTCCTTTCTGCCCCTGACTGTGGGGCGGGGGTTAAAATCGATAACCATTGCCAGCTAATAATCTACGCCAACTCAACTGAAATGATGAGCAGTCAGTTTTTGCGCTCCGTGGGGAATCACAGCATTTTTCACATAATAACGTCCACCGCCTTGGAAGGCACTGATATCACGGAGCGTTACCCCGGCGACAACGCACGGCTCCGAAAAAAATCGCATTAACATAAAGTCATCAAGTATAAAATTTTGTACAGGCGGGCCTTGCGCTCTGGTTATTTCACTTGCATTTTTAATAAAACAAGTACAGTCACTGTCACAAGAAATGTGGCACTTATGGGCCCAATGCATGACTCTCATTCCTTTAAGAACTTATTTAGTACTTCTTAATGGAAATTCAATATTTGACAATATCTCCGTCCAGATGGGATCTGTTTATTTCATTTGTACTTTAAAGAAGATGACGTAAATATGTTAGAAAAAAAAGTGATAGCGTGAAACTCTTATGCTGGTCGCGATTATTGCCAACATGGTTGGGATATGAAATGAAAGTTTGATATTTCTTTTCATTTCTGTCTTTATATTTTCCGCATTTAAATTTAACAAGGCGGAGCCTTCTCGTTAACTACTTCATAATCGCTTCCTCATTCCATGAGGCCTAGTCTCCAGACAACAATGCAATTGACAGTCGAAACGATTCACACATCAATATGACGCCAATGAGTTGTTTGAAATTGTAATGGATAACAATAATAATAATAATAATAATAATAATAATAATAATAATAATAATAATGGTTTATTTTAACTGGCAGAGTTAAGGCCATTCGGCCTTCTCTTCCACTCAACCAGTGCGGTACAAAAATACAAAATTACTATATTGCTAAGGAGTAAAACATAATTAATACAATACAATACATAACAATTCACCTTCCCAACACTCCAATGAAATAATTATGTACTAATAATAATAATAATAATAATAATAATAATAATAATAATAATACCTAATAAGTTACTACAGAGAATTGGATTCACATGGAAATTAATACCACAGTTAAGAACTTCAGAATTGGAATTGTAGAGATGTTTTGGATTTCAAATAAAAGTTTGATATTTCTTTTCATTTCTGTCTTAATATTTCCACCATTTAAATGTAACAATTCGGAGCCTTTTCGTTAACTACTTCATAATCGCTTCCTCATTCCATGAGGCCTAGTCTCCAGACAACAATGCAATTGATAGTCGAAACGATTCACACATCAATATGATGCCAATGAGTTGTTTGAAATTGTAATGGATAACAATAATGAGTTACTACAGAGAATTGAATTCACATGGAAATTAATACCACAGTTAAGAACTTCAGAAATGGAATTGTAGAGATGTTTTGGATTTCAAATAAAAGTTTGATATTTCTTTTCATTTCTGTGTTAATATTTCCACCATTTAAATGTAACAATTCGGAGCCTTTTCGTTAACTACTTCATAATTGCTTCCTCATTCCATGAGGCCTAGTCTCCAGACAACAATGCAATTGATATTCGAAACTATTCGCACATCAATATGACGGCAATGAGTAGTTTAAAATTGTAATGGATAATAATAATAAGTTACAACCGAGAATTGGATTAACTTGGAAAGTAATACCACAGAATTGGGATTGTAAGGATGTTTTGGATTTCAAATAAAAGTCTGATATTTCTTTTAATTTCTGTCTTCATACTCCCAGTATTTAAATTTAACCAGGCGGAGCCTTCTCTTTAACTACTTCATAATCGCTTCCTCATTCCACGAGGCCTAGTCTCCAGACAACAATGCAATTGACAATCGAAACGATTCACACACCGATATGACGTCAATGAGTTGTTTGAAGTTACAATGGATAACAATAGAGAATTGGGTTAATTTGGAAAATAATACCACAGTTAAGTACTTCAGAATTGGGATTGTAAGGGTGTTTTGGATTTCAAATAAAAGTCTGATATTTATTTTCATTTCTGTCTTCATACTCCCAGTATTTACATTTAACAAGGCGGAGACTTCTCGTTAACTACTGCATAACTGCTTCCTCATTCCACGAGGCCTAGTCTCCAGACAACAATGCAATTGACAGTCGAAACGATTCAAACACCGATATGACGTCAATGAGTTGTTTGAAGTTGCAATGGATAACAATAATGAGTTACAATAGAGAATTGGATTAATTTGGAAAGTAATACCACAGTTAAGTACTTCAGAATTGGGATTATAAGGATGTTTTGGATTTCAAATAAAAGTCTGATATTTCTTTTCATTTCTGTCTTCATACTCCCAGCATTTAAATTTAACAAGGCGGAGACTTCGTGTTAACTACTTCATAATCGCTTCCTCATTCCATGAGGCCTAGTCTCCAGACAACAATGCAATTGACAGTCGAAACGATTCACACATCAATATGACGCCAATGAGTTGTTTGAAATAATAATAATAATAATAATAATAATAATAATAATAATAATAATAATAATAATAACTTATTTACTTACAAATGGCTTTTTAAGGAACCCGCAGGTTCAGTGCCGCCCTCACATAAGCCCGCAATCGGTCCCTATCCTGTGCAAGATCAATCCAGTGTCTATCATCATATCCTAATCCCACAAATCCATTTTAATATTATCATCCCATCTACGTCTCGGTCTCCCCAAAGGAATTTTTCCCTCCGGTCTCCCAACTAACACTCTATTATGGATTCGTAACAAGCTGTTGTTTACGGTGATGGGTTGTTACCCTTTAGCCCAACCCCCAAGCTGGAGGACCACCCCTTATCGGCTGTCCACGACTGCTTATTCAATATATTCGCAGCTACCCTCCATATCTGGAGGCCGTCTCCTCTATCCGCAACCTGAGGACGCGCCATGCCGTGGTGATAGGGACCCACAATACATGGAATAATAATAATAATAATAATAATAATAATAATAATAATAATAATAATAATAATAATAATAATAATAATAATAATCATATGCCTAGTATGTTAGTACAGAGAATTGGGTTCATTTAGAAATTATTAACACAGTTAAGTATTTCAGAATAAAATTGTTTAAAAATTAATACCATGGTTAGGTATTTCATAATAAAATTAGACTACGTTAAATTATTTCTGCGTCTATACTCCCCGCATATATTAATCACCCCATTTGTGTACGAATAATAATTTTGGATTAAATTAAAATTAAGTTCAATATTTTGTTACGCTTTTACACGTCAAAAGAAAAGTTTCACGTAAATCTTTTCCAAGTCCTTCTGATACCGAAATCACAGATCTACAGCAACTGTTTTAACACGGCCTCCTTGTATAAAGGTATAAATCACTGAAATAAATAAGCATCAAAATACATTATTCATTTATTAGTTAATACGTGATCGTTATTGTTGGAATTGCCTATATAAACAGGCGACATCCCGGGTAGCTGGGTGGTTTCTTTCAGGAAATGCTGCGATGAACAAAACCTCTTAAAATATAAAAACAAATGAGGATGAATCCACTATCCTCACTGGCCAAATACATACAGGATTCATTATTCCTTTTATAACTTTCTTGAAATATGTAAACCATTACTTCGTGTTCTTTTTTTTTAACTATCAAATGTTACTGAGAGGAGATGAGATCCTGTGGAGATAGTATGTAATGTCAATGTGTAATTAGTAATTATTACTAATTACAAATTACAAATATTGTGTCGTAAAAATAAAACAACACATACAATATATTTCCTTTGAGAAAAAAATAGAAAAAATAAACTTAGGAGTAAGACAGGGCTGTCCTCTTTCGCCGACTTTATTTAATATATACCTGGACGCAGCTGTCATAGAATGGCAAACACAGCTAAGCAAGCATTTTAAACTAGGAACTACACAATTATGTTCGCAGACGATCAAGTCATATGTGCAGAATCAGAGAATCAATCACAAATAGCCACACTACTGCTCAGAAAAACTATGGAGAATTATAATCTCAAGATTTCAACAACAAAAAAACTGAAACAATGGCCTTTTCAGGGAAATATGCACTTCGATACAAAATAGTTTTAAACGATGAAATTATCGAACAAGTACAAAGTTTTAAATATTTAAGATGTCACATTTGGGAAAATGATATAAAGGAAAAAAAATTACAAATTTCAAAGCATGTGTGGGACGATTAAAAGAACATTACAAACAAAAAAACAAAAGAAACAAAACTAAAGTTTTATAAAGTAATGGCAGTTCCCATCGTGACATATGGATCAGAAAATTGGGCCATGAATAGATCAGACAGAAGATTATTAGAAACGTCAGAGATGAAGTTCCTTAGATACGTTGCAGGATGTACTCTAAAAGACCATAGTCCTAGTGAAACAATAAGACAAGAACTCAAAATTTGTAATTTAAATGAAAAAATACAAAGTTACAAACAAAATTGGCATGAACATATTTTAAGAATGGACTCTTCTAACCTAACTAAACAACCATTATTATACCAGCCACAAGGTCACAGAGATGTGGGACGTCCTAGAAGACGATGGGAAGACGAATTCTGAGAGCGGAATTCATGGCCTACCATGAAGATGAAGAAGAAGAAGAAGAAGAAGAAGAAGAAGAAGATTGTGCAGTGTTTTGCTAGAGCAATGGTGTAATGAATCCCTTCAATATAATACTATAACAAGGAAACGAACTCCTGTCTCATCGGACAGAAGCCACAAATTGAACGAATCAGGCCGGGTGGAGCACTTCATGATACAAACCAATAACCATGGGTGAACGCCATCTCAATTTGCATCTCTTCTCGCGTAGCAACTTCCTCTACATTAAGACCACTATCCGTTATTGGATGGTATTGCATTTCCGATGCCAAGTGCTTTCACCACATTCATTCGTCTTTCTGGGATCACGCGAACAAGGTAAAGAACTTTACTGCGTCTTTTCGCCTTAAACATCTGTGAATACTTCACTTAACTTTGCAATTTTTTTAATTTTTTCCTTTGATAAAGAAACGGGTTCATGATAACAGGTCATAATTTTTCTCTTTTCCTCGGGAGAATGTAGATTAATAATTCGTTCATCCACATAATAGTCACAAGAGTAGCCTACATATATTATTTATTCCATAGAATAAACCATTTATCTATTTTTCACTTCAGGTTCAATAGTATTGAACATTATATCAGCCGATAATATTACGGTTGATTTTTCCATAAACTTTGAAAACAAATGATAGTCACAATTTATTACAGTAACAATGATCTTTCATTACTTCGACTTGGTTTAGGGAGATGGTATTTGACGAGATTAAGCCGAGGATTTACAAGAGATTACTTGACATTCGCCATACGGTTGAAAAACCTCGGAAAAAGCCTAACCGTCTAATCAGCCCAAACGGGAATCGAACCCACGCCCAGGCACAACTCAGGATGGTCGTGATAATGGTAATGGTGATAACGGTGGTGGTATTAATTAATTGTTGTATTCACTATTCAACTTATAGGATCAATTTGCGATATTGGCCAATAACGTTTCAGAATCGCCTTAAAATAAACTTATAGAATCAATTTGCGATATTGGCTAATAACGCTTCAGAATCGCCTTAAAATAAACTTATAGAATCAATTTGCGATATTGGCTAATAACGTTTCAGAATCGCCTTAAAATAAACTTATAGAATCAATTTGCGATATTGGCTAATAACGCTTCAGAATCGCCTTAAAATAAACTTATAGAATCAATTTGCGATATTGGCTAATAACGCTTCAGAATCGCCTTAAAATAAACTTATAGAATCAATTTGCGATATTGGCTAATAACGCTTCAGAATCGCCTTAAAATAAACTTATAGAATCAATTTGCGATATTGGCTAATAACGCTTCAGAATCGCCTTAAAATAAACTTATAGAATCAATTTGCGATATTGGCTAATAACGTTTCAGAATCGCCTTAAAATAAACTTATAGAATCAATTTGCGATATTGGCTAATAACGTTTCAGAATCGCCTTAAAATAAACTTATAGAATCAATTTGCGATATTGGCTAATAACGTTTCAGAATCGCCTTAAAATAAACTAATAGATTCAATTTGCGATATTAGCTAATAATGCTTCAGAATCGCCTTAAAATAAACTTATAGAATCAATTTGCGACATTGGCTAATAACGCTTCAGAATCGCCTTAAAATAAACTTATAGAATCAATTTGCGATATTGGCTAATAACGTTTCAGAATCGCCTTAAAATAAACTTATAGGATCAATTTGCGATATTAGCTAATAACGCTTCAGAATCGCCTTAAAATAAACTAATAGATTCAATTTGCGATATTAGCTAATAATGCTTCAGAATCGCCTTAAAATAAACTTATGGAATCAATTTGCGATATTGCCTATTAACGTTTCAGAATCGCCTTAAAATAAACTTATAGAATCAATTTGCGATATTAGCTAATAACGCTTCAGAATCGCCTTAAAATAAACTAATAGATTCAATTTGCGATATTAGCTAATAATGCTTCAGAATCGCCTTAAAATAAACTTATAGAATCAATTTGCGATATTGGCTAATAACGTTTCAGAATCGCCTTAAAATAAACTTATAGGATCAATTTGCGATATTGGCTAATAACGTTTCAGAATTGCCTTAAAATAAACTTATAGAATCAATTTGCGATATTAGCTAATAACGCTTCAGAATCGCCTTAAAATAAACTTATATGATCAATTTGCGATATTGGCCAATAACGTTTCAGAATCGCCTTAAAATAAACTTATAGAATCAATTTGCGATATTGGCCAAAAACGTTTCAGAATCGCCTTAAAATAAACTTATAGAATCAATTTGCGATATTGGCCGATAACGTTTTAGAACCGCCTTAAAATAAACTTATATGATCAATTTGTGATATTGGCTAACAACGTTTTAGAATCGCCTTAAAATAAACTTCTAGGATCAATTTGCGATATTGGCCAATAACGTTTCAGAATCGCCTTAAAATAAACTTCTAGGATCAATTTGCGATATTGGCCAATAACGTTTCAGAATCGCCTTAAAATAAACTTGTAGGATCTATTTGCGATATTGGCCAATAACGTTTCAGAATCGCCTTAAAATAAACTTGTAGGATCTATTTGCGATATTGGCCAATAACTTTTTAGAATCACCTTAAAATAAATCAATCACAGTTGTGTTTCTTCATAAGACGCCCCGTACAATACTGGATATGTAATCGCGGCAAATTCAAACAAAATTAAACTTTGAAAATTGCGTTTTCAGTAACTCTAATTTCAAGTAATAAATAAATGTCTGTAAAAACCTTTCGTGTTTTTATTTTGTTAATGTAACATTTCAGTTTATCTTACTTTTTAGGTTAAGTATTGTTATTTCGTATTTCCGCCCTGAGAAGTTGGCAATAGTATTTAGTATGCCGTGATAGATAGCAGTTTGTTTTTAACTTCATTACAAGGAAACATAATAATGTCTTATTGCTGTGTTTTATAATAATTATTATTATCATTTACATAAGTAATTCGGTTTTGCAAGCTATTTAATTGTATTCGTTGAATAATCTTATTAAATTGCACTCGTAGTTTCATCCTATTAGCATAATTTCACTTCAATAAGATAAAACAACAATCGTGCAATTACTACTGACAATAACAATGAGTTCCGAAGTGTTATAAACTTGGATTTCTTTTAGAATTAGAGATATTATTTGCCATATAAAACAACATGGTAAGAACACAGCAGTTGGAATTAGTATCCATACAGTTCGGTTACCCAGGGAAACCGACAATTCACCATGAAAACTTTTTATAACCTGTTGTGTATATATTCCCTCAGTTATATAACCGCTATGTTTGTCTTTTGCAAGGGTGTGGGTCAAACTGTTGGTTTTGGCACCTAGTAAAAGGTACACATCTTCGAAAACTACACAAATTGTCATGATGACGTACAGGCGTACCAACCTCTAGCAGGAAATGAACGGTCAATGTCATTTATAGACAGTTTATACATTTGAGGTACAGGGTGTTTACTGTGGAAACAGACAGAACATTAACGACAAAAAATTGTTTCACATTTGTTAAGTTTTAACACGACAAACAACAAATAAAGAACAGCTCTTTCCTTCACGAATGTTAAAAAAAATCTGAATGGCGACGCATTCCAGTATCATCACTGATCTGCTGTTTCGGAAACGATTCGGTTCGATAACTTTCGTGTTTGGAGAAAACTATTGTCTTTGTCACAAATATCATGCACACTGTAAGTGATCCTCCATTTAAAATATAAAGCCTATAAAGTGTATTCAGACAAAAAATCATTCATTACTAATATTGGAGCAATGGTTCAATTAAAATAGGAAAAGCCTAAGTTCGTGTAAAAAGAATCTGCCCAACAGCTACTTGCTGGGTTGTAATTATTTCAGAATCTTTTACACAGACAAGGCTGGTTCACAATAAACCGGGAACGACAACCAGAACGAGAATTGGAAACGGGGAACGTGAAAGTGAAGATTTTTGATTCACAATAAACCGAGAACGGAAACGACTATGCATATCGATATGTACGTCAATAACGATATGTAAAATCGATATTACGCATTCTGATGTTCATTTCATTTCATTTAGCGTTCTGCGCAAGGGCAGGTTTTTCACTGCAAACCCAGCTTTCTCCAATCTTTCCTATTTTCTGCCTTCCTCTTTGTTTCCTCATATGATTCATATATCTTAATGTCGTCTATCATCTGATATCTTCTTTTGCCCCGAACTCTTCTCCTGTTCACCATTCCTTCCAGTACATCCTTCAGTAGGCAGTTTCTTCTCAACCAGTGACGCAACCAATTCCTTTTCCTCTTCCTGATCAGTTTCAGCATCATTCTTTCTTCACCCACTCTTTCGAACACAGCTTCATTTCTTATTCTGTCTGTCCACTTCACACGTTCCATTCTTCTCCATATTCTGATGTTATTTGTGTATAATTGACCAATGACGTTCTCTCATGAGTACAAGCCAGCCAACATAAACACAGGTTAACCAACTTCAGAATTTATGAGAAAGAATATTTAAGAATTCAATTCACGTGGTAATCTGTCACATATACACGTAGCATATATGGAAAGTGATTCTATCACAGTCTAGTATATACAGTCACGAAGCTCAATATGTAGGGAATATGCATCCATAGATAGTTGCTAACCACTAGGATCGCTACTATCGCCTCATTACATACAATGCGAAACAGTACTTACAATTTACTTACAATCGTCTATCAAATAAACAGAATTTAGATTTTTTTTCTTTATCATACAATATGTACAAGAAAAAGTTATATACAGCAATAGTTTCGTGATATGTTAGTTATAGTTATAATGAGATATCCTACTAATTGCAACACATGTTCTGTAGTAGTGAATTTCTTAAATAAATAAATTAAGCCTACTAGGCCTACTATATAATACTGTATATTGAATTTATTAACATAGTGTTATATTTACTCTGTAATTTGCCAATTACAGCTACATTTTACATTTTTGGCTATGATATCTATAATTAACTCTTTTAATTTATTTTTATTTGGCATGTTTCATTTATATCTATATCTGTGTCTTTTATTTAGGTAGTATCTATTCTTTTTTTTAATTTTTAATTTGTAATTACACTTGTATCTTGAATTTCTATCTGTTTTATAATTTTTCTATGTTATCTGCAATTCTATGTTTTTTAAACAAATATCTGTACTGTCTATTGTAATTGGGGCTTTGCCCTGTTATAGACATAAATAAATAAATAAATAAATAAATAAATAAATAAATAAATAAATAAATAAATAAATAAATAAATATTAAAGATCAATTTTTCATGGATTAACACTAACAGGAAATGCAACAATGGATGGAATGTTGTATTTTAGTAAAATTTCAACAATGCTGTATAACGGTTAGTTTGAATGTCTGTTATAGCTTTTCCTCTTTCCTTCTCATTTTTGTTGAGAAGTGTCAAATGGTAGGACCTTATCCTGTACAGCTTAATGCCGAAAGATAAAAGTGTAACATTATGTTGATCCGGCGATAGCTAACAGAATTTCCACAATTCACTTTCGACGGAAAAATAATATTCTGCGAGATCTATAGCAAACAGGTATATAACAATAGTTGAAATATATTTTAATGACAAGGCCTATTATAATATTTATACACTGACTGAGTAGAGTGTGAGTATGATGGCTGATTACTGCTGGATGCTTAAGAGAGACAATTCTTCAGAAACGCCTTCAGGAAGTCAAAGAAACAGAAATTTCAAGAGGAGCGAGATGCACATATGGTCAAAGTAAGGTTACACGAGTGTAAATATTATGTTACTAGCATTGATATTCAGTTAATAGTCTTTTGGTGCTGAATTCGGAACTGATTTCCAAATAGCCCCATTACATCAGAATTTTTTACAAATCACAAAAACCAAAGTATCTAAAAACAATATTTTTACAGGCAAATATATCGTGTTCATGTTTCTTAAATACGTGTAAATCAGAGTTTGTGACGAAATTAGAACTATTAACAATCAATTATCAGATCAAAATCATCGGAAAAAAGTATTAAAATGCAGCACAGAGCTATTTAATTTTTTTCAATATAAATTTGTGCAGCTGTGTTCATATAATAATAGTTGTCTGCTTCTATTTCTTAAATATAATTTTTCTGCCATGTTTTGTATACTTTAATGTATAATTTCAGTGAAATAAATAGGTTTGAAGCCTTGATCATATGTCTCTAAATGTCTGGTTTTACTAAAATAGAGCCTAATCTATTAAATTTTGAGCTTATTTTAGGCACCTAAACTGCAATTTTTAGTGCCTAAAAGTCCGATGTCTAGTGATGTAATAAAAAAAAGGATTTATTTCAATTGAAGTTCAGTGTACGCTTCTGACGACAGTATAACAAACTTTAAAACACCCTGTATATGGGTGGCGCCAATATATGAATGACATGAAGCAAACATACGAAAATATGCAACTATAACAGTAAACATATCAATGTGAAATGACATTGAAGGATCTCCGTGTTATTTTAGGCAACAAACAAATCTATCATTGCAAGATATTTCACGTACGTTTCCATTACGTATCTGCCTGTAAACAACATAGCTTGAATCTGGAATATAAAATATGGACCATAATGTAGAAGTGCAGTAGTAGTACTGCTAGTAGCAGTAGTAGTAATAGTAGTAATAGGTGGAAAAATTAAAATATTTTGGAGCAACAGTAACAAATATAAATGACACTCGGGAGGAAATTAAACACAGAATAAATATGGGAAATGCGTGTTATTATTCGGTTGAGAAGCTCTTATCATCCAGTCTGGTGTCCAAAAATCTGAAAGTTAGAATTTATGAAACAGTTATATTACCGGTTGTTCTGTATGGTTGTAAAACTTGGACTCTCACTCTCAGAGAGGAACAGAGGTTAAGGGTGTTTGAGAATAAGGTGCTTAGGAAAATATTTGGGGCTAAGCGGGATGAAGTTACAGGAGAATGGAGAAAGTTACACAACACAGAACTGCACGCATTGTATTCTTCACCTGACATAATTAGGAACATTAAATCCAGACGTTTGAGATGGGCAGGGCATGTAGCACGTATGGGCGAATCCAGAAATGCATATAGAGTGTTAGTTGGGAGACCGGAGGGAAAAAGACCTTTAGGGAGGCCGAGACGTAGATGGGAGGATAATATTAAAATGGATTTGAGGCAGGTGGGGTATGATGATAGAGACTGGATTAATCTTGCACAGGATAGGGACCGCTGGCTGGCTTATGTGAGGGCGGCAATGAACCTCCTGGTTCCTTAAAAGCCAGTAAGTAAAGTTATTATTATTATTATTATTATTATTATTATTATTTTTATTATTATTACAATGTTTTCTTATTTTTGTTATTCATATTATTTGCTATGTATTTTTATATTGGTTGAGTGGAAGAAAAGACATTTTGGCCTTACCTCTGCTAGTATCAGTAAAAATAAATCAAATAAATAAATGAACAAATAATTTAAATTGTAGGAAAGATCATCGTAGTATCAATTTTCAACATTAGAATGCAAGAGTCTCCAAGATCAAGTTTTGAATCAACAACATAAAGAAGATGCAAGTGTTTCCTCATAGTACCTGTGCCATGCGTCAAATATGACGTCATGTCAACTAGCCTTATCTCCGTACGCCCTGGGACAGAATACGTTTCCTAATATTATATTACAGCCACCGACGTGGCTCAGTCGGTTAAGGCGCTTGCCTACCGGTCTGAAGTTGCGCTCAGGCGCGGGTTCGATCCCCGCTTGGGCTCATTACCTGGTTGGGTTTTTCCCAACGGTGAGGTGAATGCCAGATAATCTATGGCGAATCCAAGGACTCATCTCGCCAAATACCATCTCGCTATAACCAATCTCATCGACGCTAAACAACCTAGTAGTTGATACAGCGTCGTTAAATAACCAACTCAAAAATATATATATTTTATTAGAAGTAGCAGTAATACAGGGACATCATTTTATTTTTACTAACATTTTTAATATTAACCTGTCTATACCTTTAGAGAACCGGAAACACCGCTTGCTCCCCCCTCCAAGACTGGAGTTCGATGATACTGGCGTAAAACACAAATCACTCTACTAGGTATAGGAAGGAAGAAAAGTAGTTCATCCATTTACGTAAACTAGGAAATATCGCGATTTTGAGTTTGATAATTTTCATTAGGTTTTTCTTTAATGAAAGTACAGTACTGTATTAAGAATAAGTGTTTTTACTCACGAAGTGAGTTATCCATGCGAACGTATTCATTATACAGTGATTATTATACTGTCTACAGCACATTAGCGTACAATATAGAGAAAGAAGTTAAATTGAAAAATAATCATAATATGAATATTTAAACACAATTTTGAAAATGGTGGCCGTTCATTTCGATACAGGCTTCAGTTCTTTTGTGCATATTATCGCACTATAGACTATTGTATCTAATTCCAATTGCCAGTTTCGTCCTTCGTACTAGTAACTCATGTTGAAATAATTCTGTACCTACTCTACGTACTGTGAATTCAATCTTCACTTCTGCCCGACCCGAAAATATAAATTACTCAGACATGCTATCTACTGTCCGTCCAAGTGGTTATGCCGCAGGATTGTAGAAAGGGAGGAAATCACGTGACAGTTAATTACTTAACGAGGCCCTTTTATTTAAGTTAAATTAAACAGCTGTATACTATTACGTAAACTTCCAATTCCTAAGATAAATTAATGTTTTCAGAAAAGAGCTAAGACAGCCCAGCTATTACAGAGGGGCGAGCAGAAGCAGGTGGGGGAAATCGGGATGCGACGTAGGCAAACGGACAGTACCTGTGCGAAAATATGATTCAATATTGAAAGCTCTTTCGTCACTGGAAAACGCGAACATATTTCTGGAACGTACTATACTCAGTAACTCAGTACTGCTTACTATCTGCGGTCTTCATTCTGTGTGGAGTTGGAACTTCCTTAATAGAAGGGGTGGGAGTGAAGTACATTCAAAAACTCAGGTACAATAAAAATTGAAGTAAAAATAAAATGATGTCCCTGTACTAGTGGCAGTATTCTATTTAACATTGCTTTCAATTGCATAGATTATTCAGTGCAGACATTTAAGGTGGGCAAGAAAAGGCCGAAATAGTAATATGCGTTACAAGAGCGGTATGTTGAAGTTTTCATGTTCGAGGAAAAGTTTGAAAAAGCGAAACGTAGTTGAGCTTTTTTAATTTCCGAGAATTGAAAGAAAACATACCGCTCATGTATCGTACATTATTTTGTGCGAAGATCGTTTATTACAAACCTGAAAGAGGAATTTATAATTAGTTGCAATGAAATCTCCATCTTGGTTTCTGTTCAATGACGGCAAATTTGCAAAACAAAAATATCTATCTTCAACATTGTTGCTTTAAAATGTTTTCTGTGTTTACTATACTCCAGCAGGCCGTGATATACGTCTGTCTTTTTTTTTCCCCCCAGTCTATAAATGCGAACTTAAAACAAACGGCTTCCTTAATGTTACATGCATCACGAATGCAGTAACTTTAGTGGAGTTGTAGAGTTTACTTAATTTTTTTCAAATATTTAAAAACAATAATGAACAGTGCAATTTAGGTGAAATTGCAGTGGTAAGTTTCCAATTTATAATTATTACTATATTGAACGTCTCTAAAAATAATATGTTAAAAGTCTAAAGCAGTAAAATCAATATGTCACTTAAGCGGTAAGAAGAGGGAAATTGTTATGTGTTCGGTTGGGAATACTGAATGTGGAATTTTAGACTTACCGCGGATTGGTTTTGTACGGAAACCAAGCAAATACGCACGATCTCGCACAAAGTTTTTTTTTTCTGTAGTCCTGTAGGAGGAAATAGGATTCCTACACAGAAGAAGTCCTACTCGTAAATATCTATCGCCTTTGTTCGGATTTGAACCCATGACGGCCAGAATGATAACCACAAGCCCATTGAGAATTGCTCTTGGCGTAACATAAGTCTTTAAAATAGCTCCCATATGGGATGCCGTCCTGCAGTTAGAGTGTTACGAAATTAGCAGTAATTTCCTCATTTTATATACGTGTTTAAAAATCTGTCCTAACCTGGTTGGTACTGTGAGACCTAAACCGATTCAATACTTTTACCCAATCGTCTCCATCCACAAATGACTCATTAAAGCTACAGTTCTTTTATTCGCAGCAGGGGTTGTCCTTGGTGCACCCTGAAAGACAAACTACAGAGTATCATATGATGGTTAATAAAGCAATTGTGGAATGTCGGTAGAAGAAACGGAACTACGAAGCATAAGGAAGGCATAAAATAGGAAAGATTGGATAATGCTGGATTTGCAGTGAAAGACCTGCCCTTGAGCAGAACATTGAATAAATGAATCAATGATGAAACACCCTGTATAGTATAGAACGCCACTGACTGCTATGCTACAGAAGCATTGTATCTAAACTGGCGAACAAATGAAATATCAGCAATTGTATTTTGTTCCTTTACATCAATTTTACAGTAACAGCGAGAGGGTGCCATTTAACAGGCATCTGAACATCCCGTTAATGGCTTTCCTACACTAACAAAACCTTTATTACTCCATATAATGAAAAGGTCAGAGCCTAGCCTTTATAGAGCTATAATCATTAACATTCTACGTCGAAAACTCTGTCGTTAAGTAGAAGTCAGTCTATCACCTAGTAACTCATGTGTACAGGAAGTCTGTTACCTCGGAGACGAAAGAGAAAACAAGAGAGAAATGAAAATTCCACATGTTAGCAAACTCTTCGCATGTCCTATGTAATACAATTTTCCTGTCACGCTACAGAAAACTTTCATTAATACTACAGTCTGATCCGTTTGGGTATGGATAATATTAATTTATTATTATAAAGCTATTATGATAGTACAAAAAATTTCTTGCTGGTTATGGGAGTTTTCATATGACAATCAACAATGCATAATTTGAAAGGACAAATGAAAATCGTAGATGATTAAAATGGCTACTAAAAATCAACAGCGGGCACAACGTGTTCTTTGGTATGTTAAATTTGAGAGTGTTAAAAGAGTTCAAAGGGAATTTCGACGTGAGTATGGTGTGCGTAAGGTACCTAAATACGATTCCATAACTGTTGTGGTATCGAACTTTTGTAGAAACAGGTTCTGTGTTAAAAAAAAAACATGTAGGAGGTCGCAGGCGAAACCCAGTACGAGAAGTAGCTATCTCTTGGCTTGGTCTCCAAATTCCCCAGATCTAACCCTTCCTGACTTCTTCGTGTGGGGTTTTGTTAAAGACATTGTCTATTCACAGAAACCCAGGAACATTCATGATCTGAGAGTAAAAATTACTCAAGCTTTTCAACAAATCACCCCTCTTATGTTACAACGGACATGGGCTGAATTGCATCACCGTTATGAGTTTGCAGGGTGCGCAATGGGGGTCATGTTGAGCTCTGAAGAATCTCCCATCTTTCAGTGCTGTATGAACAAAGTTTCAACAAATAAAGTTCAGTAGTAAATGTTTTACGGTGTTTTTATTTTATCCATACTCAAACGGATCATCCTGTATATAACAGATTGCTCAGCCTAGGCTTTGACGGCAACAATTTTTTTTTTCCAATTTCACTATACTGCCCTCCAGCTACTGCATAAGAAGTCACGTTATAACTCTCATTTTAATTGCTTGGAGCAACTGTACTTCCATCTAGCGGTCGTTCCCAATCGACGGTGGCGATCCTGGTGGTTGGTCTCTTCCACATGTTATGTGATCTGGGGTACAATGTAAAACAAAATAATGGGAATTGTCCATTGTTATCTACGCGAGACGCGTCATGAAAAACTGCTGTGAAAAAATGACCATGAAATATCCATAAACTCCTCTCAACGTAGAAAGTTTCATAAAATATCTCATCCGAACAAAAATTGTAGAATTTACGCCGAAAAACTTTAAAGTAAGCGTTAAAAATTACTGTTAAATAATACACAAGTATATTTATACAAGTGACTGCTTACACCAAATAAATCGAAAGATTTTTCTAGGGAATTGACAAATTTAAATCCAAGTTGGCTCTACTTTTTCCTCTATTATCTTTAAAAACAGAAATCGTCATTACGCTGATTGAAAGGTTATCAGAACATCTCACTGCGAGACTGTATTACGGTTAGACCAAGAAGATATTTCCCAGGCATTTTCTTTTTCCATTGTAGTCTTTTCTAGAGAAGAATGTGGCGGTAGGAAGCCAATATATAAGATTACAACAGTAAAAGAACCCCCACGTTCAAATCGTCAAAGAAGAAAATCGTCCTGGAATACACGGATTTGATTTCACAGAAAATGAATCGACCCCATTCTTGCATCTGTTGGTATTCTGGTCACGCAATCCTAGATGTCTCCACGTACGTCTTAAGCTGGAAGCGTGGCCTTCCTCGTTTGGTACAGAAACTATTAGGAGGCTTTGACACAGCAACAACAATGGAAGAAAACAATTTTCATTTTATTTGGTTTGGAAATATGTAATTGCGTTAATTGAAAATCGTATTTTAAAATATGATCAATATAAATAAGATTCTTTAGCAATGTTAAGGTTAGCACAAAAATAGATTGTCAGAAATAAATAAATATAAATATTTAATCACACAAGAAAAATAAACGAATACATTTTCCAAGAGACAAATCACATAAATTCAAATGTTAGAATCAGATCTTTAAAGGTTTCGGTAAATTTAATATTTTTAAGACAAATTTTAATTTTATAGAATGAAATACTAGAGACATAAATTTATAAAGCACAAGAGAAAATGCAATAGTGAAGATTCTACCCATATTATTATTATTTTCCTCTATTGCCGTTGTAATAAACCGTAGTTAGTTATTTAGTACAATTAAATTTTATTATCATAGATAGAAATACATAGTTTTCGCATACCAAGAATTTGCGAAATACGGTCTTTTGGCTGAAAAAAGTGAAAATTGTATGTTTCAAGCTCTAGCAGGTGAAAATATCGTTAAAGTTTAAACCCACGAAATAACGCGAAATTTTGTGTATAAGCAATTTTTTATAACGAATTTATTCGAAATTAGTATTTTTCAAGAAATTTTATTTTACAAAATTTTAATTTAAGTGTCCAAAGATTGATATTTATGCACAAAACTTCTGAATGTTTTGTGATGTCTATTAGTTGATATTAGTATACAGGATGGGAGACTGTTACACAAATTGCTGCAAGCAAGATATGTCAATAGAAAACTGTAAGTCTTGTAGAAATGTAAGATTCCCTTGAAGCTACAGACGTCTAGTCTTCTAGAAATACGGATGAGTAAAAAGTATGGAACAATGCTTGTAACTTTTTTATTTCCAGTTTAATGAAGGAACTGTTTATACAAAAGTTGTAGGGTATCAAAGAAGGAATATTTTGAACATGTTTTCAAGTACTGTGCTTTTCATTTATAAAGGCTGTGCCAATGAGACTGTTTTTTTAATAGCAACATGCACTTATTTCCTCATTTTTGGATTCTTCAGGTCTCAGTAGGTACAAAATATTTTTTTTGGCATTTATAAAATATCGTTTTTTAGAAATTACCTCTTTTGATGACATTTTTTTTTAAATTATGGTTTATTTAACGACGCTCGCAACTGCAGAGGTTATATCAGCGTCGCCGGTGTGCCGGAATTTTTGTCCCGCAGAAGTTCTTTTACATGGCAGTAAATCTATTGACAAAAGCCTGTCGCATTTAAGCACACATTTTGATGACAATGTATATGTACTGAATAAAGGGAAATTTTAATGCTTCAGTACACCAATTTGAGGAGGCTTTGGAGGGAAATTTTAATGCTTCAGTACACCAATTTAAGGAGGCTTTGGATTAAACAACTGTTTTCGTGAAATCAAAAAGGCAGTGCCGTCATCCTCAAACAGTTCAATGAAATTGAATTATGGATTTAAGTAGTGATGCAAACAATTTTCTGTTAATTTGAGAGAGATTGTTTCAAAAAACAATTAAAAAATATATATTCTTTCATTATTTTTTAAGTTTCTTTGGGGTGCGAAATATGGGCGAAATTGCATGTTTTTTCAAGAAATATTGACCGAAATTAAACCATTTTAATCAGGGTAATATTCATTCATTCATTGTTCTGCTCTAGGGCAGGTCTTTCACTGCAAACCCAGCTTTTTCCAATCTTTTCTATTTTCTGCCTTCCTCTGTGTCTCCTCATATGATCCATATAATATCTCAATGACATCTATCATCTGATATCTTCTTCTGCCCCGAACTCTTCTCCCGTTCACCCTTCCTTCCAGTGCATCCTTCAGTAGGCAGTTTCTTCTTAGCCAGTGCAGGGTAAAACAATCAACAGTAATCTCACTAGACGTTTTGATTTATCTAGAGAAAATCAAAACTCGAGTGGGATTTAATTGACTATTACACGATTAGAAGTAACGAAGTACTCCAATACAATAAAATATTAATTGAATTACGAAAATACAACTGTCTTCAAATGTATTATTGTACCATCTCAACATTACAAATATTACGCTAGATGCATTTTAGATGGCAGTAGTGTCTTTATACAGACACTGTAATGATTACTATTCAATAAATCTTAATATTAAACAATCTCTGATACGTGACTATCCATAATATCATATAGCAGAAGTTCTTTTTATCCTCTCAGAGCAGAAGCTATAACATAACCTAACTAATATACACAAGTGTTAGAAAAGTTTTAATTAACGACGATGACATAAGAAATAAACATGAATAATTTTAAAAGGAATAATTATTGAATGTACAATTTTCAAATTTGAATGTGGTTGGTGGTTCAATTGATGTTATATTGGACGTGTGCGTAATAGAAGTGGAACTCGTTGATTTAGGCCTACATGGTGTATTCAACTTATTCAGAATTTCCGAATGAATAATTTTAAAAGGAATAATTATTGAATGTACAATTTTCAAATTTGAATGTGGTTGGTGGTTCAATTGATGTTATATTGGACGTGTGCGTAATAGAAGTGGAACTCGTTGATTTAGGCCTACATGGTGTATTCAATTTATTCAGAATTTCCGAATGAATAATTTTAAAAGGAATAATTATTGAATGTACAATTTTCAAATTTGAATGTGGTTGGTGGTTCAATTGATGTTATATTGGACGTGTGCATAATAGAAGTGGAACTCGTTGATTTAGGCCTACATGGTCTATTCAACTTATTCAGAATTTCCGAATGAATAATTTTAAAAGGAATAATTATTGAATGTACAATTTTCAAATTTGAATGTGGTTGGTGGTTCAATTGATGTTATATTGGACGTGTGCGTAATATAAGTGGAAGTCGTTGATTTAGGCCTACATGGTGTATTCAACTTATTCAGGATTTCCGAATGGTGCTCTTCATTTATTTGTAAATCGGATTTCAGAAGATGCATAGGTATGATCAGTGATTTTTATTAATTCTTGTTCTTGAATGCCAATGCGAGTCATATTTGAAACTGCTGTGCATCGACTGGAGTGGTTTGTAATTTTATATATATTTTTGACGTCCAGACCAGCGCAGTTTCAAATGTTGGCAAACAAAGAAACAAATGCTAGGGACGCGATAAAATTAAACAAATGCTAGGGACGCGATAAAATTAAGCAAATGCTAGGGACGCGATAAAATTGTGCGATAAGCAGCCATGATTGGTTGAAATACGTCCTTTCGTACCGTTTTATTGGTCAAAAGTAGTATGACGTAGTAAGAGTGTAACAGTCACCATAAAATCACTCCTATCTATTCGTGAACATTGAAGTTTACGACACTAATAATAATAATAATAATAATAATAATAATAATAATAATAATAATAATATCGCTATTTAATTTTAAAAATAAACGTTATACGAATAATTACAAGCTCTGTAATGGTCTGGCAATTTTGATTCCTTTCTCCTCTGAGTACACACGTCACTTCTAGAGAAATCTGTTGACCTTCCAGATAATAGTCTCCGCTATATCATGAGGAATCCCAGGGTATATAGAATTCGCAGATAATTGGTCTAGACGTGGAGAGATCGTCTGCCACTTCTCTCAACTCCATATCGACGTCTTTGGGTGTGGCCACCCTGACCTTCTCACCTTGACTGCATTCACAAGAACAGAGCCATCTCCCTGCTTATGTGTTCAGACTTTTGACGTGATTACACAGTATTGGGATTCTGTACAGTCTTACAGAAGTCCAACGTTTTCGGAGCTACCCAACAGCTGCATCATCAGAGGAATTGCGAAAGGTGCAGTTGCGAAATGCGAGCTCCAATTACATTATACAGGGTGTAGAAAAATTCTACCGACAAAACCTTATGAGGTGGAAGATGAATTTTAATCCAAGTAAAGGGGTTACACAGATTTTTTTCTGTAAACTGATATGTATAGCAATAAACTAGATTGTCTTTTCTTCAGTTTCCAAAACAATTGCTGTTTACAAATCCAATAATGTGTATATGTACGTGTACAGTAGTGGCAAAAAACCGGACCGACCCTTGCAGCTGATTTCAGAGCCTTGTTCACTCCAGAGCACGATAGACTGGTAACTAAGACTTTCGTGGTTCGAATCCTGCCTGGGAAGAAAACTTTTTTTTTTTTGTTCCTTATTCAAATTTATTTCCAATACTTTTCGATTGAAGCGATATTTTACTACTTAATTAACTTATTATTCCCGGAACATGAATTTTACCAGCAATCGTGCTTCGTGAATGATGCCTTATTGGTGTCACTTATAAGGTTCAACCCTGCCTACAGTTGACTAAAAAATATTGTGCAATGAATGCATTCATGTTTCTGGCTGTAAGTTTGCACAGTTTTTGTGAATGCTGCAATATTCTGTGGCAAACTTGTCATCTTTGTATTTTCATTTATTATTTTTTAATTCCCCAGCACAGAACGTATTGTTAACAGTTGGGCTTAAATCGCGCCAGTCCTGAAGAATAGCTACAGCTACAGAATGCATACGAAGGGAACGAATCTTCATTCATCGCCGGCAATAGAAGTAAGACCCCTTGCATTTGCTGGCAGGATATTGCTTATTGAGTCAGATGAGTGCACAGTGACGAGGTAATAAAGGGTAAGCGTACAAGGAAAATTGCGTAATGATGACAAGATGTCATTTTAATAACTATTTTTAAAACATCTCGGCGTGCAGTGGACAGGTGCTTTCCAGGCTCCTTGCGTCAGCAGACTGCAATATATATAGCAGCAGTCAACTGTGGGAAGCGGGACCAGGTGCAGAAACAGACGAAAATCTGCTCCTGTTACCATGGCTACTACTAGCTTATAGGGGAAATCCGGTAATAAGTTAGTGAGTAGAAATGTTAATTGATTGTCTACGTGGTGTAGTGGTCAGAATGCTGGATTCCAGAACTGGAGGTCCCGAGTTCGTTTCCGGGGTCCGCTCTCGGAGAATTTTCCTTTAAGATGAAAAGTTTCCTGAGTGTCTAGAGTCTGGAAATTTATATGAATGTGTGACTGCGAGCGTGCTGGGTTATTAAATAACCAATCTTCAAAATATCTCGTATTTAATACACATATCAGGACTGTCGATGGGCAGAAACCTAAACATAACATTAGTTTCGTCACACACGTGCAATGAAGCAAACACGGCTACCTGGTGCCTGTTTCTCAAAACTCATGGACTAGTAATACTAGTCTGTACAGTGGTAATATTAGTTTATTTTACAAGTCTGTGTTTCTATAAACTACAAGGGTAAAGTAGTAGTTACCAGTTCACAGACTAGTAATAATTTGTCGATTTCACCAGTTCATAAGTGATTCCGTTTCTCAAAATGCTAATCTAGTTGATTACACCAGTATTCAACAGGAATATTTCTACAAGACTCTAAAGACTGGTGATTTCTATAGTATTACAGTATCTGTTACCAGTGACAACCTTTCTCAGATAATCAAAACAAAATATTGTAGCTATTTTTTTAAATATGTGGTTTAGTGATTCCGATTGAAGTGATGACGTTTTGTGAGAAGAACTAATACTATACCGAGAAAGAACAATTATTATTCCTTTACGGGAGCATTGTTTAAATATAATGAACGGTTTAGGTAAAGTGCTGAAAAGCTTGAAGAGTTGTTAAATATAGTGGGACGTGCCATAACAAGACAAACAAATAGAAGTCACGCATTATCAGCAAAGCTTCAAATACAAATTGTTCACAAATTGGAATGTTGATTATTTTCCAATGCCATGTAGTTTTTCTGTCCTAGATCAGTAACACTTCAAAAATTTTTTCCTAATAATCTAATACCAATTCTTCAACTGCAGTAATTTTTGCCGGTTTTCCTCCTCCACAGCCAGTTCTTCTGACATTGTCAACTTAGGCTACAAATTAAATATAAAACTACACTAATTTATGAATAGATCAAATGTAAAACTGAAAAAAAAAAATAGCGAATTTTTCATAAAGTCATAAGTAACATTTATGTCGGCAGTAGACTCACTAGTTACATAATACCTTCATATTATGATACTGTGAACTTGAATTGGTACTTATCAAAGTTGCTTTCTTAATGTTGATTCAGTAAGTGTCCCTAACATATGCATAATCTTTGTTCTAAGGTATCAGTTTCACAGCCTAACACATTACAAAATTTTTTGCCCATTCGTTTACTTTATCATTTTTTGTTGATAAGCTTGAAAAAGAACAAAATAATATATCCTTTGATTCATTAAACATATTGAGTATAGTTAATTTGCTTTCAATTGATGGAATTTCAACCGAAAAGAGAAATCAAAACACAAACAACTTAGCTTCTAACCTCAAATAACAATACTCACCAATGACTATAAACAAATGAACTCAATCAGCTGATTAGTGAAAGAGATCATGTGACTAGTGAAAAATTGGCACAAGTTACTAGACTGGTAAAATAGTTTGAGAAACAAAATCTACTGGAGCTGCTGAAATATACTCCGGTAACTAGTAACTGGTGAACTATTAAACTAGTATTTTTGAGAAACAGGCCCCTGTAAACACACAAACTGATATTACGCACTCAGAAAGAATTCGCAATGTCCACACTGGAATCTTCAAAACACGGACAAATCCATGCAAAAATAAAACTTCTCGTAAAAGTAGTTGCGGAAGCGATATATCTGGACCAAAATTACAAATTTGGCTGTGTGCCTAGTTGGAGATATGTTCATAAAAATGTATCAAAAGTACAAACCGTTTGCATGTCATATTAAACGCCTTTCGGAAAAAAAGAACAAATTATTCCTCTACATCTTGCTGGGAACATATGTATCATCTCTCCACCCCCTTACACAACCCGCAGTAGGCGTAAATCATATTCAAATTCACGGACGCTTAGAGATCATGAGTTCAAACCCAGAATGTAGAACCCCGCCCAACAACATATATACAGGGTGATTAAAAAATCCCGCGACATAGACAAACTCCATTATTATAGTCCCGACGCTGTCATTTCCGCGTGACTCCGTCTCTTTGCTTACGTCTTAGAAAGTGAAGACTCTATAAAGTCTAGGTAGGTAGTATCTTTCGCCATTTTTGTTCTTACGTTACCGAGCTACCATACGAGGAATCTATTTGCCACACCGTTAAACATTATCATGTCGTAGCTCCTATGATAATAAATCAAACGCAATGTAATTCAGCAAATAATTGAGCGGCAAATAACGTCTTCGTGTGCTTTCTGCGAACGCCAACGAAAGAGCTAAAATGGCGGGCGATTATATTAAGTATTTATCGAGCCTTAAGAAATGAATCAGCGAATCACAAGACGCACACGTTTAAATGTAGCTGACCTGCAACGCGATTGGCTGCCGGAAATTAGAGCGACGGGACTATAGTGGATATAGTGAAAAATTTAAAGAGAGGAAAGTTGTCTGAAATATGTAGTTTCGAATCTAATGTTCTTGGATTATCAACGTAGAATACTGGTACAAGCCTTAATGAAAAGGAAAATGCCCTGTTGCCACATGTTTCGTTCTTAAAGGATGCACTTACATTATCGCGATCACCATAGTGTACTGAGTAAATTACGAAATGATGATAATTAGCAGTGTTGCCAACACAAGTTCAGGGAAAACCGCCAGACTATAACGAAATTGCCCTGAATTCTTATACTGTCAATATAAAAAATAATGTTTATTTACCCTATGAGAAGTTAAATAATCGCTAAACGTTGTGTGTCAATTATTTTTCTCCGTCGTTGAGAGCAGAAGTGGTGTAAATCAAAAATGGGTAATGAGGGTTAAAGTAAATATTCTGTAAAATAGAACGCAAATTAGCAATTAATATTCAATTTATTTAAACTATTAGTAGTCACTGGATAGCATGAAGGACATATTAATTGCTATTTTACGCTGTATTTTACAGAATTTTTACTTTAAACCGCATTACCCAATTTTAACTTACACCACTACTGCTCTGAACGGCTCTATAATAGCGTAAAATCCGGTAGAACTAGAGGAAAAGTCACTCATTTCGCAGCATTGGGACTGGTGGCTGTGTCATACTAGTTTACAGCCTCAACGGTGTACTCTACGTTGAAAATTAAAACACATTAGCTTGAAAACTACGTATTTCCAACAACTTTCCCCTTTTTCCATTTTTCGCTCTCTGTATTAATAAAGGAGTTTGTCTATGTCGCCGGAATTTTGAATCACCCTGTATGCATACATAGAAGTTTGTATCAGGGCATAATTTCTGTTTTCAAACTATCAAAACTGGTTTGAAAATCAACGACGAATTCCGTAAACATAAAAAGTTGAACTAGAACAGAGGTTTCCAAAAAGCGTATCGTCATTCGTGCTCTCGATGCTGCCCGCCGAACACAGTGTGCTGTAAGACTAGAAAAGGGGAAGAGACTCGTACCTCAACAGATGGGAGCGATCAGTGGGGGATCGTGGCAACGCTCTGCTTATGTTTACAAATAATATCAAAAGAATAAGTAATATCATATATTATTTTGACATACTATGAAGCTGGAGCCCCGTCTGTTGCTATTGACACAAGCCATTGCAAATTAAAACCTCTTCTGTTTTATAGTGCTTTTAGTGAGTAAAATGTTCATTAACTCCTCGGATGAAAACGGCTAGGTGAGCTTCGTCATTTCTATCTGTGCTTTCGTCCAATGCAAGTGAGTAAGCTACAAACTGGTTAATTGTGGTTTCGACTTCAGATTCAATTACATTTACAATCTTGAAATTCCTTCTCTGAACTGTAATTAGGAACAATTTAATTTTCTTAAACTTTGTTTTTGTTCTGGACACAGTATATTAGTAGCGTTCTGTATGCACGATTTTACAAATGATGCTTCTGTAAAGGGCTTCATTGATTTTCCAATATTCCAAGTTAGAACATAGCTAGCAAGAAGCTTTTTTTGTTTAAGACTGAGGACACGTGTGTGATTTGTGTTTGTACTTTCTTGTTTTATATTTATCAAAATATTTGTAGGCCTAAGCATTTCACCTAACATTAAACAAAAAACTATAAGTATGTCATGCGGAACTGAGTGTAAACGTAGTGTAATATACTGATTATTATGTATAACCAACAATTATACAGTTAGCCCCAAAATAGATTATTTTCACATGTCCAACATGCCTGTAATTGTATGATATTCTTTGTGAGGAGTCAAGTATTGTCGTCGCATGCTGAATTTTAACAAACCTTTAACAATTTTGAAACAAATTAAGAATTTCACATTCTCCCCAAAAACACAAAAAATTCTCTTCCTATTCATCCTTTAATGTACTACGTCCATGATTAGAAGACATTGTGAACCGGTGGAACACGCCGACCAACACAGTGATAATGGTAGTCCGCCACTGCTCTTCGTTTGCGCATAAACACTGAGTACAGTACAGGTGAGGATGGGTGAGGCGGAGCGCGCTCATTACGTACTGGCTTCGGTTCCGTTCAGGAGCTTACTCGCGAGTACGGTTTTGGAGACGTCTGAACTAGAATCAACGGTTCCGATATATTGATGTAAATACGTTTTAACGTGGCTACGTAATGCTACTCCGCGGAGCGAATATAACTGGCTGAGGAATCTGAGGTTACGGATAAAGCTCTCCTCTGGTGATCTCCGGTACTACCGTAGGTAGTAGAATGGGTATAAGGAAGGATGCTGAGATTCGGAGGAAAGCTACAATGGAAGGAAGGAGTTTGTTAAGGACAAACGGCCGGCGGGGCTGGCGGTAGTTGTCAGTGGGATAAAATGGCACTGAAGCGGGTATCCAACTCATGGGAATTCTCTCATTCAGTTTAAAGTAGCAGAATTTTATCAAGGTGGGTCATTATTAAAAATTGTTTACAATAATTTACATTATCGGTAATTTAAATTTTGTGTACTATTGTTATACGAAATAGAAACATAAAAATTGGAGATTTATCCTTCGAAGAGCTGGAAAAATTCAAATATCTTGGAGCAACAGTAACAAATATAAATGACACTCGGGAGGAAATTAAACGCAGAATAAATATGGGAAATGCCGGTTGAGAAGCTTTTGTCATCTAGTCTGCTGTCCAAAAATCTGAAAGTTAGAATTTATAAAACAGTTATATTACAGGTTGTTTTTTTATGGTTGTGAAACTTGGACTCTCACTTTGAGAGAGGAACAGAGATTAAGAGTGTTTGAGAATAAGGTTCTTAGGAAAATATTTGGGGCTAAGAGGGATGAAGTTACAAGAGAATGGAGAAAGTTACACAACGCAGAACTGCACGCATTGTATTCTTCACCTGTCATAATTAGGAACATTAAATCCAGACGTTTGAGATAGGCAGGGCATGTAGCACGGATGGGCGAATCCAGAAATGCATATAGAGTGTTAGCTGAGAGACCGGAGGGAAAAAGACCTTTGGGGAGACCGTAACGTAGATGGGAGGATAATATTAAAATTAATTTGAGGGAGGTGGGATATGATGATAGAGACTGGATTAATCTTGCACAGGATAGGGACCAACGGCGGGATTATGTGAGGGCGGCAATGAACCTGCGGATTCCTTAAAAGCCATTTGTAAGTAGGTAAGAAAATACTATTATTATTATTATTATTATTATTATTATTATTATTATTATTATTATTATTATTATGTTACAGCATATTTATTAATATTAATGTTCTAATAGAACATATTCATGAATATTATGTAAAAGTGTTTTCCAGAGTTAAAGATAACGAAGAGCCTGAATAAATTACTTTTAAACACTAACTTTGACACATTCATACCACACATTTCTTCGGTTCCATTCTGAAATTCCATTTAATATATTTTATGTTAAATTAAATCGATTAGACTAATTGGCAGTAACCATTTGTAAAGAAACTAATGTTTGTAGACAACTATAATTGTAATTGTTTACATTAGCTACTGAAAAATTTTACTTTTGCTGTATATTTCGCAATAATTGAATTTAATGACATTAATTTGATCAATAACATAAAACCACAGTCTAGTACAGGACCGGGCATGAGAGCGGCTCCATTTAGTCTGCCAGAGCTGCTCTCGCTCCGCAAGGCACTTCAATTCCAAGCCAGAGCAGAACGCTCACGCAGTGGCGGACTCACATTACAGCTACCTTCCCTGCATTAATGTAACAAGAGCCACGGTTGTTCTAGTCATTCAGTCTGTCAGTACATAATAGTTTATAAGGATATTACATCAATCCATTGTACAGTACAGACTTTATAACACTCTTATTAATTTAATGAAATAAACTTCGCTCTATGCACACACAAATCATTAGGCTTATTTACATAACCCATACGCACATACTGCAATCTCCTCACGAGACAGGCCTATGGCTTCCACTTCCCTACTTGCTGTGGACAGAGTTCATCTGCCAATATAATTAAAAATCGCTTGATGAATTAACCTTCGTTGAATGTTTTCAATACCTTCGCAATTTCGTGGCAAATTTTGTAGCTAATTCTCATAGCCGATTCACTAAGAGCATTATTGTCATCCTGTTAATACATAATATAATATATCAGTGAAGCGAGGTGAGTCAGTGAAGTTATGGTTTACAGTGCAGTGAACAGTTCCGATCAGTGATAATTTATAGCGTCAATGAAATGTGTTCTATAGTGTCAGTGAAATGTGTTACAGAGTGTCAGTGAAATGTGTTACAGAGTGTCAGTGAAATGCGTCATAGTGCCACTACAGGGAATGAGATGAGAGTAAAGTGAAAGACTATTGAAAATTATGCAGGACCTATACATAATTATGTAGGTTGTGTTGTAAAATTAGGTGTTTTATTTTATGTTTTATTATTATTGTGTTAAATTGTATTGTGTATTCTTATTGTATTGTGTATAAAATTGTATATGTGTTGTAAATTTTATTATGTATTGTAAATTTTATTGTGTATTGCTTATCATTCTAACTGTGTATTGTTAATATTGTATATACCACTGCCACCGGGTGCTTGCCCACTTGCAGTGTAAATAAATACATACATACATAATATAATATAATATAATATAATATAATATAATATAATACCATACGATATGATATGATATGATATGATATGATATGATATGATATGATATGATATGATATGATATGATATGATATGATATGATATGATATGATATGATATGATATGATCACCTGTAATATACTGTACTATACTATGATATAACATAATACTTGTATAGTTTAAAATTATATATTACTAAATGTATAATAACTTATAATGCAATATAAATATCAAATAGATACTCTAATATAATGTACCTGAGAAACATTTTCTTTAACTTGTTGTATTAATTTATGGCGTTCATTACCAACATATTTGTCATATTCAGTAGCATGTTGTAAAGAATAATGCCGTTGGATATTGAACTTCTTAATCAGTTAGGTTATATTCAAACAAAAATACTAATGTCATTTCAGAATATTCTGTGATACAGTACTTATCATCATCATTATCATGTTCATCAGCCGCTTTAATGTATGAGCGGAAGCTCCGTCTTCAAAGTTCGCCATCATATTGCAGAGTCACCAATGCACCGACGCTGAATGACGTACAGTATGCATACGTCACAGCGCACGGAAGAACCGCTCTTTAAAGCACACAGCGCTCATTTCTCAAAATCACGTAATGTGCCCAGCCCTGGTCTAGTATATACAGTTACGAAGCTCAATACGTAATAAATATGCATCCATAGATAGTTGCTAACCACTAGGATCGCTAATATCGCCTCATTACAGACAATGCGAAATAGTACCGACACAGTCTAGTGTTCCTAGTACCCTCATAACTCAAGCTTCGTGACTATATACTAGACAGTGATAAAACTAACACGCTCTTCCACAAATGCTATGAATTTCAAATGTAGAAAGAGATCTGTCGTTAGAGTAGCGCTTTAAGTATAAAAAAAGAGAAAGAGAGTCAAAGACTAGAAATAATGTATATCGTGCTCTCTTTAATAAGCGAAGAAACAAGTGAACTACTATAAAATACTACAATTTACTCCATAATCGTTAAGATTTGATGCTATCATTTCTAAACTGGCAAGCCACGTTACATCAAAGCCTACACTACGCGAAAAACATAAGAGTGGGTTTGATTATCTGGATCGGAAACGTCTGATATCGTGCCAACATATCTACAGATATTTTTGGGCTATCTATTTACAAAAAACACATGAGAGAGGAAAAAAAAGAAGAAGAAAAGAAAATTGTTTCCTACAGGAAAAGATTTCACAGAAACAAAAGCATAGCGATATGTCTGTATGCGATAAACAAAAGCCTTCGGATGCTCTTTCAGTAACGGATTGTTGTAAACAAACTTTTGAAAGTTGTACTGAAGGGTGCTTTCCTTTGAGACATAATCATCTGCACAAAGATTCCACACATTTCTATTGGTTTAAAGGTTAAGTGAGACGCATGACGAAATGATTTGTATATACGAATGCACGCATTTGATACACTTCCAAGTAATTCACACAAGTGCCCAGATGGCTTCTGCAGACGGCCTTTGTCAATGAATTCAATGATTGCAGAATATATTTAAGTGAACCAAAATCTTACAGATTAAAACGGCCATTTGGATACCTAACCGGAAAACGAGGCTATACAAGGTGTTTAAAAAAATTGCTCATAACTGGAATTAAAATTAAATGAGGGGATTTTGAAAAAAAAAATCTGAAATGTCAAACTTTACATTTACAAATAAACATTTTTATGAATACCGGTACAAAATATTCTGTGATTATTGTTGTGCGAGTTATCACGTCATCGATAACATTTTTAAATGGCGAGCTATAGTTTTTTTAATATTCGAATATAATTTGTACTGGTAATGGAAATTACGGGAAAACGGCTGAACGGATTTTAATGAGTGACCCGTCATTTTGAAGCTTGGCATCCAAGGATTTTCAGAAAAATAGTAACTTTCAGTGAAGCGTTAGTTTTCCTACATAATTTTTCTATTTTCCAAAATTCATCTTTCGTCAGTTTTGAGAACTAATTGCATTTCAGAATAAAACGAAACACACACTACAATAAACAATAGGCTATTACACGAAGACCATGATCTGCAGGATTGCTGACATATTTATATAATATTATAATAATAATAATAATAATAATAATAATAATAATAATAATAATAATAATAAACAGATAACAATTACATTACTATGTAATAAGATATTTAAGTTCGTAACTTAATACAATATAATTATACATTCGCCGGCATGGCCTTCTGCAATACGAAATTCCTGGGTAAACATTTGATTAGTGAAACAGCAAAATTAAACAAATATTTGAGGTTGTAAAATTTTATTTTGAACTATTATAGATACTTTCACTTGCTGAATTATAGACAAGATGAGGACTCTTGTGGTATTTCAATAAGACTATTTCGTGTATAATATTCAGAAATAATTAAAAAAATGCAGAAACGGATGAAGTCATAAATTAAGGTACCTATTTAATATTTGCATGCCTATATTTGCTAGCACGGCCCAAGGCTTCTAAACTTAGGTTGCATTATTATTGAGCTTGTTGGCGAGGGATCGACGGGGAAAGGAGAGCGATTCTGACGTCACAAGATAGCTAAGCGCGCCAAAGCTCAAATGCTTCAAAGCAGTATCTCGTGTTTTTTCTTGTTTATGTTGTTTAGAATGCATTATGCCAGGTCAAAGGTGTGCTGTTGCGGTATGCAACAATTCTAACGATAAAAATAAAGAGTTGTCTCTCTTTACCATTCCTAAAGATTTAGAAATTAGAAAAAAAAGTGGGTAATTGCGTGAAAAAGACAGGATAAATTCAATCCTGATGCAAGCAGATTATGCTCTGCTCATTTTAAAGATGACGATATTGTTCCTGATTTTCGAGCAGCTTTAATGAAAATAAAGCCGAAACGACCGACAATGTTAAAGCCTATAGGTAAGTTTCAATAAATCACGTAGGTATATATAAGTAGCCTATGTTAATACCAGCTTTGTATAATTAGATTAGGTTCATCTATGTTAACGTACAAATTATTTTCTTTCTTTTGTAATCATGCTACTTATATAAAAATACTAACTACTAATACTACTACTAATACTAACAGTTGCATACCAAAGGGGTGGAGGGTTAACGACTGATACCAGTGATGTTTTTTCACTATAATTGTCATTATATTGATTTTATATTAACGATTTATGACATTTTGTCATTATGGCATAATCAGTGGGTTAATCATAATAGCCTCCAGTGACAGTTCATTGTTGAGTTGTAATGATTTTTGTAAATGAACGTGTTGTTGACATTTCATTACCGGTACATGCCCCTTTTTCCAAACTTTAGGATGAAGTATTAAAATCAATCAATGTTAGATTTTTTATAAACATCCATTTAAAACAAAAACACCACCATCTTGGCCCTCTTTAAATTTTAGTACATTATTCTATCTTTTGAAGGTTTAACCATGCCATCACCAGCATGGTTAAGTACTTTCAATAATACCGAAAAATTCTACAAGAACACGATTAAAAAGGGGCGGAATATTATAAAAAGAACCAAAGAATATGTGGCAATGTTCGTACATATCGTTCCACGTGAAATTTTATTGTTGATTGTACAGTCAAAACCAGGTTCTTTATACGACTCTAGTATGTGAACACGACTGGAAACTAGCAGACGAAAACGGACGTCAGGCACTGAGAGCAGACGAATTGTTAAGAAATACAGAAAAATAATGCAGTGACAAGTACAGCTTTTTATGTACAAGGTATAAACACTTTCAACGTATTTATTTTATTCCATGATACGTACACGCTTGGTTTATATTCCTTGTAATGTTTTTATTTGAGGCGATTGTGTTTATAATGCACGCTTATCATTGAAAATAAAGGACCAATCAGCATGTACTCTTCACCCGTAATCAGCCAACTATGTAGCTATTTCATTGGCTATTGAAAAACGAGATAACCTATTGAGAGTATAGAAGCCTTGAGCAAGGCATTCACGCAATATCACGGCCCAATGTATTGTTAAGAAAACAATGAAAATATTTGACATCTGAACATCAGTTGTGACAAGATATTAAAGAAATGCATATCAGGTGTGACAATATTTCAGTTAATATTTGGTTTTGATTGGTTAAAACTCAATAGATCCTTTCATTCCATCGGTGCATTGGTACGTAAGCGAAATAGTTATAAGAAATTATAAGTTACTACATCTTCATAGAATTTACCAAGACACGTTGTTTCCATGACTACGACTGCAAGTCAGTGAATCTGTGAACAGAGACGCATCATCTCCACTGTCAATGTAGGCTGTATCATCCATCACTCTAGAGTTGTAGACAGCTGGATATGGAGCAAGGTCGATCAGCAGACATTTCGTCAGGGACCAAATCTTCGCACACTTGAAGTGAGCTGTCTCAAATATGACAAAGTACGCATGTACGTAATGCCGTTCAGGAAACTGACAACTGCGGAAGACGCTTGTCACTACTGATGAATAGAATTCGTATTTGGCAGACATGAATTTTTATGTAACATAATTAATAACCTCGTACGGTAGAGCGAGGCTGATGTTATTGCTTAATAATTTAATAATTTTTTGACGTGAATATTAAGTCTATAAGTTCCGGCCATCCAGAAAGTCGACCGACACATTTTCAAACCAGTCTTGTCGCGCCCATAATTTCTAAAGTAGGGGAGACTATTGTACCTTTAGCATAGTGTACCTTTGAACATTTTTTGTTTTTTAATTTTTGCTGCTACCTAGAGGACTCAAACTGAAGTAGATTGTAGAAAAAGCCGCTAAGTAGCTCTGGTCTTAGTTTCAGTTTGATTTATTGCAAAGTGGGAGTTCCGTGGACAAAATAATTTTTTTTAGTACCAAAAGTAAACATTTCGTTCATTGATGTATCTTTCCTAACACAAAACCAGATTGCATTTGTTAATATCTTTCAAGTACGGCGTGTTCCCTATCATCTGGTGAGTAATAACATATTTTAATTTCCATGATTTATTTGACTCTCTAGTTTTCGGAGCCATATTTGTTTAAATGTGCACCCTCTTGTACCTTTGAACACAAAACATCTTGCACCATGGAACATGTTCCAAATTAGACGATACTATCGGTTTTTGTTTTTCTTTTATTTTAAGGTCATGTCACGAAGTAAGTCTGGAATTAAAGAGGTCCCCAATTGATTCGGATGTCTTGAAGAAAGCTGTTGAAGCAGTTATTGCTTCTCCAGGAAATAAAATCTGAATCAGAGAAGCCTGCTCTGGTTTATGATTGAATATACAGCTTAAATATAATTGTCAGTTTTTACAGCTATATTCCCACCTATATTCCATGTGTCCCAACTTACAAGAGGGTCTGTTCCAAGGTACATGAACCTGTTGTACCTTTGAACACATTACATATCCCTTCATTTTATTTTTTCCATCTTTAATAGATGTGTGAAACAGGAAAATACATACACGAAGTTGTAAAGGAATCTTCAATAATTATTTCAAGCATTTTTTCATTTAAAATGTTTCATTTCCCAAAATTAAAAAAAAATAAAATGTGAAAAGTGTTTAAAGGTACAACAGTCTCCCCTACACCACATATTTCAATGAAGTAAATGACGATCGACAGACCAAGGATCAATAGAACTGGTGACGTCATCTAGCGATAGACGGGAGGGAGAAAATTGATGCACGAATTGACGAGCCGCGTGGCAGCCGAGGCGGTGTAACTCGAAAATACGACGCGATAGAACGTTCGCAGTGGTATTAAACGATTCATAACAAAGAGTGCTACAAACTCAATTGAACAAAAATCAGCACTCGACAAATTAAATTGGAAAAATTCAAAAGTGAAGCTGAGTAAAAAGAAAAATTTCACAATGTCGAGGAATATGCAGCGCAAATCGGAGAGGGTGTATATGCAACGGGTAGCAAACGATAGAGCATGATTGTTACTATAGCAACCGATACGTTTATTCTCAATGACTACAAATAGCGACGTGTTATAAATAAAATTATACCCGATTACTAATCGTGAGACACATTTTAATTAATGGAATAGTTTCTTGGGAATACCAAATTCAATAAGATTATATAAAACTTCTCTCTTAAGGGGAGTCTGTACTGCCTATCCCAGCAATGTAAATTTCATCTAATTTAGGTGCACTTTTCTCAGGACTTACATAAGATACACATTTCAAATTTTTAGGGGTTATTCTTCAAGTATTATTGTATGTAACAGGCTAAAATTACGGTCTTTATCTTTTATTACTCTGCTTTACATTGATAGGATGGCAGTACAGACTCCCCTTAACCGAGTCAAATGCATTTTTTAAATCTATGAATAACTGATGCACTGTACCCTTCTTATACTCCTATTTTTTTCTCCAATATCTGTCGAATACAAAAAATCTTATCAATAGTCGATCTATTACGCCTACAACAGCACTGATGATCCCCAATAATTTTATCTACATATGGAGTTAATCTTTTTAAAAGAATATAAAACAAAATTTTGTACGATGTCGAGAAAAGTGATATTCCTTGAAAGTTACTGCAGTTAGTCTTTTTCCCCTTCTTAAAGATTTGTCTTTTTTGTGATTTACTTCGTCCGTGGTCTGGAAATTAGGTTAGGCTTAGGTTTAAGACCTCTCCTGGCACTTCATAATCATTATATCATAATATCATCGGGGCAGGGCAACTCCGCCTTCCATGCGCCCCAACCTCAGAAGTGGAATACAAATAAGCCATTGCCAGGAGGGACCAGAAATGTCAAATGACAACTTGGTGGCATGGGAGAGAAAAAAAAAGAATTATATCTTTACTTGCTTTAAGTAAAATTCCCGTTTTCCCTAACAGTTTGTGGATTTTCTCCTAACATATTCACTCATCCGCATAGACAAGGAATCTACATTACATTACATTACATTGTATTGTATTATATTATATTATATTATATTATATTATATTATATTATATTATATTATATTATATTATATTATATTATATTATATTATATTATATTATATTATATTATATTATATTATATTATATTATATTATATTATATTATATATTATATTATATCGTATCGTATCGTATCGTATCGTATCGTATCGTATCGTATCGTATCGTATCGCATCGCATCGCATCGCATCGCATCGCATTACATTACATTACATTACATTACATTACATTACATTACATTACATTACATTACATTATATTATATTATATTATATTATATTGCATTACATTACATTATATTACATTACATTACATTACATTACATTATATTATATTATATTATATTATATTATATTATATTATATTATATTATATTATATTATATTATATTATATTGCATTGCATTACATTATATTATATTACATTACATTGTATTATATTACATTATATTACATTATATTATATTATATTATATTATATTATATTATATTATATTATATTATATTATATTATATTACACCGCTCATGTAAATTAAGGGAAAGAAGGCAGAGGACGGACACTGGAAAGTTTTCTTTTCTCAATCGTACTATCAGGGTCTGGAATGCTTTACCTGCAGACTTACTAAAGGCTTTACCAACAACCAAAAATGTATTTAAAAATAGGCTTAAGGACCTTACTAATAGACGGTAATTATACACAGTATTTAAATGGTGTAAATGATACGTTGTTATTGAAGTGTTGTATCAGTGAAGAATTATGTTGTGTCAGTGAAGTGTGTTGTAACAGTGAAGAAGTATGTCGTGTTAGTGAAGTGTGCTGTGTAAGTGAAACGTGTTCCTGTCAGTGAAGCTTTATAGTTTATAGTGGCAGTGCAAAGTATTTGAACAGTGAAATGTTTTTGAAGTGTTAATGAAATCGGGATAGAATCAGTGAAATGTGTCGTAGTTCCAGTGCAGTGAGTGAGTTGACAGCGAAATGAGTGTAATGTTGAAAGGTACGTGTGCAGATATGATCATATCATACTCGTGGGTTTTAGTTCGATCTTAGTTTTAAGATACAAATTAGATTTATTTCAAATGTTATTTTAAGTGATTGTTTCATTTAATTTAGTATATTCCCTGTTGTTGTTGTTGTTGTTATTATTATTATTATTATTATTATTATTATTATTCATTATTGTTAGTTAGTATTAATTATTAGTATTATTATTAATTGTTTTGTTAATTGATAAGTTTATTATTGCCATTATTGAATGTAATTAGTTACCATTGCCACCGGGTATATACCCATTGCAGTGTGAATAAATAAATAAATACATACATACATACATACATACATACATACATACATACATACATACATACATACATTACATTACATTACATTACATTACATTGTATTGTATTGTATTATATTATATATTATATTATATTATATTATATTATATTATATTATATTATATTATATTATATTATATTACATTGTATTATATTATATTATATTATATTATATTATATTATATTACATTACATTTTATTATATTATATTACATTACATTGTATTATATTACATTATACCTATATATATATTTTTTTAATGTGACCCTTTTTTATTTAGTATGCTCCATTGCAGTAATGCAATACTACACACATTTGTTGCTACACTGTTTTTACATTCTGTCTGAACTTAAAACAAAAACTAATAGTGAACTATTTACAATATGTACAAGGATGTAAAGTCAGCTGACTGAATAGAGTTTATGAATTATTTAAAATTATTAGTACTAATACTAATTTAACTGGAGTACTATTTTCACTGTTTACAATATAATACACCGCCGTGAAGTCTATTGACTTAATAAAGGTCGTGAATTGCTTATAATTATTTTAACATATCTAACTACTACTATTACTACTGAATACTAATACTAATTTTAAGTAGAGTAGTATTTTCGCTATTTACAATTACAGTGATGTGAAATCTATTGATTGAACAAAGTTTCTGAATTCCTTATAGTGTTTTAACAATAGTTTCTCATGTGACACTGGCCATCTATCTTGACTTCTATATATTCCCTTCTTCAGTATCTCTGTTTGTTTATTCAATTTGACACACGAGTATATTCGGTGATCTACCGTTTGTGCATCTTGAAGGCATGAACACGTCGAGTCGTCTTTGATCCGGAAACGGTGTAGGTATGCCTTGGTTTTTCCATGGCCTGAGATCATGGCGGTTACTTCTGCTACATTACATTATATTATATTATATTATATTATATTATATTATATTATATTATATTATATTATATTACATTACTTTACATTAAATTGCATTACATTACATTGCATTGCATTGCATTACATATTATATTATATTATATTATATTATATTATATTATATTATATTATATTATATTATATTATATTATATTATATTACTAGCCGTACCCGTGCGCTCAGCTGCACCCGTTAGAAATAAATATAAAGTAATTACAGGGAACATTCGTGTTTGATAGAAGGATAAATCGTTTAATATGTTACTTAATTTAAATTGTATTTAAAATATTAAAATGCGATCATTTTGATCCAGAGACCACTCATTTGGTGCAATGACAATTCCTTTAACATGTTTCTTAATTGTTATTACCAATTATTTTTGGAAAAGCGAAAATTAACAGAAAAATTTCGGCTACAGATTTATTATTATATTATATTATATTATATTATATTATATTATATTATATTATATTATATTATATTATATTATATTATATTATATTATATTATATTATATTATATTATACTATATTATTAAAAAGAGTGTTGATAAGGGATTTACTCGAATTAGAAAATTTTTAATTTGTTGTGTGAGCTCTTGAATCTCAGGAGGAACAGCTTTTACAACAGCGCAACATAATCTGCTTGGCTCATTACCCAATTTTTTTGCATTGAATTTATTGCATACCGGTATATATTTTATGTATTTTAACACGATTCAATTGAGCATAGTTAAAATTTGAATTATACAATAATGGATTGCTAAGCTACTGCATACTATTACTGCATACTAAATCAATACATTCTCGTTGTTCGTTAATTCTCTGAGATAAAAATGAATATGTTCATAAATATTATTTTAAGAAATACAGAAAATGAATATACAGAATAACCTATCAAGTTTTCTGTGCATAAGAAGCTATTTTAATCTTACCTGTCCTCAATTCACTCACAAGTTACTGTAATAACATTATAGCATTATGTCCATCCAGAGAAACTACACTTTCCAATGATGAAATAATAATTAATTATACAAATCGGTTAATTTAGCTTCCGATATTACTTCATACAAACAGAGAAACATTGTCTGTAGGCTATGTTTCATAGCTTTCGATTGTTGTGTCCAAGGCCCCTTATAGACAAAGTCATTTGTTTTTTATTTCAATACACCGCCTTAGATAGCAGTTATTTTAATTTTAAAACTCATTTATCTCATTAAATATCAGTCCTATCAAAATATTTCAAAGAATAAAACTTATCAGAAATCATTTTTAAAGAAACCTTTGTTATGTAACATTTTTCATAAAAACCAATAATAACCGAGATATTTCGATTTATTTAATTCAGGCCCCCTTATAAGCCCCCTTTTAAATAACGTATTTTGAATGCCAGATAGCCTAAAATCTAAGTTACAACGAACTTAATTTATATTCCAATTTTCATCGAAATCCGTTCAGCCATTATCGCGTGAAAAGGTAACAAACATTCAGACAGACAGACATACATACAAACAAAAATTTCAAAAAAGCGACTTTCGGTTTCACGATGGTTAATTATACATGTTAACACCAATTATTTTTGGAAAATCGAAAATTACCAGAAAAATTTTGGCTATAGATTTATTATTAGTATAGATATTATATTACATTACATTACATTACATTACATTACATTACTTACTTACTTACAAATGGCTTTTAAGGAACCCGAAGGTTCATTGCCGCCCTCACATAAGCCCGCCATCGGTCCCTATCCTGTGCAAGATTAAGCCAGTCTCTATCATCATATCCCACCTCCCTCAAATCCATTTTAATATTATCCTCCCATCTACGTCTCGGCCTCCCTAAAGGTCTTTTTCCCTCCGGTCTCCCAACTAACACTCTATATGCATTTCTGGATTCGCCCATACGTGCTACATGCCCTGCCCATCTCAAACGTCTGGATTTCAAGTTCCTAATTATGTCAGGTGAAGAATACAATGTGTGCAGTTCTGTGTTGTGTAACTTTCTCCATTCTCCTGTAACTTCATCCCGCTTAGCCCCAAATATTTTCCTAAGCACCTTATTCTCAACCACCCTTAACCTATGTTCCTCTCTCAGAGTGAGAGTCCAAGTTTCACAGCCATATAGAAGAACCGGTAATATAACTGTTTTATAAATTCTAACTTTCAGATTTTTGGAGAGCAGACTGGATGATAAGAGCTTCTCAACCGAATAATAACACGCATTTCCCATATTTATTCTGCGTTTAATTTCCTCCCGAGTGTCATTTATATTTGTTACTGTTGCTCCAAGATATTTGAATTTTTCCACCTCTTCGAAGGATAAATCTCCAATATTTATATTTCCATTTCGTACAATATTCCCGTCACGAGACATAATCATATACTTTGTCTTTTCGGGATTTACTTCCAAACCGATCGCTTTACTTGCTTCAAGTAAAATTTCCGTATTTTCCCTAACCGTTTGTGTATTTTCTCCTAACATATTCACGTCATCCGCATAGACAAGAAGCTGATGTAGCCCGTTCAATTCCAAACCCTGCCTGTTATCCTGAACTTTCCTAATGGCATATTCTATAGCGAAGTTAAAAAGTAAAGGTGATAGTGCATCTCCCTGCTTTAGCCCGCAGTGAATTGGAAAAGGATCAGATAGAAACTGACCTATACGGACTCTGCTGTATGTTTCACTGAGACACATTTTAATTAATCGAACTAGTTTCTTGGGAATACCAAATTCAATAAGAATATCATATAATACTTCCCTCTTAACCGAGTCATATGCCTTTTTGAAATCTATGAATAACTGATGTACTGTACCCTTATACTCCCATTTTTTCTCCATTATCTGCCGAATACAAAAAATCTGATCAATAGTCGATCTATTATGCCGAAAACCGCACTGATGATCCCCAATAATTTCATCTACGTACGGAGTTAATCTCCTCAAAAGAATATTGGACAAAATTTTGTACGACGTCAACAGAAGTGATATTCCTCGAAAGTTACCACAGTTGGTTTTGTCCCCCTTTTTAAAAATAGGTACAATTATGGACTCCTTCCATTGATCTGGTACAATTTCCTTTTCCCAAATAGCAAGTACAAGTTTATAAATTTCGCTATATAATGCACTTCCACCCTCTTGTATTAATTCTGCTGGAATCTGATCGATACCTGGAGACTTGTACTTTTTCAGATTTTCTATCGCAATTTCGACTTCTGAAAGCGTGGGTTCGGGTATAAATGGCTCAGCAGTTTGTATTTCAATTTCGTCCCGATCATTTCTATTTGGCCTATGTACATTTAGTAGTTGCGCAAAATAGTTTTTCCATCTGTTTAGGATTGATGGAGAGTCTGCAAGCAAGTCACCATTCTCATCCTTGATCACGTTTACCCTTGGCTGATATCCGTTCTTAAATTCCTTTATACCCTTATATAAATCTCGAATGTTTTTATTCTTACTATTTGTTTCTACCTCATTCAGTTTTTCCTTCAAGTAACCTCTCTTTTTATTCCTAAGTGTACGACTTGCTTCCCGTCTTTCATTGAAATAATTATCTCTCTTCTCCTCAACTGGATCCTGTAAGAATTTCAATTTTGCCTGTTTCCTTCTTTCTACTACCATGCAACAATCTTCATCAAACCACGGTTTCTTTTTCTTAGTTTCATAATAACCTATGCTCTGCTCAGCTGCAATTTTGATACTATCTCTGATATTTTCCCACACGCTATTAACATCTAATTCTTTCTCAACTTCGTCGGAACTTTCTAAAGTGGCAAACCTATTCGAAATTTCGACCTGATAATTTTGCTTAGCTTCCTCGTCCTTTAATTTCAAAATATTGAATTTAGTAATATTAACTTGTTGCTCTACTCGCTTGGCTACTGATAATCTTTCTCTTAATTCTCCAATCACCAAATAATGGTCAGAATTACAGTCTGCACCCCTGAAAGTTCGAATATCTACTATACTAGTATGTCTCCGTTTATCTATCAAGATGTGATCAATTTGGTTGTGTGTCAATCCATCTGGAGAAGTCCAAGTATATTTATGTATATCCTTATGGGGGAATGTTGTACTTTTGACAATTAAATTTTTCGATGTGGCAAAGTTGACTAATCTAACTCCATTGTCACTACTAATTGCGTGTAGGCTCTCTTTTCCAATAGTTGGTCTAAAAATCTCCTCCCGTCCTACTTTAGCGTTGAAATCCCCCAATAAAATTTTCATGTGATATCTAGGGAACTGATCAAAAGTATGTTCCAATTCTTCATAGAAGCTATCCTTTATATAGTCGTCTTTCTCTTCTGTAGGGGCGTGAGCATTTATAACCATGATGTCGCACCATCTACCCTTAAGTACTAAATATGATAACCTGTCACTGATAAATTCGACCTTTTTTACTGCTGATTTTATTCTTTTGTGTACAAAGAATCCTGTTCCTAATTGGTGATTATTGTTTCCTTCCCCATAATACAACAAGTAATCTCCTATTTGTGATATGCCATTCCCATCTAACCTAACCTCTTGTACTCCCACAAAGTCTATTCTATATCTAGCTAGTTCTTTTGCTACTAATGTTACCCCTCCTGTTCTATAAAGACTAGTTACGTTCCAAGTGCCAAATCTCAAAACCTTATTCCTTTGCTGTGGTCGTGCCAGAGAATCAGTCCTATTCCGAGGCTTACTGTAGGAATTCGTAACAAGCTGTTTTTTACGGTGATGGGTTGTTAGCCCTTCGCCCAACCCCAAGCTGGAGGACCACCCCTTATCGGCTGTCCACGACTGCTTATTCAATATATTCGCAGCTACCCTCCATATCTGGAGGCCGTGTCCTCTATCCGCAACCTGAGGACGCGCCATGCCGTGGTGATAGGGACCCACCATACATGGTTACATTACATTATATTATATTATATTATATTATATTATATTATATTATATTATATTATATTATATTATATTATATTATATTATATTATATTATATTATATTATATTATATTATCCATTTATCACAAGACTCACTACTGTCGTGGCCGGCCAACATCTTCAGCTGTCGTCTTTCTCTTATTAGCACATCAAGTGGTTGTCACGCACGTCCAGTATTTGCAAGCAATATGAATAATCTCTCGTGTGTTATGACGGTATTAATAGCAGCCGCTGTCAGAGCCAGCTAGGTACAAAATAGCGCGAGAGACGGCCGTTTATTTGTACAGTGTTTTGTTTCACTGACATACTTCGAGGTAAAGTGACGTCAGAGTGGGAAGCAGGTTGTGACAGACCCAGAGGATAGAGTTTCAAAAGAAACTACTTAAAAACAATGCAATTATACAATCGCATATGGATACATTATAATTTTAAAGAGTATAATACTTCAGGGAGACTTCAACGCTACAGATTTAAATGTAATCCCATGTCCAGCGATGTTTCCAAATCCGCAGAACACAGCGTACTTCAACTGTCGCATCTCCCTGCAATAGTCCACGAACAGGCCACTCTAAGCTCGTCAGAATTTCGTCTCTTCTAGAAAGACAGTGATGAATTCAGAGGGTAACCCGGCGGGAGGATTTTTCCTCCTGAATTACTGGATGTCCCTCTCAGAGATTTCAGACGTATTTAAGCTAATAATAATCATTTACAGTAGCCTATATGATATTAAAATTAGATTTTATTCTCTTGTGGAAAATTTAGTGCCCGAAGGGAAGCCGAGGGTGATAATTTCCAAGAGCGCATAAAAGATGTTTACTCTGGCGTGCTGAAGATTGGTAATAGCAAGGTGATATTTTAGCGAAGCGAATTCAAGAATTACTGGTAACCAAATTCAATTTTAAATTGTACGTCTTTTCTTTGTAAAGTGTTGTGTATGGACTTTATTGATGTTAATCTGTTGGTTGTCATGGAGACTGTGATTTAAAAATTCTGATTCACTACTGTGAGTTAAAAACTTTTATGCTCGACCATGCCGAAATGTAGTAATTATACACCTAGTAGCAATCCTTTAATGCATGTCATTAAAGTACACCTACTCATTAAAGTACAGGTCTTCAGCCAATGACAAGTCAGCTTACAGGTGTTCAGCCAATGACAAGTCAGCTTTGTACCGTTATAAAACCGCAAGTATCGATTATTCTCGGATATGCAATCGAAAGAGAATTAGCGAAAAGTCACGGAGGCTGGAAATCCAATACTGTCGCAGAAGGTTATGTTCTGTTACTATAATAATTAGCGTTAACTGTAAATAATATTCAAATAAATTCAATTTGTCATCTCGTTTTTTAATGTCGAATTCAATAATCAAGGTTACATCAAGTTTAACGGGATTACATCAAGGTCAATGACATTATTGTTCCTCGGAAAAAATCAATACTTTCGCGTCTGCGCACATCTCACAATTCACGACCTAGAACAAGGTCACTCCCGATCTTGTCAGATATAAATAAAATGTATACATCTGAATAATTTCAAGTTATAAATATGGTCGAGCATAAAAAGTCATATAAAACTTGCCTATAATGGCAATTAAGACGCTCGTATGAATATTATGAAACGAGCGCAAGCGCTCGTTTCAAAAATTACCATACTTGTGTCTTAATTACTATCATTATAGGCTCGTTGCATAATGTACTATTAATTCACTGCTGAGAATAAAACCATTGTTTAGGTTGCTGTTTAGATACAAGTCATTTTTAGTAGGTTATTTTACGACGCTTTATCAACATCTCAGGTTATTTAGCGTCTGAATGTGATGAAGGTGAAAATGCCGGTGAAATGAGTCCGGGGTCCAGCAACGAAAGTTACCCAGCATTTGCTCATATTGGGTTGAGGGAAAACCCGGAATAAACCTCAACCAGGTAACTTGCCTCGACCGGGAATCGAACCCGGGCCACCTGGTTTCGCGGCCAGACGCGCTAACCGTTACTCCACAGATGTGGACCATACGAGTCATGAATAAGTATAATTTATATAATGTCATATTTAAAATTGATATGATTTTTCGGTAACTAAAATAAATTCTGTTACGTCGATTTTTAAGTAATTGTTTCCTTGAACGTTGTTCGTGTGCCGGCCATCTTGATTGTTTGAAATTTAAAATGTCATTTGCGAGAAGGTCTATAATTTCATTTTTAAACGGATGTTAAATAAAGAATTGTTATTATAATAATAATAAAATATTATTTAATAACCTGACTATAATTTGTAATTAAATTAATTTATTATAATAACGAGATGGTAACTGTAATTTTTTGTTTAACACACTTTTGACACTACTGGAACTATTTACAGAAGTTGAGATAATTATTGTAACTCCAATTATTTATTTAATATTTCTTCCAATCTACACGAGTGACTCAGAGACGATGAAATGGTGACTTGTAATTGTAATTAATTACTAAACTTCATTTGTAAACTACAGGCACTCTTCACAGATGGCGAGATGATAATTCTAAACCTAATTCTTTATTTAACGCCCCTCCTAAACTTCAAGCTGTAGTCAGAGATGAAAATTATAACTGTAATTATTTATTTAGCATCGCCTTTAAACTACAGTAGGTAACTCTTCAAAGACGATCAGATGATAATTTTAATCCCATCCCTTTTGGTACACTGTTACCATCGAAACGAACAAGTTAATTTCTTAGAGTACATTAGGAAAGTATATAAACCTATAAATCTATGAGAACTTACATTATAAGAAATATCCTTTAATTACGTGATACGAAGTTTCAAACCAAGGACCACAGATGAGGTTTCCTTCAGATGGCAACAACAGTCAAAAGTTATTTAGTATAACCAGCGAATAGGGATTATAAAGAATGGACACTTCGTGTCGGTACCTTTGATGTAGCTGAACTGATTTCAATGACCTTCAAGCCAGCTAGAGCGTCAGATTCTGCCTTCTCCCTAGAGTTGGCGCTGACATCAGACCAGCTAGCAGTCGACACAGCGGAAATATAACACATACAATTAATACATCTAGGTACAATATATACTCAAATAAAATAAATTGGATCCATAAAATAATAAATCCTCCATTAACTGTAATGTCTAGACTCTAGAGTTCAGACGTTGCCCCCAACAACAATTAAAATATGTAATGATTTGATAGCGCTGAAAATGGAAAAACAAAACTCTTACGAGAAGTAAAACCATATACCTATATTATATTATATACAAATATTAAACGAATTCGATCTTAATTTTATAATGTATTATATTATTTTATAATATAATTTATGATATCTGATATATAAAATATTATTATTACAACTAGTTTGTCACTGAGAAATAAGGAAAAGCTGTTAACTTGAATTTATTTGAAGCAAAGCGTTACTGGATTATGCAATAAGGTAGGCGATGTTTGGATCCTGTGCCTTAATTCTATTCTCAATTATTAACTTAGCGTATGCTCGATTACACTACCTCTAGCGCTTGAAAGTGGAACTAGCCGCTGGCGCACAGAGAAACAAAACACAGGCAAATTAGCTCAGTGTCCATTCTTTATAATCCCTATTCGCTGGTATAACATTGTCTGTGATGTTCGGAATCAATACAATTAACTATGTTGCTCGGACCGCAGAGAAAACAATCACTTGAAGCACTCAATTACGGACTGTACACTTGTGCATGCAGTGCAACGTGTAGAAAGTGAACAACTGAGTGACTTCATCCTTACTGTACTACAACGAGGATACCGGGAGAGCATTAATAATAATAGACTGTTGTTATGGAAAGCTAGCTGATTGCATCTGTGGAATGCGTCACTTTCTTCCAACCTTGGTATTGGAAATGTGTCTACATTTGTCACTGAACTCGGGGAATAGAATCATTTCTATTCAAATTCTATATTTATCTTCAACCTTAAGTAAGCGCCTACTTATTGCAGATTATTATATGATTCACTCGACCCTTAGTGCATGTATGCAGCATTTTTTTTATTTTGCCGGAAATTTTTCCGCATAAACAAATGGTTGCGTTCTTCGTTTCCTTGCCTACATTTTTAAGAATTATTGCACATGTATTGTTCATTCTATGTTCCCATTATCTATGAGCATATCCAACTCAAGTAACATCCCTGGAAGCAATAGGTTGGCTTAAACTAGATAAGAAAAGAAATTTACATTCACTTCTCCTTCTCTTCGAAATCTTGAACTCTTCTATTCCTTCGTACCTGTCGTCTCGCTTCACTTACCTTTCTTCCCACCACAATCTGAACACACGCTCTCGCCATGAAACAATACTAATAATACCATCCCATCGCACCTCCTCATACTCATCCTCTTTCACAATAGTCCTGCCAAGACTCTGGAATTCGCTGCCTGCTAGCATCAGGGACTGTCGAAATAAAATTGAATTCAAACGCAAACTTACTAGGCACTTGGTCAGTAATTGAGACTCGTTCAGACATGGTTTCTTGTAAATAGTTATCTTAATCTATCACAAAATATTTCAATATCCGGTAATTTCATCACTATAGAATTTTGTTATTGTAGGTTTAATTTGTAATTTAGTAAATACAAAAATATTCTTTGTTCTTAACTTCTATGATAAAATGTCTAGTTTTCATTAATCAGGTATTCTTGTCGTACTTTAATTTTTAATGTAATAGTAATTGTAAATTTAATATTAATTGTAATCTTATTGTTCATGTTATAGTTGTAATCCCCTGGTAGAGGGGCAGAGAAGGCCTGACGGCCTTATCTCTACCAGGTTAAATAAATAAATACTAATACTAATAAATCATCTAACCTTTGATGGCAGCATCAATACTGACTTCAAAACACTACAGTTGCCGCGTTTGTTTAATCATTAAATCGGTAAAAGCAATAAACTACAAAAAAAAATCTTGAACAAGAGAAAATTTTTAAGAACATTTTATTTTATTGAAGCCGAATAACGGTCTATGTTAGAATTGTTCAAAAACGAATTTTTAATGGAATAATGCTCTATATAGTTTTACACAGCTGACACAAAACTTATTTTTCAATATTTGTACCAGAAGCACTTCTACACGAGTTATAACCATGAATTTCTTGATTGAAACAATGGTCTATGTTACTAGTTAGCGTATCCAGTTGTTTACATCGTATCGGGAGTTGTTGCACGGGAGTTTGTTCTCTTTACGAATACTGGGTGCTTGAACTCTGTGTATCAGGTGTCGGTTAATCTATTACGTAAAATGGACGACTGCAAGATAGTGATGATTTCTACGGTAGATATTGACCGGCTAAATAAATCTAAAAAAGAATCCAGACAAATTAATATTAATAAGTGGAAAGATGTGTCACGAAAGTCGCTGAGAGAAGTGGTTTTGAGTATACAACAAGGAACATGAAGTGGCAAGTTTTCCTCTTACATCCACATACTCTGATGGGATCCTGAAGAAAATTGGAGTGAAATGAAACCAGAGGAGGCTGTTCAGTAACCTTTATATGAAACAACGACTCAAAGTCAGGATAGGAGAAGAAATGTCAGAAGAAAGTGAAATAGGAAGAGGAGTACGACAAGAATGCCCTTTATCACCTACCCTGTTCAACATCTACTTGGAGAATTTAGCTAGTGAAGAACTGTTTTGAGAGCATGGAAGGAGTGATAGTAGGGGGCAGAAGAATAAATTGCATAGGATTTGCTGATCATATGGCTTTGTTAGCAGAAGAGGAAATGATACTAAAGGATATGTTACTGGCTAAATGACAGCTGTGAGCAGTATTGAATGAAGATAAATGCAAACAAGACGAAGACCATGGTCATAGGAAGAAAAATAAAGAAGCTAAACTTGCGGATTCTAAATGA